>NC_059198.1:42912761-43274068 GCF_020615455.1 Coregonus clupeaformis | reverse complement strand
TTTTGGCCCACTCCTCCATACAGACCTTCTCCAGATCCTTCAGGTTTTGGGGCTGTCGCTGGGCAATACGGACTTTCAGCTCCCTCCAAAGATTTTCTATTGGGTTCAGGTCTGGAGACTGGCTAGGCCACTCCAGGACCTTGAGATGGTTCTTACGGAGCCACTCCTTAGTTGCCCTGGCTGTGTGTTTCGGGTCGTTGTCATGCTGGAAGACCCAGCCACGACCCATCTTCAATGCTCTTACTGAGGGAAGGAGGTTGTTGGCCAAGATCTCACGATACATGGCCCCATCCATCCTCCCCTCAATACGGTGCAGTCGTCCTGTCCCCTTTGCAGAAAAGCATCCCCAAAGAATGATGTTTCCACCTCCATGCTTCACGGTTGGGATGGTTTTCTTGGGGTTGTACTCATCCTTCTTCTTCCTCCAAACACAAAATCTTAGTTTTTGGGCGACCCCACCAAATTCACATAGAAATGTAAGTTATAGATCTATCATTCTCGCTGAAAGCAAGTCAAAGAAGCGGTAGATCTGTTCTATGTGCGCTTTTTCGATGCTTCCCGTTTTTTAAGTTTCATTTTTCTTTCGGTTTTGTACACCAGCTTCAAACAGATGAAAATACAATATTTTTGGCTATGGAAAATATATTTCACAGCGGTATATTTCCGCGGTGCGGAGGAGTATTTCTGTCTGTAATAAAGCCCTTTTGTGGGGAAAAACAAATTCTGATTGGCTTGGCCTGGCTCCCCAGTGGGTCGGCCTGGCTCCCAAGTAGGTGGGCCTATGCCCTCCCAGGTCCACCCATGGCTGCTCAGTCGTGTAATCCATAGATTAGGGTCTAATGAAATTATTTCAATTGACTGATTTCCTTATATGAACTGTAACTCAGCAAAATCTTTGAAATTGTTGCATGTTGTGTTTAGATTTTAGTTCAGTATATTTATATTCTGATAGTTTGGATGACGAGCTCTTTCACTTTGTAGCTTGAATAGTGTATTTGTGTTCTCTGACCCTTGTTTATGGAAATTAGACAAGCAATTCAAAGGCAGGGAAACACGGTGTGGATTAGTACACTGACACACTAGGGCTAGGGGGTAAACCACATTTTACTATATACCGATATTGATGCACTGACCGGTTAGGATTTTTACTTTACCTTACATAGTGGTATTTCAATGTTTTGTTTGTTAAATGTAATATAAATGAGTGATGAAACTCAAAAAATTACTGCCCGTAACAGACTGAGAACTGCTAATTTGCTAGCGAGAGCTTCGGGTGCGCACATGTACTTTCGTGCAATGAATAGTGCCAGTGAGGCAACGCTGAATAGTGCCTGCCTGACGGTGTGCACATGTACGGCACAATGCCCCTTGTGGCGAAAATAAGAACTGCCATTGAATCCATTGAAAATACATGGTCGGTCATAGAGCAGAATAATTATTCTGAAAAAGGAAAATGTGACTTTTTCACAAAATAGAGGCATACAAAGACTAAATAAAGGTTTTACAGTTTTGGAAATGATACCAAATGAGTGAAGGAATTGCATAAATTGATGAACATGCTGAATGTTTTGGGGGGGTTGAAGTTTGATTGAACAATATAAAGCAATCAGAATGGCGAAATATCCATTAAAACCACTTAGAATGTATGTGTTGGCACCCTAGGGTCATGCACTACTCATTAAGCATATTTAAAACTTTTAAACATAAAATACCATCAAAAATGAGAAAAATATTGTGATATGATATTTTGGCCATATCGCCCAGCCCAATGACACACTAATGGAGTAGTTTACACTGGCACCATGCTGGCTGGATGTGAACATTACTTTAGGGACTGGAGTGGATGCTGCACACTCGCCAACGCAAGCTCCCTAGACCCTTAAACTTTTTTTTGCTCAAGTTCACAATGCTTATGTCAACACCCCTTTCCACTTTGAGTATAACTTAGCTTAGCCAGGTATTTAGTTTATTTATTTATCTCACAGCTAATGGTTTACCATAGCCATGTCCAGAGCTAGAGTTAGCCTTTGGCCACTCACTAATGCCTGTGTTGAAGGTGTTTGGCCCTGACTGACGGCTGCTGACTCTGAACCAGCAGATAACAGCAGAGTTACTGAGAGCAGACAGCTGTGCCAGCCTGTTGATGAAACCATTCTGAGGTGATAAGACTCATAGTCACAGACGGACCCAACGGACCAGATCAGGCCATGAAGGGGCGCCCACCAGCGCCTGCTCTTCTTTGGTGATAACAGGTTACGTTGATGCACATTCACACGGTTGGCTGGTAAGTAGCGGCAGGTAGCCTAGCGGTTTAGAGTGTTGGGGGATTAACCGAAAGGTCGCTGGTTCCAATCCCTGAGCCGGCAATGTGGAAAATATCTGCCGTTCTGCCCTTGAGCAAGGCAGTTAACCCCGAACAACACCTGCTTGCGGGGCGCCGATGATGTCGATTAAGGCAGCCCCCCACACCTCTCTGATTCAGAGGGGTTGGGTTAAATGCGGACAACACATTTCGGTTGAAGGCATTCAATTGTGCCACTGACTAGGTTTCCCCTTTTTAAGTAGAAAATGTACCTAATGTTAGTGATGTTGGTTGTTTGACTGGGTTGCAACGATAAGGATGGATTGGCAATGCCCTGAACTGATTTCACTCTATATAATTAATTGGAAAATAACTCTGCCTACATGAAACAGTGTTGCTTTTTCAGACAGTTTTTCTTTGTATGTGTACAGTGTGTGTGTTGTGTTTATTTGTGATTTCACCCATTTAAATTCTCTGCTGACAGCTGCTTCTAAGAAGGGAAATAATTGGAGGCTATTTTTACTGATTTATTATCTTCTCCATAGGGGAAAATGGGAAATCTATAATAATTGGCATCTGATTGCATCAATCCACTTCCTATTGTTTACTCTACCAATCTCTTTATCTTTTACAGTGCCCTTCAGAAAGTATTCATACCCCTTGACCTACTCCACATTTTGTTGTGTTACAGCCTGAATTCTAAATGGATTAAATATATATTTTTCTCACCGATCTACACACAATACCCCATAATGCCAAAGTGAAAACATGTTTTTAGAACTTTTTGCCAATTTATTGAAAATGAAATACAGAAATATCTCATAAATATTCACACACTTGAGTCAATACTAGGTAGAAACACCTTTGGCAGCGATTACAGCTGTGAGTCTTTCTGGTTAAGTCTCATAAGAGATTTCCACACCTGGATTGTGCAGCTTTTTCCCATTTACTCTTTTCAAAATTCTTCAAGCTCTGTCAAATTGGTTATTGATCATTGCTAGACAACCATTTTGAGGTCTTGCCATACATTTTCAAGTAGATTTAAATCAAACTGTAACTCGGCCACTCAGGAATATTCACTGTCTTCTTGGTAAGCAACTCCAGTGTAGGTTTGGCCTTGTGTTTTAGGTTATTGTCCTGCTGAAAGGTGAATTCATCTCCCAGTGTCTGGTGGAAAGCAGACTGAACCAGGTTTTCCTCTTGGATTTTGCCTGTGCATAGCTCCATTCCGTTTCTTTTTTACCCTGAAAGACTCCCCAGTCCTTAACGATTACAAGCATACCCATAACATTATGCAGCCACCACTATGCTTAAAAATATGTAGGGGGGTACTCAGTAATGTGTTGTATTGGATTTGTATTCAGGACAAAAAGTGAATTGCTTTGCCACATTTTTTTGCAGTATTACTTCAGTGCCTTGTTGCAAACAGGATGCATGTTTTGGAATATTGTTATTCTTTACAGGCTTCCTTCTTTTCACTCTGTCAATTAGGTTAGTATTGTGGAGTAACTACAATATTGTTGATCCATCCTCAGTTTTCTCCTATCACAGCCATTTAACTCTGTAACTGTTTTAAAGTCACCATTGGCCTCATGGTGAAATCCCTGAGAGGTTTCCTTCCTCTTCGGCAACTGAGTTAGGAAGGACACCTGTATATTTGTAGTGACTGGGTGTATTGATACACCATCCAAAGTGTAATTAATAACTTCACCATGCTCAAAGGGATATTCAGTGTCTGTTTTGTTTTTTTACCCATCTACCAATCGTTGCCCTTCTTTGTGAGGTATTGAAAAACCGCCCTGGTCTTTGTGGTTGAATCTGTGTTTGAAATTCACTGCTCGACTGAGGGACCTTACAGATAATTTGCATGTGTGGGGTACAGATATGAGGTAGTGATTCAAAAATCATGTTAAACACTATTATTGCACACAGTGAGTCCATGCAACTTATTATGTGACTTGTTAAGCAAACTTTTACTCCTGAACTTATTTACACTTGACATAACAAAGGGGTTGCATGCTTATTGACTTAAGACATTTCAGCTTTTCATTTGTAATTAAATTGTTAACATTTCATTAAACATAATTCCACTTTGACATTGTGGTATTTTGTGTAGGCCAGTGACCAAAAAATCTCTATTTAAAAAATGTTCAATTCAGGTTGTAACACAACAAAAGGTGTAAAACGTCAAGCGGTGTGAATACTTTCTGAAGGCACTGTATATATTTTACCCCTTTGTCAATACAGCTCCTGAATTATTTCCCTTTGCACATGTAATAACTACCTCATTTGCTAGCTACCTATTCCTACTGTGTTGTTGCGCCAATGTCGGCTACACTTCCACCATATGACACACATCTACCAATTAGAGTATTCACTCGCTCTACTGTTGCTACCACTAAATCCTGGCGGGAGAGAAAGTGAGACGGAAATATAAATGGACTGCTTCCCATTCTCAGCAGTTTGTCTGAACTCACCAGCCATTCATTACAAGCTGTCAAATTTTTCCTCATCAAACATACATATGCTTTAATTGAAGGGGGATCGTTTTCTTGATTGCAATATTAAAGCTGCCTAATGGCTGTTTCCTACTTATACGAGTGATAAGTTGTCATTGTCGGAACAATCAGGAAAATTATTCTCAGCGAAAAAGAGTGTGTCAAATTTGGAAGGAGCCTATCTTAGAAAATGAAATCATAGTGCCTTTGTATTTGAAATGTAGCTAAATATGGCTGTGGTGTTCATCTGTGTCAACCTAGCCAAGCCTCTCGTCTAAGCTTATGAGTCATCACGTCACATGTTGAGCTTATCTCTTTTTAAATCTCTGGGTTTGTGTGAGAGTTGAAGCAGATAGAGGTGTGAATCTAACTGGGATGTATCCACCCAGATATCAGAAATTGAGAAATGGATACAGTGTGGTAATGCTCTCTAATTTTGATGCAACATGAAACTTATTGCATCCCTCAGTGTGTTTGGAATTCATGATGATATGGAGATAGGCGTACAGAACACAGAACATGTTTGTAATTAAGAGGGAATCTCGTTGTCCCTTAGGTCCTCTTTGACCTTTCTCATTGAACCATGCCATGTTCTGATTGGGCAGTCTCATGCTCAATGTTAACCTGCTGTCACAAGCTTCCCCAAACAACACAACTTGCTCACTGACGCACGTTGTACTATGGCATTTCCAGATTGTCATCATCACCAGCAGGATGACAGCAGAGAATCATCTGTTTGTATGTTTTCAAATGCTCTCTTTCGATTTATGGATTCTATTTCTTCAGAAAGTCTTGTCAATCCGCAGTGTGTTACCTCTCGCCTACTGTATCATTCTGTCAATAGTCCAGCCCAAATTAGATGAGGTGGAGAAAACATAATGCCTTACTAACTTACACTATGGAAACGAGATTGCGCAAACAGTATCAAGGTTTGAAATAGGACAAAGTGCTTGTAAAACACTGTGGCGCTTTTTAAGGTACCTTATAAGGGTTTATTTTGGGGTCTTATGATTCCTTATTAAGTTTATTACGCCCCTTTTATCAGAACACAGGCCTTGTTTATCATATCCAGGTAGCCTAGCGGTTAAGAGCATTAGGCCAAATCCCTCAGCTGACTAGGTGAAAAATCTGTCAATGTGCCCTTGAGCAAGGCACTAAGTCACTCTGGATAAGATCGTCTGCTAAATTACTAAAATGTAAAAATGTTTCCATTTAGTCTTTTCATCCACACCATATCAAAACTAATTTCCAGCGTCTAAGAATTCGGCTAAAATGGATGACTCCTTTTTTGGTATTTCATCTTTGTTTTGTCTTGAGAAGAAAGCAATCAGAAATGTTACTTTACTTCATTGGAGGGCATATACTCTTTAATGCGACCCAGTAGCTGTAATACAGGGCCAAAGTGGCATTCATTACCTGTAAGTCAATAAGGAGAGCTCCTACAGACACTCACACAGGAGAGAGGTGGATGAGGAGATGAAAGGGGTGGGGCCTGCCACATTTCACCCATCTGATAGATTTAACCTTCACTTCTTCATGTAACACCTGCCAGGGTAAATATTTGTCACAAGGCGTATTTACTGGCAAATTGTTTCTGATAAATTATTGAGGCAATCGAATCGCCCTCCGCAGTCGGCATGCCTCCCCGGGAAACATGGGAAGGTCAAGTCCTCCAAGCCAAAGCAATTGAGCATCTGGACGGTTGCCTGAGCGAAGGAGCTAGGAGAGCCAGTTAGATGAAGAGAAAGAGGCTGCTCAAGGCAATCAGCCCCCTCTTTCATTAACACCTTCCTTATGTTCTCTCCTGCCAGGAACAAGGCAGGTCGTTTCCCACCGCTTAATGCAAGCAGCTGTAGTACAGCAATTACAATTACAGAGCAATTTACCTGAACACACTTTGCCAAGTTCGCTGTCCCTTTATGCACACACACACACACACACACACACACACACACACACACACACACACACACACACACACACACACACACACACACCCTTTCTCCATCTTGGCCAAAATTACCTAGGAAACCTGACTCCCTACTTTCATCGGCACTGCAGTTCCCTGGTGATGAGAGTTGAGTGCACTTTACAGAATATTTTGTGTTTTTTTTCCGTCTGTCTACATTATTCACTGAAGTTATTGCTTCTACAGTCAATTTGTCGGGCGGATCTGCAGATTATAGCACTGTGTCTACCCGATTCAACAGATAGAAGCTCTTTCAAAACGGATGCCATTCAGAATGTGCTCTGGCACACCTTCCCTTCATCATTGCCCATTTTGTCATCCCCATAAGAGCTAATCTGGGCTCATTTAAAAAGGCTTTGGAATACAGGAAGTTAGATTTCTTTTCAAAAGGCAGATTTTTTTTCTTTCAGAATCCAAACGCTCTCCTGTCGTTTGCTTATCTTCCGTCTTATGAGACGAGGAGTTTATAATGAGTTATTTTATTGCCTGCTCTTCAGAGCAGTGGAGGCTGCTCATAATAATGGCCGGAACAGAGCAAATGGAATGGCATCACACGCCTGGAAACCATGTGTTTGATGTATTTGATACCATTCCACTGATTCCGCTCCAGTCATTACCACGAGCCCGTCCTCCCCAATTAACGTGCCACCAACCTCCTGTGCTTCAGAGGTATCCCCCTGCCTGCAATCTCACCTTTAATATTTCTAATCGTCTTCATACTAAATCATAATCTACTGGAGCAAGCCGCTGCTTATCTAGAATTCTGAAACGCATTATTACTGCCAGGTCCAGGGTACGCTCCTTGGAAGTTCTTCTTGAGCTTTGAGCACTTGCTTAAATCAGTATATTTGTGATTCAACGATGGGGCTCGTAGTGAGGCGTCGGAGAGCTATTGTGATGTTAACCAACATTTTGTTGCCACCTTCAATACATTAAATACAGCACAGTGGTGAAACATTCTGAACATTGCAGACATAAATAGAATGAAGAGCTGACACCAATCCATATTCTACATGACAAAAAACTCATACCTGTTCAACACGATACCTTTCTATCTGAGTGTTCTGTATCGTTGCATCCTCTTGAACAGGCCCCATGAGATGTTTATTATGGTTAAGGTAAGGCCTTTGTGAGGCTATTGCAGTATTTCAACAGTGGGTTCAGGATACACTTTAAACCCAGTGATGAATAATCACCCTTCTATTCAACCTTGTGCTCTGTACCTTCACCTCCCTGTGACCCATTCCTCTCCTCCTTTTCATCCCACACAGCCCTGTAATGAAAGAGATTACTGCCATTCTATGGTGGCCTCTATAGTGTGCTTCCTCCTCTCTGTCCCTCATCTTGAACATTCTCACTGCTTCTTTCTGTAGAGTGAGTATGGATGCCCTGCCTCGCTCAGCCTCGCAGTAGCTTACATGTTTATTCCCTGGGCCTCCTCTCATCTGATTCTGAATGGCACCTTGTCCTCCGCATTAACTCACCTACCATAGGAAGCTTGGCTTGTTTTCCCCCTGCTATGTTTCTCCCTTAAGGCTCTGAGCAGGAGACCACCAACCTGCAGTCCTGTCATGACACCACTGGCTGTGTTTAAAGCCCAGGGCTATATACAACAATGACAAATTCACAACAATGCCTTTTTCTGGGGGATTAAATACACATCCAGACTGAAAAGAGGCCCAGTGTTATGGAAAAATGAGCCCTCTCTATGAAATATTGTGTCCCCACGTGATTTATCCTGGGAGAGAGAGCCACACATGCAGCCCCCCAGCCTTACCTTAAAGTCATGGTGGATATAGATGACTGCTCATAAACGGGAGATGATAAAAATCCAATGCATTCTTTTTTTTTTTTTTTTTTTGTCTGCTCTTCAAGAAGGTATTCTGGGGCCATAACACAGAGGGACTTGGTTGCACATGCACATGCACGCGCTCGCACACCACACACGCGCAAACACACATCTGAAGGTCCTAACCACTAGGGAAATGGGTCATTGGGAAGGAACCTTTACCTAAATATGGCATAAAGGATTAAAGACAGCACTTAACATTTTCAGGAAAAAGCTCAACAAAATTACAGCACTTCACTCAGAACGGGATTGCCGAGTTTGGCTATTGCTATTCCGTCTAAGCGCATAGATGATGTACATTTCTATTAGCCTGGCTTGTGTGAAGATACAAATTAGTAAGGTAATTGTGTGTTCCTAGGTTTCCCTTCATTTGCTAGACAAGTAGAAAGAAGCCGGTGATCCATAGGCTCAATATAATAAAGCATATTTAATAGAAGAGAAGTGCTGTCATCACTAGCCTTGGTCTTTTGAATAGCGGAAATTATTCTGCATTAGTACACTGGGGCGGCAGGTAGCCTAGCGGTTAAGAGCGTTCGGCCAGTATCCCGGAAAGTTGCTGGTTGGAATCCCCGAGCCGAGTAGGTGAAACATCTGCCGATGTGCCCTTAACCCTAAATGCTCCTTCCTCTAAGACGCTCTGGATAAGAGCGTCTGCTAGATTACGTAAATGTACGCTACAGGGCTATTTTTGCTAGAGCTCAGTGCACAAATATGCTAGTCATAACTTAGCACAAATTACTCATTTTTTAAATGTATTTTATTTGGGGGGTAGATCAGCTTTAATATTGCAGATAGATTGCACCGTCTATCAATTTAATTGTTTGCTTCATTTCTAATCCCCATTATTTTATATATATATTTTTTTCTATACTTTTCCCCCCCTACCATCCCTACCCTAATTGGAGTAAACTAACAAACAACAATACTACTTCTGCTACTTACAGCTATTTCACTCACATCTACGGTACCTGTAGTTAAATCATTATACATTCCTAATTTGTTCTTTCTTCAAGTGCTGGATTTTCACCCACAGCAGCTAATCCAGCATACTTTCTGATTTTAGCGTCAACCCTCCAACGTCCACAGATTAATCCATCTTTCCCAGTATAATGGCATTTTGCGATTTACTTTTGCAATACTTCCCTCCATTTTACTACGAATGACTCATTACATGTCATTGAATGATGCTGATAATTAATATTTAGCCGCAAAGGACGTACCAGTAGACAGGGTCATTTCTTGGAAAGGGAGAGATTGTAACCACGTAATATGGCCTTTCATTTACTGAGGATAAACTGGCTTGAGTCACGATGGAAGAATGAAGATGGCAGAACCAATCATGTTTAATGGCTTTCCAGGAAAAGAAGGCAAATGTAGGATAATTTGTATGCGGCTACAACTAAGACACGTCCTCTCTACCTATTTTTACTTTCTCATCTCCCTACTGTAAGATCCATGTATATCTATACTAGTGGTTCTAAAAGGAAAGCAAACACGTCAGCCTGACCCAGCAATAGAGAGAGCGGGTGTCTTCTAAATGCCCACTCTGACCTGTTGCATTCTGTTCGGTTCTATTCCTTACAGATTCAAGACTGTTGGAAAAGCATTCCTCATGAAGCTGGTTGAGAGAATGCCAAGCGTGTGCAAAGCTGTCATCAAGGCAAAGGGTGGCTACTTTGAAGAATCTTAAATATAACATATATTTTGATTTGTTTAACACTTTTTTGGTTACTACATGATTCCATATGTGTTATTTCATAATTGTGATGTCTTCACTATTATTCTACAATGTAGAAAATAGTAAAAATAAAGAATAACCCTTAAATGAGTAGGGGTGTCCAAACTTTTGACTGGTACTGTATATACTTGATATACATCTGGGCCATTCCAGTATAACAGAGTGATGCTGAGACTCAGATGTTTCACTTTAAAATGTATGCCCAAAAAAAACATTGATTGCAAAGTTAATCAAACCATACAACTGTATGCACAAGGACTACAGTACTTTTAACAATTTCCACAGAAATCTTTACAAAAACACATTTTACTTGAAAAACTGTGCAGATGCAAATTTTGGTAACAGAATGGCAGTTTGTCCTGTCGTTCTGTTACCAAACTTTGCATCTGCACTGTTCTTCAAGTAAATGTGTTTTTATAACATTTTCAGTGGACATTGTTAAAAGTACTGTAGTCCTTGTGCATAGAGTTGAATGGTTTGTTTAACTTTGCAATCATTTGGTTTTTGTTTGACATACATTTTAAAGTGAAACATCTGAGTCTCAACATCATTATGTTACTGTGGAATTGCCCAGATCTCATACCCTGCATTCTGGAGAGGATTACATTTCTGGTCTTGAGTCATTGTGCCTCTCCCTTAGGTCCTAGGAGCTGTCTTATTGGTGGGGCTGAAATGTGCTGGTGGAGCTGTCCATTTAATGGTGCTGAAATCTATTACACAGGCTGAGCCTCTGATGGTGCTGAAATGTGCTATCGGGTAAAGCCCTTAGTGGTGCTGAAATAGGTTAGCAGGGGCTGAACATTTTTACTGGATGCTGCAACGTGCTTTTGGCCAAAGTGACAAGTATTATCTACACTGAGTGAACAAAACATTAGGAACACCTGCTGTTTCCATGACATAGACTCACCAGGTGAAAGCTATGATCCCTTATTGATGTCACTTGTTAAATCCACTTCAGTCAGTTTATTTGAAGGGGAGAAGACAAGTTAAAGAAGGATTTTTAAGCCTTGAGACAATTGAGACATGGATTGTGTATAGGTGCCATTCAGAGGGTGAATGGGCAAGACCACATATTTAAGTGTCTTTGAACGGGGTATGATAGTAGGTGCCAGGCACAACAGTTTGGGTCAAGAACTGCAACACTGCTGTGGTTTTCATGCTCAACAGTTTCCCGTGTGTATTAAGAATGGTCAACCACCCAAAGGACATCCAGCCAACTTGACACAACTGTGAAAAGCATTAGATTTGATTTGTTATATTAGGATCCCCATTAGCCGACGCCAATGGCGACATATAACGAAAAGACATTACAGACAAAATACTTTATAATTTACATACATTGGAGTCAACATACACAAAAAAATATATAATGTATGCACGCATGACTGTAAGTCGCTTTGGATAAAAGCGTCTACTAAATGGCATATTATTTATTTATTTATTTTATAACATGGGCCATAATAGTTATACTGAGGAAGACCCTTTCGTGTTTCTAAAGCATATTTCAGAGCTGTGTTTAAACCTGTGATGTTTCAATGACAGCTGACAACTGACTATCAACTTTTGATCTATTGGCTATTGATCAATACTGATTTATTTCTACTATAGCCTATTTGTTCTCTCATTTAAGGACAACCTTTTCACAAAATCACAAATAAATATCTGCTTTGGGCATTCTATAGTAATGACTTGGCAAGCAAAACGGTTGGCAAGCACTTGAGCTTCCACGGAAGAAGAAAACAAATAAATGCCTCACAGATCAACTCCACAAACCATGTCGGCACAGCTGCACTTAGTTGTCATGACAACAATTAATTTGTCTATGTTCTCCTAAACCTGAAGGTTAGAAGGTAGAGGCCATTACCAGACTGATTAGCATCAGCCCCCTCCTCAACCAATAGGGCATAGTATTAAAACAAAAAAATGCACTCACTAAGTCACTAAAAGTTTTTTTTTTTAAAGTATGCTAATGAGGCTGAGCAAACAAACAACCATCAGTCACCGGCCACCAGCCAGTCTAATGCTTGTAATGCATACCATGGCCTCTGAGTCCTGCTCTGTTTGTGATTTCACGTCTGAGTGGTCAGAGGACTGATACGTATCCACGCCCAGCGTATGCTACAGTAGTCTCCCCAGGGCAGAGCAGCGCGTCGATGCATCCTCCCTGAGTCAAGATGAAGGGTCAGAGGAGCCCTGTTAATGTGGAGAGGTTTTGTACACACACAGAGTCACAAACGCACAGAGAGTCTCACAAACAAACACACACACACACACACACACTCACTCACTCACAGAGACACACACACAGTCAGAGGGTCAGTCATTTCATTACTTTTCCCAATACATATCCTGATACAAACCATTGTGGGTCAGGCAAATATAACAGGGGAACCTGGCAGCTCTCTACTAAAATAGGATTTGTGTGAATAAAACATGTTAGTTTATATGGATATACAGTACCAGTCAAAAGTTTGGACACCCCTACTCATTCAAAGGTTTTTCTTTATTTTTACTATTTTCTACATTGTGGAATAATAGTGAAGACATCAAAACTATGAAATAACACATATGGAATCATGAGATTCTTCAAATATCCATAGTTTGCCTTGATGACAGCTTTGCACACTCTTGGCATTCTCTCAACCAGCTTCATGAGGAATGATTTTCCAGCAGTCTTGAAGGAGTTCCCACATATGCTGAGCACTTGTTGGCTGCTTTTCCTTCACTCTGCGGTCCGACTCATACCAAACCATCTCAATTGGGTTGAGGTCGGGGGATTGTGGAGGCCAGGTCATCTGATGCAGCACTCCATCACTCTACTTCTTGGTAAAATAGCCCTTACACAGCCTGGAAGTGTGTTGGGTCATTGTCCTGTTGAAAAACAAAGGAGAGTCCCACTAAGCCCAAACCAGATGGGATGGCGTATCACTGCAGAATGCTGTGGTAGCCATGCTGGTTAAGTGTGTCTTGAATTCTAAATAAATCACAGACCGTGTCACCAGCAAAGCACCCCCACACCATAACACCTCCTCCTCCATGCTTTACGGTGGGAAATACACATGCGGAGATCATCCGTTCACCCACACCGCATCTCACAAAGACAGCGGTTGGAACCAAAGATCTCCAATTTGGACTCCAGACCAAAGGACAAATTTCCTCCGGTCTAATGTCCATTGCTCGTGTTTCTTGGCCCAAGCAAGTCTCTTCTTCTTATTGGTGTCCTTTAGTAGTGGTTTCTTTGCAGCAATTCGACCATGTCTCCTCTGAACAGTACAGTGAGGGGAAAAAAGTATTTGATCCCCTGCTGATTTTGTACGTTTGCCCACTGACAAAGACATGATCAGTCTATAATGTTAATGGTAGGTTTATTTGAACAGTGAGACACAGAATAACAACAAACAAATCCAGAAAAACGCATGTCAAAAATGTTATAAATTGATTAGCATTTTAATGAGGGAAATAAGTATTTGACCCCTCTGCAAAACATGACTTAGTACTTGGTGGCAAAATCCTTGTTGGCAATCGCAGAGGTCAGACGTTTCTTGTAGTTGGCCACCAGGTTTGCACACATCTCAGGAGGGATTTTGTTCCACTCCTCTTTGCAGATCTTCTCCAAGTCATTAAGGTTTCGAGGCTGACGTTTGGCAACTCAAACCTTCAGCTCCCTCCACAGATTTTCTATGGGATTAAGGTCTGGAGACTGGCTAGGCCACTCCAGGACCTTAATGTGCTTCTTCTTGAGCCACTCCTTTGTTGCCTTGGCCATGTGTTTTGGGTCATTGTCATGTTGGAATACCCATCCACGACCCATTTTCAATGCCCTGGCTGAGGGAAGGAGGTTCTCACCCAAGATTTGACGGTACATGGCCCCGTCCATCGTCCCTTTGATGCGGTGAAGTTGTCCTGTCTCCTTAGCAGAAAAACACCCCCAAAGCATAATGTTTCCACCTCCATGTTTGACAGTGGGGATGGTGTTCTTGGGGTCATAGGCAGCATTCCTCCTCCTCCAAACACGGCGTGTTGAGTTGATGCCAAAGAGCTCGATTTTGGTCTCATCTGACCACAACACTTTCACCCAGTTCTCCTCTGAATCATTCAGATGTTCATTGGCAAACTTCAGACGGCCCTGTATATGTGCTTTCTTGAGCAGGGGGACCTTGCGGGCGCTGCATGATTTCAGTCCTTCACGGCGTAGTGTGTTACCAATTGTTTTCTTGGTGACTATGGTCCCAGCTTCCTTGAGATCATTGACAAGATCCTCCCATGTAGTTCTGGGCTGATTCCTCACCGTTCTCATGATCATTGCAACTCCACGAGGTGAGATCTTTCATGGAGCCCCAGGCCGAGGGAGATTGACAGGTCTTTTGTGTTTCTTCCATTTGCGAATAATCGCACCAACTGTTGTCACCTTCTCACCAAGCTGCTTGGCGATGGTCTTGTAGCCCATTCCAGCCTTGTGTAGGTCTACAATCTTGTCCCTGACATCCTTGGAGAGCTCTTTGGTCTTGGCCATGGTGGAGTGTTTGGAATCTGATTGATTTGATTTATTCTGTGGACAGGTGTCTTTTATACAATTAACAAGCTGAGATTAGGAGCACTCCCTTTAAGAGTGTGCTCCTAATCTCAGCTCGTTACCTGTATAAAAGACACCTGGGAGCCAGAAATCTTTCTGATTGAGAGGGGGTCAAATACTTATTTCCCTCATTAAAATGCAAATCAATTTATAACATTTTTTAAATGCGTTTTTCTGGATTTTGTTGTTATTCTGTCTCTCACTGTTCAAATAAACCTACCATTAAAATTATAGACTGATCATTTCTTTGTCAGTGGGCAAATGTACAAAATCAGCAGGGGATCAAATACTTTTTTCCCTCACTGTAGATGTTGAGATGTGTTTGTTACTTGAATTCTGTGAAGCATTTATTTGGGCTGCAATTTCTGAGGCTGGTAACTCTAATGAACTTATCCTCCGCAGCAGAGGTAACTCTGGGTCTTCCTTTCCTTTGGCGGTCCTCATGAGAGCCAGTTTCATCATAGCGCTTGATGGTTTTTGCGACTGCACTTGAAGAAACTTTAAAAGTTCTTGAAATGTTCTGTATTGACTGACCTTCATGTCTTAAAGTAATGATGGACTGTCGTTTCTCTTTGCTTATTTGAGCTGTTCTTGCCATAATATGGACTTGGTCTTTTACCAAATAAAAGACCAAGTGATGCTGCCACCCCTGTGCTTCACGGTTGGGATGGTGTTCTTCGGCTTTCAAGCTTCCCCCTTTTTCATCCAAACATAACGATGGTCATTATGGCCAAACAGTTCTATTTTTGTTTCATCAGTCCAGAGGACATACTCCAAAAAGTATGTGCAGTTGCAAACCGTAGTCCTGCTTTTTTATGGTGGTTTTGGAGCAGTGGCATCTTCCTTGCTGAGCGGCCTTTCAGGTTGTCGATATAGGACTTGTTTTACTATAGATACAGTGGGGAAAAAAGTATTTAGTCAGCCACCAATTGTGCAAGTTCTCCCACTTAAAAAGATGAGAGAGGCCTGTAATTTTCATTATAGGTACACGTCAACTATGACAGACAAAATGAGAAAAAAATCCATAAAATCACATTGTAGGATTTTTAATGAATTTATTTGCAAATTATGGTGGAAAATAAGTATTTGGTCAATAACAAAAGTTTCTCAATACTTTGTTATATACCCTTTGTTGGCAATGACACAGGTCAAACGTTTTCTGTAAGTCTTCACAAGGTTTTCACACACTGTTGCTGGTATTTTGGCCCATTCCACCATGCAGATCTCCTCTAGAGCAGTGATGTTTTGGGGCTATGGGTCGCAGTTCCGGAGCGACCCACTAGGTGTCATCCTCCGACAACCATAGGCACCTCCTCACTCGCAGTCGGGACTAATTATCTGCCTATTGGTGTCACCTGTCTATATGATTCACTTGTATTTATGCCCTCACTTCCCTGTGTTCCCTTGCTCAGTTTTCTCTGCTAGTTACTTAATGTCAAGCAGTACGTATCAGTGTCGGATCACGTGACAGAGTTACAGGTACTCGAGAAGTGTTCTCCCTGTGTCATTGTTTTTCCAGTCTGAGTTAGTATTTCGTATTGTTTGCTGTCAGCCTGTTTTTTGGAGACCTATGTGCTCCTCATTTGTTTTCGTGAGTAGTCCGTTGTTTAGTATCCTGGCTTTTGGACCACGAGTGAAGATCCTTGTTTCACCATCCTTTCCTACTGCCTACTGTCTATCCTGCACCGCACCTGGGTCACACCTAATAATAAATAATAATAACCTCACACCAACCCTTACAGTAGCGTATGTGGAGAGCACTAGTAGTATTCATGTGGATGTATGTGGAGAGCACTAGTAGTATTCATGTGGATGGATGTGGAGAGCACTAGTAGTATTCATATGGATGGATGTGGAGAGCACTAGTAGTATTCATGTGGATGTATGTGGAGAGCACTAGTAGTATTCATATGGATGTATGTGGAGAGCACTAGTAGTATTCATGTGGATGTATGTGGAGAGCACTAGTAGTATTCATATGAATGTATGTGGAGAGCACTAGTAGTATTCATATGCTAGGAATCTGTTGGAAGGCTTTAGGATTTTCAAGACACCCTGTGACAAAGCACACATATTTATTTCAATTTTTTTTCCAGTACCTGTTTTGTAATTCATGGGTAGGATAATGCAATCCAAGCAGCAGTCCGTGCCACAGCATGAACACAAATACAGTTTATGCGTGACAGAATATGTCTTCAGTGTAGTAATGGTTTGTTGTGAATTGTGACATGTGGACATACATTCCTTTGGTTCAATCATAACCATGAGTAGTTTTTCCTTTTGCTGTGCTAAGGTTCAAAACAGTACTCTCTGTTTCAATAGTAACAGAACATTGCGCTTGGTCCCAGGGGTTCTATGCTATACGCTGATGGTTTTCTATATTGAAGAGTTTGATAGAAGAGCTAATGTAACGCTGAGAGATGGCTTTGGCCATATGCGACAACAAGGCACATTCTGAGAGAGTGGAGCTGAATATGATTCAGAAAGCCATTTTAGATTCCATTTCCTCCTACAGATTGGTGTGCTGGGAAGTGTTACAGTTATATCACACACACACACACACACACACATTTCCTTATGATGTTGCTATTCTTAGCTTTTAGTGAAGCATCCAAAATGACAGTGCTCTGTAAGACTGAGTCCCAATCAAGACAACAACAGATGTACATTTATAGAGAAAGAGCAGTCTTTTCCCTAGCGGGGGATTTAAAGCTTTAGATCTTCCCGTAAATCTCAATAGAAAATCGTACTTGAGTCAGCCAGGAACATATAATACAGTTTGCGTCACAGATTTTGAAGTCTGGTATATCACCAGCTTTTGCTCTCGCTGCTATACACAAATAAAACCAGGAAAAACACTACTGGAAATGCACTCTTCGCCTGCCTTTATTTTTGAATGGTTTGAACCAATGGCAATTAGGTATTTCTTCCCATGTTCACCATCCCCTTAACAGACATAACCATTCTAGATGAAAGTGGACTCCCTCTGGGCCCTGTAGTGTAATTGACTGTTTGGCTGCTGTTTTTTGCCTCCACTGTGCTTTTTGTATCCACTAAAGTAGCAACAAACACTGCAGGTAGTGTATGTACTTAAGAAGCACTGGCTATCATTATCAATATGAGCTTGTGGGAGACTGCTGGATTCATGGACAGACTTATTAGTCTCCTTTGTATATCCAGAATACACTTTCCTTGATGTACGATATCAACATTGATAGAAATGTCAAACAGACCATTCCTGGTCCTAATTTTAAGCATTGCTTCAACAATCACTGAATTATCGATCCACCATACATAGTTGTGATGATTTCCAGTGATTACAAGGCTATTACCAGTGCCAGAGCGATCAATCGACACAGTATTTTGAGATTGCATTGGTATTGATTAGTAGGCAACATCTCATCAGTCTTAAGCACTTTTTCCAGTTCATTAGGTTGGCAGCCATCTTGGCACCGGGGGGGAAATGATTATGGCCTCCATTTGTTTCCGGCAGGTTGGCACCGTCACTCAATTAATCTGTAACTTCCAAGGAATTGTGTTTAAACCGAGGCAAAGCCACAGACATCCATCATCCTCTCCTCGTCCATTTGTCAACATCACTGGGTTTGAGGTTTGGAGGTTTGTATACAGGCTCCCCCACCGCAGGACGATGGGCATTTGTTATGTTGCAGCCACAGAGGCTGAACAGCATTGTAACCGTCATCAGCCAAGAGGGGCATCTGGTCCAGAGTGGGCATCATTAGTTTAGAGTTCATTGATTCGCCAAGCTGAAGCGCTTTTGGCTTGATACATCATGCTGTCAATGATAAATACAGTAGGAGCGGGCTGGTTGTGTAGCAGTGGAGTGCTTGATCACTACGACACACTGTGAAGTGCCTCAGTAGTGCTTGTACTAACGTCAACTTCTCTATGTCTGTGGGAGTATGATTGTAAGTGTGTGAGTTTTTGTGTACTGTGTACAAGTCTATACTATTCAGTGTTTGAGGGTACTTTGTGTTCACGTGGAAAGGGATGCAATTGCCTTGCAATTGTTTAAGCAGGTAGAGGAAGAGTCTAAAAGTAGGCCCTCTGTTTGAAGGACATGGCTTTCCTCCCACTGTGCAGCAGTGTGCTTGTCACGTGGGCCTGAAACTGCAGACACCCATTTGGGATTCCAGAGTAATTTACCTCACCAAAACACAGTGCCCACACTTAATTAACAAAGCAGCCTGCACATATTAAAACACCTGCTAAGAACTAGAGGAGAATGGAATGAAACAGGTAAAATTAACATTTACAATAAGTAACTAATTGATATACAATATTTGGATATTGAATGCAATGTCTCTTCCCAGAAATGTTTAATTAACACGGCGCTGTAATAAATTACATTGTTATTACATTGGGTTTAATTTGTGGGAGAACCAAACATGGCTTGTGTGAACATTAGTGCTTTGTTTGAGAGCCCCTGAAGTGTAAGATAGTAAATCAACTTTATTATGTTAATAATACCTGTGCTCCATTTTAAGCAGTCATAGGTTTGCTTCGAGGTACCTTGAAGCAAACCCCCCCAGACGATACCGCAGGTGAAGAAGCCGGATGTGGAGGTATGGGCTGGCATGGTTACACGTGGTCTGCGGTTGTGAGGCCGGTTGGACGTACTGCCAAATTCTCTAAAATGACATTGGAGGTGGCTTATGGTAGAGAAATGCACATTAAATTATCTGGTAACAGCTCTGTTGGACATTCCTGCAGTCAGCATGCCAATTGCATGCTCCCTCAACTTGAGACATCTGTGGCATTGTGTTGTGTGACAAAACTGCACATTTTAAGAGTGGCATTTTCTTGTCCCCAGCACAAGGTGCACCTGTATAATGATCATGCTGTTTAATCAGCTTGTTGATATGCCACACCTGTCAGGTGGACGGATTATCTTGGCGAAGAAGAAATGAATACTAAGAGGGATGTAAACAAATTTGTGCACAATTTTGTACGTATGGAACATTTCTGGGATCTTTTATTTCAGCTCATGAAACCAACACTTTACATTTTGCGTTTATATTTTTGTTCAGTATAGAAACATAAAAAGTAATGTTTTTCCCCCCTCATTTTATTTGATTAAAAACCAAGCATCCCCTCCTCTCAATGAAGGCTGTTTTCTTTTTGTCCTGCCCAATGTAATCAAGTAGGCTAGTCAAGACTGTTGATAAAGTGTTTGGCCTGTGAGACCGCTTAGAAAGAAATCTTATTCACCAAAGCTTTATTAAAAGATCAAGTTTGCGAGGAACAAAACAGTGAGCTGACATTCCCTTTTTATCTATGTATTGTAGGAAGGCCCACATTATTTTAGCCATGCTTTGGACGTGCCTAAAACCCCCTCCATGATGTAGGCTACATGTGTCCATGCTAGGGATGTTAACGGTCAACCTTTAGCTGCTGAAAATACATTTCACCAGTCATGCATATCGGCCTATTGGGCAATTTGCATAATTATGTGGAATTAAATTGCATACGCAGCCTAGTTTGAGGAGCGGAATAGCCTACCACCTGTCAGACAGTGCTAGAGTAGCTCCTCAAAAAGTCTGTAGGCTACTGGACTGAAACCTGCTTTTGTAAGCCCAGTCATTACGCAACAAATAACAATTCTAAATGCAATCGCGTGTAAAAAAAAAAAAACTTGTTGCCACAATTATAAGGACCTATTTCTATTTCTCAATCTCAACTTGTAATTAAAGCGTGCTTCCCATTCGGGTGCATAGGCTATAGCCTGCCTACCGTTGAATATCAGCACGTCACCCACCACTTTGCAATGTGAGCTTGAGGCAGTATAATTGTTTGAAACCTGAACGTTTTACTTTACTTCAAATAATGAGGTATGTCTTACCTTGTTTCAAAGTAGCCTTGCAAAAATCCATCCATAGAAACGTGGAGGTAATTATTTTATAAACACTTCCTCATGCCATTAACAAGCATTTCTCTCCTGTTCTTTTGGTTTTCGTATCAACTTTCTTTCGTTTCCAGAAGCCAAAGGCACAATCCTAGTCATATTAGCAACCCACCATAGTTGTTGCTATTAGATTCCCCCTCTTTCTAACAGAGATTTTCATCTGTCACAACTGCCTGCATTAGGTGCTCTGTTTACAACGGTATTTCCCACTAATTGCATTTTGGCAAATGTTAGCTGCTTCATTACAGGAGTTGCATGTTCAATAATAAGCTATAGCCTTTTGACTGTAAGACGATAGGCTTGCTATTGTTGCATGTTTCCATTAAGCTCTTAATGAAACATTTCCTATCACGGCTCAGGCTAAGACACAGATGCAGACACAGGAGGCAGATAGTACGAGCCTCAGAGTTTATTACTGAACAAGGGACAGGCAAAGGGTCGTAATACAAATCAGAGTAAGGTAGGTACAGGACGGCAGGTCAAGACAGGTAAAGGGTCAGAACTGGGAAGACTAAGGAAAACAAAAACTAGAGCACAGGAAACACGCTGGTAGTACTTGACAAGACGAACTGGCAACAGACAAACAGAAAACGCAGGTATAAATACACAGGAGATAATGGGGACAAATGGGAGACACCTGGTGGGGGGTGGAGACAAGCACAAGACAGGTGAAACAGATCAGGGTGTGACAATTTCCGGTCCTTGTATGCATGCATAGTTTTAGAGAGGAAGATGCAAAGCGAGAGGTTTCTCACTCGCCAAAATCTGTTCAAAATAAACCCAATACGTTTCTATGGGCTTATTTTGGGCCTAAGCTGCCTTCCCGCCATGGGACGACTCCCATTGTTAGGGCAGAAACATAAGCATCTTGTCATTATATACAGATCTCTGATAGTATTTTCTGTTTGTCACCTCATTTTACTGTTTGGAAGATTTGTTTGTTTGTTGTTGACCGGTTAATGAGGGTCAGTTAGTCGGCAGCAAAATGTACCGAAATGTGCATCCCTAGTCCATGCCCATCATGAAACAAGAGATGAGAACCTCGGTGAATACCAGTGAACCTCATATTTCGAAGTTATTTTCCTGTAACAATTGTTTTGTTTTCCGTTTCATATTTTTAAAACCCAAGCCCTCCGTTGGCTGCCCTTACTACCCTAGGCCTACTATAACGAAGGATGGTTCAACAGCAATGCTTCATGTTTTTTTTTATCCTGCTGATTTTATGATACAGTGGGGGAAAAAAGTATTTAGTCAGCCACCAATTGTGCAAGTTCTCCCACTTAAAAAGATGAGAGAGGCCTGTAATTTTCATCATAGGTACACGTCAACTATGACAGACAAATTGAGCATTTTTTTCTCCAGAAAATCACATTGTAGGATTTTTTATGAATTTATTTGCAAATTATGGTGGAAAATAAGTATTTGGTCACCTACAAACAAGCAAGATTTCTGGCTCTCACAGACCTGTAACTTCTTCTTTAAGAGGCTCCTCTGTCCTCCACTCGTTACCAGTATTAATGGCACCTGTTTGAACTTGTTATCAGTATAAAAGACACCTGTCCACAACCTCAAACGGTCACACTCCAAACTCCACTATGGCCAAGACCAAAGAGCTGTCAAAGGACACCAGAAACAAAATTGTAGACCTGCACCAGGCTGGGAAGACTGAATCTGCAATAGGTAAGCAGCTTGGTTTGAAGAAATCAACTGTGGGAGCAATTATTAGGAAATGGAAGACATACAAGGCCACTGATAATCTCCCCTCGATCTGGGGCTCCACGCAAGATCTCACCCCGTGGGGTCAAAATGATCACAAGAACGGTGAGCAAAAATCCCAGAACCACACGGGGGGACCTAGTGAATGACCTGCAGAGAGCTGGGACCAAAGTAACAAAGCCTACCATCAGTAACACACTACGCCGCCAGGGACTCAAATCCTGCAGTGCCAGACGTGTCCCCCTACTTAAGCCAGTTCATGTCCAGGCCCGTCTGAAGTTTGCTAGAGTGCATTTGGATGATCCAGAAGAGGATTGGGAGAATGTCATATGGTCAGATGAAACCAAAATAGAACTCTTTGGTAAAAACTCAACTCGTCGTGTTTGGAGGACAAAGAATGCTGAGTTGCATCCAAAGAACACCATACCTGCTGTGAAGCATGGCGGTGGAAACATCATGCTTTGGGGCTGTTTTTCTGCAAAGGGACCAGGACGACTGATCCGTGTAAAGGAAAGAATGAATGGGGCCATGTATCGTGAGATTTTGAGTGAAAACCTCCTTCCATCAGCAAGGGCATTGAAGATGAAATGTGGCTGGGTCTTTCAGCATGACAATGATCCCAAACACACCGCCCGGGCAACGAAGGAGTGGCTTCGTAAGAAGCATTTCAAGGTCCTGGAGTGGCCTAGCCAGTCTCTAGATCTCAACCCCATAGAAAATCTTTGGAGGGAGTTGAAAGTCCGTGTTGCCCAGCGACAGCCCCAAAACATCACTGCTCTAGAGGAGATCTGCATGGAGGAATGGGCCAAAATACCAGCAACAGTGTGTGAAAACCTTCTGAAGACTTACAGAAAACGTTTGACCTGTGTCATTGCCAACAAAGGGTATATAACAAAGTATTGAGAAACTTTTGTTATTGACCAAATACTTATTTTCCACCATAATTTGCAAATAAATTCATTAAAAATCCTACAATGTGATTTTCTGGATATTTTTTTCTCATTTTGTCTGTCATAGTTGACGTGTACCTATGATGAAAATTACAGGCCTCTCTCATCTTTTTAAGTGGGAGAACTTGCACAATTGGTGGCTGACTAAATACTTTTTTTCCCCACTGTATCATTACATTTATTTAGTGTTGTTAAAAAAAAATAAAAAAAGATTGCTTGTTTTACGTTTTAATTTGATTAAAACCAAAGTTATTAGAATGATTCACTGTCCTGGTTTTGTGGCGAGAACATCCGTGGCGCGCATGCAATACAACTTCTGGAGAAGTGTGAATGTGATCTGTAAGATGGTTCCAATGTGTATATAGAACATTCTATTTGGGAGCAGTATAAGGGGGAGCGGACATTCTGTCTTTCTCTTTATATTGGATCTTTGTCCAGCTACTGTGAAAAGTTTAGATGTGCGTAAAACCCTCCATAGTCTGCGTTGTTTAAATATTATATGCCCACAGGAAGCAATTATGGTGCCTGTAAGTGTATTTAGACATAGCCTATTTAAAACAAGTTGTTGTTTTGTTTAGAATTTTATTATAATTCTTTTCTCTCTTTTTAGTGAATTTAGTGTTGCTTATTGACAACATTTGGCATGTCCATGCTCAGCCATAAAGCAATTTACACTAGGCCTAGCCCCTATATAAGTGTGAATGCTATGTGTAAATGTCAACATTGAAGCTACGCAATTACTTAGAACAATGTGGAACAACAGGTTAAAGTTAACATATTTAGCAAAGATGGGATAGGTTTACATTTTGTTATTTTGTTTCTGTAGGCTGTTTAAAACCTATAACAGACTAACATTGGAATTGGAGTTCATTCCAAGGCCATATGTAAAATACCATAAATACACAACTTGAAGCAACCACATACAGTATTTAGCCATGGAGCACGTTCTGATTGGCCAGTGAGGGGCCAAGCCTTAACACACCCACAACTTGTTTATTCATCAAAACCCAGCTCTTTCACGCCAACGCCAGCAACTGCGCCGATAATTGTGCTTGTGAAAATAGCAGAAATATTTCTGCCCCCCCCACTGAACCTATAGCACTACCGCCCAGTGCTTAGATTCACCATTGCGTTAGGTTTGTTAAAATAGAGCCCTTAGTGTAGCTCATTTGAATTTGACTCAAATGTCTGAAGTGTATATTTCTTTGTAGGCTACAGTAATATAGTGAAGTGTATCTATCAAAAGTATTTGCCATGCTGTCATTATGACACAACATAACAGAGGTTACGAAAATTAATGACAGCTAATAACAACTGACATTTCTAGTCATGATAATTGCATCTTAGTTGCCTTGTGCTCAATATCTCAGACCCTTCTGTCAGGATTTTATATTTATTTTATTTTAATGTTGTTACTGAGAGACTTTAAATTCAAGGAATAACATTATGGTTGGATACACCCTGCTTCCCCTAGCACCAATTTAGACTTGTTTTCTCATGTTCTGTTCCACTGAAGCTCTCTCTGCTGCATACATTAGCCCTAAAGAGATACAGTATATTAAATTATACTTACAGTATACATGGTTTAACTATCTATCTTCTAACTGAGCAACCTGGATGCCTCAATTTCAATAATTGTTTAGCATATCTATCCTTTCAAGCCATCTGGGATGCTGCAATCACCTATGGCTATGAATTTTCTACAGCTTTACACTTTCTGTCCAATGGTGCAGCTCTCGCTCTTGAAGCTAGAAAATCCTGTATTTAGAAGAGTTGAACATCATTGATGTTAAAAACATATTGCATACAATTATGTGCAGTGGCGACCCGTCATTCAGGGTAGGTGGGGCAGAGCCTGTTTTGAGCCCCACCTGTTTAGCTAAAAAAAAACAATAAAAAACTGTTGCCTGTTTTGCATGTTATTTTGGCATTAATACGTGTCACATATCAGTTTGCAAACAGTGTAAAAAGATATTTGAGTTAATAAAGCTGCATACAAACATGGTCTCTTTTTTGCTTTCTTGAGTAAGGCAGCTCCAAAATGCAGTTGTTTCAGCCTAGCTCAGTGCTTTCTGTGGTGGTGGGGCAGCCAGCGGAAAATATGGGGTGTAGGGGTTGGTAATGTTCTCTAGTTGCATCGTGATTGGCTCAGTGTTCTGTCACTCATGGGAACACTACGTCACCGCAAAATCTACGTGGAGATCTCGGAAATTAAAGCCCCTTGGGTGCTGTCATAGATTTACATTAGAAGTGCCCATCCAAGAAGGCTCAAGGTCATTGGCCACAGATAAAATTTCAAATCACGTTATATCTACAGTAGCTTTTATTGGACTGATCATGTCAACATCATATTTCAAAATCTTAGCTAGCAAGCTAGACAAGCAGTCGTCATCATGAATCAAGTCGACAATCTACCGGCAAATCCTTTTCAATCCTTGTCATACGAAGAGAAATTATAGATAATATCAGTGCTCATTGGACATAAACATTACACAACAAGTTGGAAATCGCAAATTCAACAATGAGTGGTTTGGAAGGAATCAATGGCTAACTGCAACCGTTGCAAAGCAATCACTAGCCTGCTATTCAGTGGAGTGGATGTGTGGTCCAAGTCTGGGTTTAAGGGTCTCTTTTCCAAGCTTAAAAGGATAAACATTCACATGCAACACCATAGGCCAGAAACATTTGAATACATTGGCCATGCTGTCAATCCAGCATGACTTCTGCCGCATTCAAAACAACTGGAAACTCGGAACTGGGAAATCTCAGACTTCAGTGAGTTCAAGATAACTGGGAACTCTGAAAAAAACTAGCTCCGACTGGGAAAATACGTTTTGAACGGTCATCCAACTCGGAATTCCAAGTCGGGAACTCGGGCCTCTTTCTAGAGCTCCGACCTGAAGATCACTGAAGTCATGATTCAACCTTTCTTTCAGAGTTCCCAGTTGTCTTGAACTCACAGAGAATGCCAGACTTTGATGACAAAATATGCCCACAAGAAGGACCGCCGCCCCACCTTCCTGTTCAAGTGAGCACAGCACAACAAGGTGAGTCCAAAAACGTATTGTATGCTGCTGCATAAATGATGCCAGGGAGATATGTATACTGTGGCTAAGAAAGTAATACTAAGTGTATGTTTTGTAGTAAGCTGTGAGTAGCCCATGTGCCTCACCCTAATAATTTGGTCCCTTTCCCCCTCATAACTTAGCCTACTGTTCTGACTTGCACATGTAGCCTATAGCCTGTTTTAGATAAATGTAATCATTGAATATTGTAAGAGCTTTCATTGTCTGCTTATATGCCCCCTTTATTTATCCTACAGTTCTGACTTGGTGTACAGAGAGAATACTGTAAGAACAGCCCATGTTCTGAATTCTGTCACTATACATTTCATAAGTGCTGAACAAATAGTTATATTGAATACGTCCATCCTAGCTCGCTCTTAATCGAAATTATGGATTGCCTCTTATCCGCTCGTCGTTCTCTTATGCCATAGTTTGTAAATCTCAATTGTCATTAGAAACCACATTTGTTTAAGCAAGTCAGCCATGTGTTTTTTAAAAGGCAGTAAATGAAGCTGAATTAACTGTTTCGCTGCCAGACAAGGCTCCGCTGATAGCCAGGTGTAGCGGTGGTAAGGATTCACTCCATGGTGCTGAAAAGAAAGCTCTGCTGTTGGGACAGCTTTATGTAGGCCCTAACAGTTTGTGGTCACCGTTATAGTGCAATTAATGTATTGTTTAGTGTAGTGTAGTGGCTTTGCTGGCATGCATCTAAAAACATTTTTTTGAGTTTGCCCCACCAAGATTTACATGCTAAAATCGCCACTGAGTGTGTGAGTGGGGAGAGGCCATACGGACATGCCTGGTGCCCAAATTTATGACGTTTGTTGCGCGGCGAGAGTCGATTCAGTCAGTCGTCTGGATGAGCCCTTCCCATACAGTGGGGAAAAAAAGTATTTAGTCAGCCACCAATTGTGCAAGTTCTCCCACTTAAAAAGATGAGAGAGGCCTGTAATTTTCATCATAGGTACACGTCAACTATGACAGACAAATTGAGAAAGAACAATCCAGAAAATCACATTGTAGGATTTTTAATGAATTTATTAGCAAATTATGGTGGAAAATAAGTATTTGGTCACCTACAAACAAGCAAGATTTCTGGCTCTCACAGACCTGTAACGTCTTCTTTAAGAGGCTCCTCTGTCCTCCACTCGTTACCTGTATTCACCTTTTACTTTTATTAAAAGACACCTGTCCACAACCTCAAACAGTCACACTCCAAACTCCACTATGGCCAAGACCAAAGAGCTGTCAAAGGACACCAGAAACAAAATTGTAGCCCTGCACCAGGCTGGGAAGACTGAATCGGCAATAGGTAAGCAGCTTGGTTTAAAGAAATCAACTGTGGGAGCAATTATTGGGAAATGGAAGACATACAAGACCACTGATAATCTCCCTCGATCTGGGGCTCCACGCAAGATCTCACCCCGTGTGGTCAAAATGATCACAAGAACGGTGAGCAAAAATCCCAGAACCACACGGGGGGACCTAGTGAATGACCTGCAGAGAGCTGGGACCAAAGTAACAAAGCCTACCATCAGTAACACACTACGCCGCCAGGGACTCAAATCCTGCTGTGCCAGACGTGTCCCCCTGCTTAAGCCAGTACATGTCCAGGCCCGTCTGAAGTTTGCTAGAGTGCATTTGGATGATCCAGAAGAGGATTGGGAGAATGTCATATGGTCAGATGAAACCAAAATATAACTTTTTGGTAAAAACTCAACTCATCGTGTTTGGAGGACAAAGAACTACCCCACCATACCTACTGTGAAGCATGGGGGTGGAAACATCATGCTTTGGGGCTGTTTTTCTGCAAAGGGACCAGGTCGACTGATCCGTGTAAAGGAAAGAATGAATGGGGCCATGTATCGTGAGATTTTGAGTGAAAACCTCCTTCCATCAGCAAGGGCATTGAAGATGAAACGTGGCTGTGTCTTTCAGCATGACAATGATCCCAAACACACCGCCCGGCAACGAAGGAGTGGCTTCGTAAGAAGCATTTCAAGGTCCTGGAGTGGCCTAGCCAGTCTCCAGATCTCAACCCCATAGAAAATCTTTGGAGGGAGTTGAAAGTCTGTGTTGCCCAGCGACAGCCCCAAAACATCACTGCTCTAGAGGAGATCTGCATGGAGGAATGGGCCAAAATACCAGCAACAGTGTGTGAAAACCTTGTGAAGACTTACAGAAAACGTTTGACCTGTGTCATTGCCAACAAAGGGTATATAACAAAGTATTGAGAAACTTTTGTTATTGACCAAATACTTATTTTCCACCATAATTTGCAAATAAATTCATTAAAAATCCTACAATGTGATTTTCTGGAGAAAAAAATTCTAATTTTGTCTGTCATAGTTGATGTGTACCTATGATGAAAATTACAGGCCTCTCTCATATTTTTAAGTGGGAGAACTTGCACAATTGGTGGCTGACTAAATACTTTTTTCCCCCACTGTAGGTGCTATTTGAAGTGGGGGAAATAGCATACCGATGTCAGGGCAGCTTCGGGTGCTGAATGTGTATCAATAGCCAGCAGCATCTCAACGCACTGTTATATAACTACTTTAAAAGTTTGTTTTATTATACTAATTATTTCAAATGTCATGGTATATCATTGTAGGTAAAAATGTCACAATGATAATTTCATTTAATTTAGACAAAGCTTTTTGATTGTTAAAATAGGCCTAAGAAAATTATCTAAAAATGAACACTCACTCAAGTAATCGAATACTAATGTCTGTTCGGATATCCAGATAACCTTGCCCATCCCTACTTTCACACTACTTAGCTGAACTGCGCTGGTCTAATCACGCATCCACAATAGCGTGTAATTGTGTCTCATGTCTCTGTGTCTGGCTGTCTGTGAATGTATGCGGCTTTGTAAAAATGTGTGTGTGTTTATCTATGCCTGACAGACTTTACCTCAGTCTGGATGCTTTTGTGTGGGCTTATCGACCTCCTGCAATTAAAGCCCAGAGCTGCAGAGCAGTGAGGGCGAGGAGGGGAAGCCATGTTCCACCAAACCTCTAATTGGAATGTTGAGCGTTCCGGGGTTAGTCGCGACCACCAGGGTTCCTGCTGTCGCCTTCACATCGCAACAGCACTGACAAACAGGGATAGGAGTGAATACTAGTCACTAGCGATAAGCATGTTATTGCTTGTACCAGCAGACGTGAATTAGACAATTGTACTGTTCCTGTTCCAACTTCATTGAATAGGTTGCCAGGGACTGTTTCTATCCGAGTCTTGATATGATTCCAGAAGTCATTTACCTGTTCTGTTTGTGCCACCATTTGACTTTGATTTCACATTGGATCTTTGTTGGCAGAACAAAGTAGGCATAGTAAATGACTGTATGCCCTGTTCATTGTGTTCCACAGATACATATAGTAGCCAGCCAGGCGTCCCTGTTTGGATTGTTTTGCAGAAGGAACTCTATTTTGGTGGCCTATGGTACAGGTCCTCTGTAGCTCAGCTGGTAGAGCACGGCGCTTGTAACGCCAAGGTAGTGGGTTCGATCCCCGGGACCACCCATACACAAAAATGTATGCACGTACGACTGTAAGTCGCTTTGGATAAAAGCGTCTGCTAAATGGCATATTATTATTATTATTCTAATGCCTTGATTCCACCCGAAATACACAGCAAAATTATTTAATACTTTATCGAGTTTACCTCCCAGATTGGAAAAATACATGACTTTACAATTTAAATGACTGAAAATGTATAAATTCAGTGTATTGTGAGTTGTTTTGGATATTGTCTAGGCCTATATGATCTGGACTATTTTCTAAGTAAGAGAACATTGTAAACCTTTTTTTAACATTTAACCTGTCTTCTCTTGAGATTAAAGTCTTATTTACAGTTGTACTACAAGATATGAATTGCCACAATGATGTTTGTTCTTCAAATTATGTATTTTATTAAAACAGAAAAATTAAGTAAATAGAACACATTATCTTGAAAAATAGATGAAAGGTTTTGTTTTTCTAGGTATCCATTTTCCCCATATTTTTTCAGGTTTTTGCTCTCAATCACACTTTTTTAAAATAGAAAAACAACTAAATTAAACCACATCAGGAGACCACTTTTAAAATCTGGGAAAAATCTGATAAATGTAGAGTTTTGGGTGTAGTTTAATTCATGTGTGCACCTAGCAAGAGGCTGTTGTTTAGAGGTGTTTTTTTGTAGCACACGTGATGGTAGAGTTTGCAAAACAAATACCCACTGTATTGAATAAAATAAGCATGATATCATTCTGCCAGGTAAGCATAGGCTACTATGTAGTTAACATTTAATTGAGAAGGTTTTAGAAAACACTTTCCATCGACCAGAAGACTGTTTTCATTATCATCATCACTAACGGCTACACAAAGTGGTAGACGCGCGCACCGCACACACACGGGAGCATTCTCGTTTCCTCTTCAGAAGGTTGCAGGGAATAGAAATCACTGATGCATTCTGTTCATGTCTTATGATAAACTTGGCCCAATTAATAAATGTTCAATACATTTAGTTGATTAATTATCATATTTGGACCAGAATGAGGCTCTCCGCTACCTATTGTTCCTGCAGTGATGATTCTTCATCGAATGTGTACATAATTTATCTGCAGATAATTGGCAAAAAGCATAATGGAAATTAGCGAGCCAAATGAACAGCTCTCTTGCCAATGCGTTTAGTTTCAGTAGGCTACACTAACTGACGAGACGAGAGTCACTCACTTAGCATCACTGTTTGGCAAGCCCAGACATCCCAAGAAAGATTTTGGTTTAATTGTCCCGATGCGAAACTATGGACATATAACTTGCATGTTTAATGAATGGCACTTTATTTAGTCAGTTCGACAACTTTTATAAACTAGTCAACACTTGCTGTTCAGTTGTCAATCAAAGCACAGTAAATAACCGACTATGCGCCACGACTCTGCGTGGCTGGCTTTGTGAAACGCGAAAGTCGTGGATTTTGACTCGTTACCACTTACACTACATGGGACGTGCAAATTCACGAGCATCATGCTCTCTCCCTCCTCTTTGTAAAGAAATTTGACTGCAAAAAACCACAACGCACACAAATTGTACCGGGAGGCAGGACAGACAGAAGGCTGCGTTTTCCCTGTCATCACTCGCTTTGTGACTGACAGATGCCTATCCTATCAATAGATCGCTAGAAGATGCATATCGTTCATTCTAACGGAAGAGGGCTCGAAGGACTAACGAATTAAAACTTTTAAATGAAAAGTAGCCTAGTTAATATAGAGTGGAAAAAGTAACCGGTTGAAAATGAGTCTGTAACCGGCTGATTAGCCAATAGCCGGCACTAATGGAAAACCAGGCAGGTCACCCCATGATACAAGTCAGTTTTCGACGTCCATCCATGTCTGCGGACGTCGGGAGATGACGTGGAAACCGGCCATTAGGCGCAATGTGCACTGTTATCTTCAAGTAGGCTTTGGTTTTGCTATGGTGTTGTGGATGGGCACAAGCATCTGCCTCTGGTTCCAAAGGTTGGATGTTCAAATCCAGCGATAGAAAGTTGTTTTTTATATTTTTGTTTTAAGCCTATCCCAAACCTTAACCCTTACCTTAACCATTCCGAGTTAATGCCTAACCTTAAGAATTCGGAGTTAATGCCTAAACATAACCTTGGAATGATACAGAGAAGTAAATAAACATTTCGAAATTTGACGTTTGGAACAACTTCGAAATTTGACTTTTGAGAAACGTATGAACTTCTAATTCTGACGTGAGACTGTGAGAGCTTGTTGTGGAAAACACTGCCTTTTTCTGTCATTAAGTATTGACTCTCTATTTTGGACTTCAGAGGCTGTTCCCTGTCCACTGTACAGACTCCTGAGTGGCGCAGTGGTCTAAGGCACTGCATCGCAGTGCTAACTGTGCCACTAGAGATCCTGGTTTGAATCCAGGCTCTGTCGCAGCCGGCCGCGACCGGGAGACTCATGGGCGGCGCACAATTTGCCCAGCGTCGTCCAGGGTAGGGGAGGGAATGGCCGGCAGGGATGTAGCTCAGTTGATAGAGCATGGCGTTTGCAACGCCAGGGTTGTGGGTTTGATTCCCACGGGGGGCCAGTATAAAAACAAAATGTATTCACTAACGCTCTGGATAAGAGCGTCTGCTAAATGACTAAAATGTACAGTGTCACTGTACCTGGCTGCATCTGCCCTAGAAGCAGAAGAATGAACGTAACATGTCATTCAAACCCAGGTCCACTCCAAACTCCAAACCCAGGTCCACTCCTAACCCAGGTCCACTCCTAACCCAGGTCCACTCCAAACTCCAAACCCAGGTCCACTCCTAACCCAGGTCCACTCCTAACCCAGGTCCACTCCTAACCCAGGTCCACTCCAAACCTCACTGTACATGCTGACATTTATCGCAGTCCAGCTATTAGTGTTATTGTCATGGCCGCTATAACTCTTGTCGCCTGAGAATATCGTTATCACTCCAAATTGACAGATTGGATTGTTAACAAGATTACGGCGATGGGAGTGTGATGTAAAGTGTCATCAAACGACATCATTATTTCCCTTTTAAGAGCTTTCCTATTATCAATCACATATCCTTGGACGTCCATTGGCAAGCCACGTCCGATTCATTCTCCTTGAAGCCATATGAAAACCAGCGTCTTGGCAGACAGGATTTGGCCAAGGCAGACTGAAAACCCCTTTGCTTTTTTCTTAGTCAAAATATTGGCAGCCATTGTATTTGACTGCATGGGGTATGCTGGTGATCATGCTTGGAATGTTGTCTTGCATGATTACATTGCCTGTGTTCAGTCCACCACCCCCTTCCCCCCACACACACTGAGAGAAGGAAAACAGAGGCTTTTAATTTAGTCTTCCCTCTTTTTTTATGTGTTACCTCGTTAGCTGGCATCTCAAATGAAAATCAACTGTTCGGCTAATGCACTCCTCATTCCAGCAAATGAACGTTCAGCTTTGTTCTAGCATTGAACGCCATAGAAAGCTTGATTGGGGCTTTTGATTTAGCACTTGTTGAACTGATATGGAAATGTAGTACAATGTAGTGCACACTGAACACTGACTCACCATGCCAGGATGCTAATTACTACCTCAAGTCTCATTTTCACATTTCTTGTTTTTTTACGCCCTGTTTGTTTTAACATAGATTTTTAAGTTCACTACCCTGTCTTGCATATTATGAGCTGTTTCACTCTGTTTCTGCATTCCTGGATAGTGTGCAGTGGGTACCGATGGGTAGGAGAGAGAAATCACTCAAATAGAACATTACGTTAGAGAGGGATTGCCATCTTCATGAGAGTTGTGACATGAAACCTCAATGTGAAGTCATGCAAATAGCACAAATTGTAGTGCTTGTGGTCCAGGTGTAATTTGGAGGGAAATTATGCCTATCTGCAGCGTTGCAATACATTTATTCTGATATGTGACTGTGGTATAATTGGGCCTCTTGTTTTTGCTCATGCTTTAGCTGTTGTAGTGACTGAGTACAGCTGGGTTGTGTTCATTAGGGCAGACCGTAGCAAAATGTTTTGCAACGGGAAACAAATATGAACATTACTTATTGGACAAGTAAAAATGGTACCAACCCATTTCATTCCGTTTCAGAGAGCTATCTGCTAGGGTTGTGACGATACCAGTATCTACATATTTTTTAGATGGCATAAATGAAAACACGAAGCATACCTAAGGTCTTTGGTCCTGTGTGGCGTGTGCTATAGTTTAGAAAATAAATAAATGTGACTCTGGATGACAACATAATGATGTTTGTTTCCAACATTAGGGCTGTTTTCGTAAAGAAGTCCGCTTCGTGTTTTGTTTCTTAACGAGTATTGTGATACTGGTATCGTCCCAGCCCTAGCATCTTCCGTTCCCTGCCTACCGTGACCACTGAACACGACTCTGGGCTTTCTTCTTGCTGTTCTCTCATCTCTCTGGTCGTGTCTTAATGAACTCTTGAGCCTCAAATCTTTTCTCATAGGTCCTTTGGCTTCTGCCAGTGTACAGCTGAATTACAGTGTGTGTGACTGCGTACCAAGTGTAAAATAGGATTTCTGAGAAAGAGGAGCTCGGATATGAACCTGTGGCAGTTTCAAATAAGCTCTGAATTAGTTGTAGAAATAAAAAAGACTGCCTGTAATATGTCCAGGTAGGTTGTCTCCTTTCCTTCCGTCCCAACTGCATGAGGGAATAATGAATTGCCAGAAGCATGTTGTGCCCTCTCACATTCAAGCATTCCTTATTAGAAGAGAGTTGAAGCAGAGTTTATGGACACATAATTGGTCATATGAGCTATCAGTTTGATCCAGTTTATAACAAAAACAACAACAACCTTATCAACAGAATACCGCATCTTGGAAGGATTGGTGAAACCAGCAGGATTGCCACCTATTTAATCCACACCTGCCAGTGGAAAATAATTGTTATTGTTTTGTTAAGAGGTCCTCTGATACACTACAATAAAGGGGATTAAATGTGTCCATCCCGTGGATTTAATCAAGAGCAGTTAATCCTGATTCGGTTGGTAGGTTTACTTACAAACCTTTTGTGCTGAAACGTCCCTGGCAAGTGATCAGTCATTTTATGTTCTGTTTACCTCCAAACTAAAGCCCTTTTTGCAGAGATAAATCTCAAGTCCCTAAAACAGGAGGAGAAGGTGGGTTGGTGTTTTATCTTCAACTGAGCTCCCCCTATTCGATGGCATATAGAAATAGAGCCCACTACCTCATCATGGTGTGGAAGTATGTGAGTGGAATGAGGTGGAAGTAGGCCTACACTTGGAAGAGAGAAAACAACAGGCTCAGGGGCCAATAGGGTGTTGGCACTTAGTTGATATGGTTCTGTCAATAGAAGATGGGAGAACGTGAGCAGTAAGTCCATAGCGTGGAATTGAGAAAGTGCGTGTCCAGACCTCCTTTGTGATGGGAGAGTGCACTGACTAAACCCTATTAGTACATTAAGTGTATTGAGCAGGAGCAATGTCCTTGTCTTCACATGCACTAGGTGTCAAGAGAAACCCCATCGTGGCTTTTAAGTATGGAGTAGATTGACTGGGAAGCGAGCCATGTTGTTTTAAGCATCACAGTGTGTGTGCGCCTGTGTGTGTGTGTGTGTGTGTGTGTGTATGTCTCGCTTAGTGAGTCACAACTTCCGTAATGTCAAGTTTTAATGATATCATTTTGCTCAGTTGCCAGAGGGAGTTTGGAGCATGACACCATTCGACACAGGCACGCAGGCAGAGCGTGACGTCTAGACCCAAGTGACAAATGTGCCCCCTCCCACTTGTCAGTCTCCCCTGCTGCCCTCGCTTGCCAGCCTTCAAAGCCATCACTACAGCTACATGGTGATTCAGTGATCTGACTCTGAATCGAACATGATATTAAAATACCACTACCCCTTTTCAGCCCAACTCAGAAATGCTTTCATCACTTCCCATCTGTGAGATTAGCATTTCGCTAATTAGCTCATCATCTCTGCTTTCCTCCGATAACGGCTTTGCTCCTCCTACACTAATGTTAAAAGCAGCTTACAAGAACAACACAACATTTGAACAGGCGATTCAAGCCACCTACGCTCAGCAGACATTCACCTTAGATTCGGTCCATTGGGAAATGACCTCCTTGAACAGCCTGTTCTTGATAGCTCCAAGGTTTCTCGACTCTGTGTCTGTTAAAAATCAACTCTACCCACTCTTTAGATTGACTGTTTCTATCGATGCTGTTCTCGACTGGAAATGTTCATATTTTCTTCTAATATGATCCATCTAGGGAGTTAAGGGTAGTGGTTCAGAGTTTTTCAAGTAGTTATCTCAGCCGACATCATTAAATGTGGAAAATGGCTTCTATCTTTACTTCGCTCTCCTGAGCGTTCTGATAGCCAAGTGAAGAGGACTACTAGAAGGGTGTAAGATACCTATTTATGAGGTTCACGTGAAGTAAAAAGGCCTAGAGTCACATTCTGAATTGAGAATGCATGAATTAATTATGTTAAAGACTGAATAATGTTCCATCCATGGATAATTTTCTTGCAGGCATAATTATTGTCCCCTTTACTTGATAACCTAGAATAGTTTTTTGGACATGATTTCATTTCCAATTCATCCATTCCAGAGTGGTCTGCTCAAGCTTATTTTGTTTGTTTGTGCCTTGTTAAGAATACGCAATTGCACTTAAAATGCTGTAAAGAAATGCACTTTATTTCAAACTACCTTCTGAAGCACTCCCAGCAATATTTCCAACAGGACAGTTGATCAAAAATGTCACATTTGTCCCACTTGTCCCTCTGGCACCAGTCGAGGCTTTGTTCTGGATGTGCGTTTCATGGAGAGAGATGGTCAGAGAGACGGAAGGGGGGAATAAATAATGAATAGACTGACCCAAATAAGTAGAAGAAGCATTTCTGAACTCTGTTAATTATTGAGATGCTTATAGCTTATTTCCTGGTCACTTGACACTGTAGGTTCTGATCCACAGTGCTAAAAGCCTCACGCTGCCTTGCTGCCTTTTTTTTTTTTTTTTTTTTTCTCGGGGGGAATGGATCAGCTTAATATTGCAGATAGATTGTATCTTCTATCAATGTAATTGTCTGCATCACTACCTTGCTGCCTTGCTTTGACTGCCGGCTCACCAGATTAGGTTTTCTCAGCTATGGCTGTCAGACCCACACACTCCAGACAAATAACACTTGGGATGAACTTGGATTTGAAAGAGTATTATTTTCCAATGTACTCTAGTTTATTTCATTATTGGTGCAGTATACATGTAGTGGTTGAGTAAAGGACTAGGTGTTCCATCTCACCACAGGTACTGCAGCTTTACTGAACTGACTATGTTGAGCAGTGTTTGCAAATGCTGTAGTGTTTTCACGTACCCCTTTGTTTGCTGGTATAATGCAATCCATTAGGTGCATTTCAAGAACATACAAAGAAAAACTACACTGCTCAAAAAAATAAAGGGAACACTTAAACAACACAATGTAACTCTAAGTCAATCACACTTCTGTGAAATCAAACTGTCCACTTAGGAAGCAACACTGATTGACAATACATTTACCATGCTGTTGTGCAAATGGAATAGACAACAGGTGGAAATTATAGGCAATTAGCAAGACACCCCCAATAAAGGACTGGTTTTGCAGGTGGTGACCACAGACCACTTCTCAGTTCCTATGCTTCCTGGCTGATGTTTTGGTCACTTTTGAATGCTGGCGGTGCTTTCACTCTAGTGGTAGCATGAGACGGAGTCTACAACCCACACAAGTGGCTCAGGTAGTGCAGCTCATCCAGGATGGCACATCAATGCGAGCTGTGGCAAGAAGGTTTGCTGTGTCTGTCAGCGTAGTGTCCAGAGCATGGAGGCGCTACCAGGAGACAGGCCAGTACATCAGGAGACATGGAGGAGGCCATAGGAGGGCAACAACCCAGCAGCAGGACTGCTACCTCCGCCTTTGTGCAAGGAGGAGCAGGAGGAGCACTGCCAGAGCCCTGCAAAATGACCTCCAGCAGGCCACAAATGTGCATGTGTCTGCTCAAACGGTCAGAAACAGACTCCATGAGGGTGGTATGAGGGCCCGACGTCCACAGGTGGGGGTTGTGCTTACAGCCCAACACCGTGCAGGACGTTTGGCATTTGCCAGAGAACACCAAGATTGGCAAATTCGCCACTGGCGCCCTGTGCTCTTCACAGATGAAAGCAGGTTCACACTGAGCACATGTGACAGACGTGACAGAGTCTGGAGACGCCGTGGAGAACGTTCTGCTGCCTGCAACATCCTCCAGCATGACCGGTTTGGCGGTGGGTCAGTCATGGTGTGGGGTGGCATTTCTTTGGGGGGCCGCACAGCCCTCCATGTGCTCGCCAGAGGTAGCCTGACTGCCATTAGGTACCGAGATGAGATCCTCAGATCCCTTGTGAGACCATATGCTGGTGCGGTTGGCCCTGGGTTCCTCCTAATGCAAGACAATGCTAGACCTCATGTGGCTGGAGTGTGTCAGCAGTTCCTGCAAGAGGAAGGCATTGATGCTATGAACTGGCCCGCCCGTTCCCCAGACCTGAATCCAATTGAGCACATCTGGGACATCATGTCTCACTCCATCCACCAACGCCACGTTGCACCACAGACTATCCAGGAGTTGGCGGATGCTTTAGTCCAGGTCTGGGAGGAGATCCCTCAGGAGACCATCCGCCACCTCATCAGGAGCATGCCCAGGCGTTGTAGGGAGGTCATACAGGCACGTGGAGGCCACACACACTACTGAGCCTCATTTTGACTTGTTTTAAGGACATTACATCAAAGTTGGATCAGCCTGTAGTGTGGTTTTCCACTTTAATTTTGAGGGTGACTCCAAATCCAGACCTCCATGGGTTGATCAATTTGATTTCCATTGATAATATTTGTGTGATTTTGTCGTCAGCACATTCAACTATGTAAAGAAAAAAGTATTTAATACGATTATTTCATTCATTCAGATCTAGGATGTGTTATTTTAGTGTTCCCTTTATTTTTTTGAGCAGTGTATTTATCGAAGTGAACACTCACCGTGCTGTGAAAAGCACACCAATGGTAATGCTCTGTGGAAACGGTACAATAGCATTTCAGGATTTTGAACCAATAACATTGTCGGTTAACATTGTTTGCAACTTAACTAAGAATATTGTAGTGGATGGCGACAGTGTATTGCCCCTTGTGGATCTCAACCTGGGTCTCCTGCTCCAAAAGGGTTAACCCACCCGTAACTAGCATACCTTGGCAAGGGTCGCTACAATATGTTAGGTTAGCTTAGGGCTGTTGTGGTGACCGTATTACCACCACACCGGCAGTCATGAGCCATGACCGCAGTAAAATTCCACGTGACCATTAAGTCATGGTAAGCTCCTCTTATGCACTCTGGACATGCGTTGGTAGTACCCAACTCACTAATGATCATCAGGTCACTAATGACCTGGTATTCAGGCCTCTATTGTCCCTATAACCACTCTGACATCAATGCTAATGAAATCGAAAATTGCATCAACCACATCATCAAAACAGTATTATGCTTTTAAAACTGACCTCACTGTGATTGATCAGTTTGAAGAAAGAAGTTCAACAGCAGGTTGAAACAGTGTAAAACATGGTTGTTGTGGATGTTGTTTCAAACCCTAACACAACGAAAGGAACAGCTCTTTCTAAGATGATGATTAATTCAAAACACCCATAGGCATATTAGAGCTTATGCATAGGCATTATGCATACGCATAGGCCTATAAATGAGCCCAAGACCCCCAAAAAACGTGAATTAAAATAATAATTGTGCCGTTATACAATACATAGCCTAATAGCCTACAGCATATTACGCAAGGCAGAAAAACATTATTTTTTAACGGATTTAAGATGTCTTTGGTACATACTTGGTCTAGCCTATACTATTTTTCCCCTCTGTTCCTGCCCATTTGATAATGGGCCAATCTAAATCTAAACTAATTTGACATATTAGTAAAGATTAAATTGAGAATAGTCTGATGGGTAAAAATATGATCACTTGATGAGAGTACAGCATGTGGAGCCTGAGGAAAGGAACAAAGCGCACATTTTTTTTTACTACTTTCTAAAATCAGTAGTCTATAGTCGCATCATGCAGCCCATATATGTTTTGATTTCTAAGACATTCTAAGGTTTGTATCATTCACAACTAAAGTTGCCAAATAACTCAAAATCGAGTGTATTATAACGACACATGATGAGACCCAGATGCAGACATAGCCAGATAACATACAGTAGGCCAACTCATATTCTGTTCTTCTGAAATACATTTTCTTCATATCATAATGTTTCTTTAGGCTTGCCTAAAACAAATAATGTATTTATTGTGATGGTGTATATTCAATTGATTGATTCGACTTTTTAAAATATAGATGTTCCAAAGGCCTCAGTGGCTTGAATGCCTGGAGATGCTAAACGTGTTTATGTTAATTAACAGTAAATTACCGTGAGACCGGCAGAATATTGCATGACAGTAACCGGTTGACAAAACGTCATGACCGCCACAGCCCTAGGTTAGTCCTATGATACTCCCTATTATGTGACTCGTACGCCTACAGATCACAGCAGGGGCACATCGCTCACAGGACCGCTGGATTCTCATTGGATGGTAATGGTGTCTGAGATTCCCAGCAGGTGCCTCAATAAACCCTCTAATAGAGCAATTATTCTCAAACAAAAGGTCACCTCAGGCGTGACGACAGCCCCGGTAATCAATAAACCCCCAATTATGACAGAAGTACCAGGACTATATTTGGCCCCTGCCGCAGGGCAGAGGGGTCGGATTTCAGGCTGAACTCATTCTCTCAATGGGCCTCCAAGATTAGGTTACAAAAATGCATTGAAGGACTATTTGCTTTTTCCACTTAAAATGTGTATAAACCCCTTTAAGTTCTGAAACAGTTCCCTTGATATTATGATTTTTTTTTTGTTGTTGTTTTTTTTTTTGGGGGGGGGGTGCTTTTGTCTACTCACTAAACTTTCAAAGATTTTAAGATGTTTTATGTATTTGAAGGGAATTAAATTGATAATTTGTGACTGTTGCGCCAAACTCAAATCCATGTACTCAAAAATATTGTGGCATTTTGAAAGTTTGTTTTCTCTCTTATTGGTGTGCTCTGTCAATATGCTTGTGTACGCAATGTGTATACATATGGTTGTGCAGGTTGAAATTGGATAGATGTGCAGCACACATCACATTAGCATAATAACAGTCCTGTCACTGTCTGTTCCCCTCTCTCTCTCTTTTTCCCATTCTGATAGAAGGTGCAGCATGTTATAGCCTAGCACAACCTGGTGATGACTGTCATCTCACTGAAGGCACTCAAGTCTAGTGGACTAGCCTACAGCCAGAGTGTTTCTACAACAAGTAAACAAGACCTATTATCAAACTGGCCCCGTGATATCACACAGGACAGACGCGTCACATCCCCACTGAGTGCAATCACGGAGTGTTCCTGAATTAGACCTAATATACTTGCGCATGAAGGTCCCCATTGCCACGGCAACATTGATTTATTAGGGAATAGGACTGCTTGTTTGCCTGGATTGTGTCAAAAGTTAATTATATTCTAGCGCAGGTGTTGAATTTGATGTTCCGCCCCGCACACATGCACACACACTAAGCATATTTCGACACACACACAGTATGTCATCATAGCAAAGGTTAATGTAATATAACATAACCATATTGAATTCAGCTCAACTCTTTTCTGTTTGAAAATCAATACCAGCATTCATATGGCTCTGCTTTTGTTTAACTTTTCGTTTGAACATTTGCAGAACTGACAAATCAATATTTCTTATTTCCCATCACTTCAAGGTTGGTGCAAATTTTTTCCGCATCTCTGGCACACATGAAAGCTCACCATATTTGACACACATGAAAGTGTGTATGAGACATAAAGGTTTTGTGATGGAGCTTGTATGCTATTTATATTCCTGTTTGTCAGAACAAGCGCAACTTAATTATCAAAATGTCACGAGGCACTCCATATTTCTATTCAATCGCTCGCTGCTATGTTAAGAAACGCTACTCAATCTTATAGCATTGTATTTTACAGTGCAGTTGTTACTGTATAATTTTAACTTATCTGCCTGTCAATGTCCAAGCATCTAGACACACTCAGTCAAACATGACAATCAGCTTCTATATCAACACACTGTAGTAAGCAAATCAGCCAATTCTGTCAGCATGCACCTAGCTCTCCCCTGGTAGGTAAATTATGGCATTGTGCTTGTATGTATTTATGTATGCCTACTGTGTTGCTTGTGGCACTCAAATCAGATGGCCTTGGCTTCAAATCAAATACAATTTTATTGATCGCGTACACATATTTTGCAGATGTTATCTCAGAAGCAGTGAAATGCTATGTTTCTAGCTCCAACAGTGCAGTAATACCTAACAATACAAAACAATGCACACAAATCCCCCAAAAAATTAAAAGAAAGAAATTAAGAAATATCAGAAATGTCAGTGTCCGGAATGTATATATATATATGTTCATGTTAATGTTGTTAATGTTGTAAATGGCTATTGTAGCTGGAAACGGCTGAATTTTAATGGAATATCTACATAGGCGTACAGAGGCCCATTATCAGCAACCATCAGTCCTGTGTTCCAATGGCACGTTGTGTTTGCTAATCCAAGTTTATCATTTTAAAAGGCTAATTGATCAGCTTTAATATTGCAGATAGATTGTAACTTCCATCAATGCAATTGTCTGCATCACTTCCAATCCCCCATATGTTTTTTTTCTTTTTTTTCTCGCATATATATATATATATATATATATATATATATATATATATACACACATACATACATATCCTTTAAAAATATATATATTTCCCTTTATTACTTTCCAACCCCACCATCCCTTCCCTAATTGGAGTAAACTAGTGAACAACAATTATGTTAGCACAGCTGAAAACTGGCATTCTTGAGACTAGTTGAGGATCTGGAGCATCAGCAATTGTGGGTTCGATTACAGGCTCAAAATGGCCAGAAACAAATAACTTTCTTCTAAAACTCGTCAGTCTATTCTTGTTCTGAGAAATGAAGGCTATTCCATGCGAGAAATTGCCAAGAAACTGAAGATCTTGTACAACGTGTACTACTCCCTTCACAGAACAGCGCAAACTGGCTCTAACCAGAATAGAAAGAGTAGTGGGAGGCCCCGGTGCACAACTGAGCAAGAGGACAAATACATTAGTGTCTAGTTTGAGAAACAGACGCCTCACAGGTCCTCAACTGGCAGCTTCATTAAATAGTACCCGCAAAACACCAGTCTCAACGTCAACAGTGAAGAGGCGACTCCGGGATGCTGAACTTCTAGGCAGAGTTGCAAAGAAAAAGCCATATCTCAGACTTTTATTTTTATTGGCCAGTCTGAGATATGGCTTTTTCTTTGCAACTCTGCCTAGAAGGTCAGCATCCCGGACCCCAAACTTTTGAATGGTAGTGTGTGTGTGTATATATATATATATATATATATATATATATATATATATATATATATATATATATATATATATATATATATATATATATATATATATATATATACACACACACATACAGTGCTTTCGGAAAGTATTCAGACCCATTGACTTTTTCCACATTTTGTTACGTTACAGCCTTATTCTAAAATGGATGAACTTTTAAATAATCCTCAGCAATCTACACATAATAACCCATAATGACAAAGTTAAAACAGGTTATTAGAAATGTTTGCATATTTATTAAATATAAAAAGCAGATGCCTTATTTACATAAGTATTGAGACCCTTTGCTATGAGACTCGAAATTTAGCTGAGGTGCATCCTGTTTCCATTGATCATCCTTGAGATGTTTCTACAACTTGATTGGAGTCCACCTGTGGTAAATTCAATTGATTGGACATGATTTGGAAAGGCACACACCTGTCTATACATTTTGATCCCAAAAAACCCCTGGAGTGACAAGTTACAATTTACAGTGCATTCGGAAAGTATTCAGACCCCTTGACTTTTTCCACCTTTTGTTACATTACAGCCTTATTATAAAATTGATTAAATTATTTGTTTTCCTCATCAATCTACACACAATACCCCATAATGATAAAGCGAAAACAGGTTTCTATAAATTTTTGCAAATGTATAAAATTCAAAAATACCTTATTTACATAAGTATTCAGACCCTTTGCTATGAGACTCGAAATTGAGCTCAGTTGCATCCTGTTTCCATTGATCATCCTTGAGATGTCAACCTATGGTCAATTCAATTGATTGGACATTATTTGGAAAGGCACACACCTGTCTATATAAGATCCCACAGTTGACAGTGCATGTCAGAGCAAAAACCAAGCCATGAGGTCGAAGGAATTGTCCGTAGAGCTCCGAGACAGGATTGTATCGAGGCACAGATCTGGGGAAGGGTACCAAAAAATGTCTGCAGCATTGAAGGTCCACAAGAACACAGTGGCCTCCATCATTCTTAAATCGAAGAAGTTTGGAACCACCAAGACTCTTCCTAGAGCTGGCCGCCCGGCCAAACTGAGCAATCGGGGGAGAAGGGCCTTGATCAGGGAGGTGACAAGAACCCGATTTGTCACTCTGACAGAGCTCCAGAGTTCCTCTGTGGAGATGGGAGAACCTTCCAGAAGGACAACCATCTCTGCAGCACTCCACCAATCAGGCCTTTATGGTAGAGTGGCCAGACAGAAGCACATGACAGCCCGCTTGGAGTTTGCCAAAATGCACCTAAAGACTCTCAGACCATGAGAAACAAGATACTCTGGTCTGATGAATCAAGATTGAACTCTTTGGCCTGAATGCCAAACGTCACATCTGGAGGAAACCTGGCACCATCCCTACGGTGAAGCATGGTGGTGGCAGCATCATGCTGTGGTGTTGTTTTTCAGCGGCAGGGACTGGGAGACTAATCAGGATCTAGGCAAAGATGAACGGAGCAAAGTACAGAGACATCCTTGATGAAAACCTGCTCCGAACCTCAGACTGGGGTTCACCTTCCAATAGGACAACGACCCTAAGCACACAGCCAAGACAACACAGGAGTGGCTTCGGGACAAGTCTCTGAATGTCCTTGAGTAGCCCAGCCAGAGCCCGGACTTGAACCTGATCTAACATCTCTGGAGAGACCTGAAAATAGCTGTGCAGCGACACTCCCCATCCAACCTGACAGAGCTTGAGAGGATCTGCAGAGAAGAATGGGAGAAACTCCCCAAATACACGTGTGCCAAGGTTGTAGCGTTATACCCAAGAAGACTCGAGGTTGTAATCGCTGCCAAAGGTGCTTCAACAAAGTACTCATTAAAGGGTCTGAATACTTATGTAAATGTTATATTTCAGTTCATTTTTTTATAAATTAGCAAACATTTCTACAAACCTGTTTTTGCTTTGTCATTATGGGGTATTGTGTGTAGATTGACGAGGGGAAAAAACAACTTAATCCATTTTAGAATAAGGCTGTAACTTAACAAAATGTGGAAAAAGTCAAGGGGTCTGAATACTTTCCGAATGCACTGTGTATACACACACACACACACACACACACATACATAGGCAGCAGTCTCTAAGGTGCAGGGTAGAGTACCGGTTGGTAGCCTGCTAGTAACACCATCTAGAAGGCGGAGACAGTACAGGTGCATCAAAGCTGGGACAGAGAGGCTGAAAAAGCTTCTGTCTCCAGGCCATCAGACTGTTAAATGGTCACCACTAGCCGGCCCCCGCCCAGAACCATGCCCTGAACTTAGGCACTGTAGCGGAATGAACAGGCCATGGCTCGAGTGGCTGAAGTCCTTGATGATCTTCTTGGCCTTCATGTGACACCGGGTGCTGTAGATGTCCTGGAGAGCAGGCAGTGTTCCCCCGGTGATGCGTTGGGCTGACCGCACCTCCGTCTGGATAGCCCTGCGGTTGCGGACGGTGCAATTGCCGTACCAGGCAGTGATACAGTCCGACAGGATGCTCTCAACGGTGCATCTGTAGAAGTTTGTGAGGGTCTTAGGGGCCAAGCCAAATTTATTCAGCCTCCTGAGGTTGAAGAGGCACTGTTGCGCCTTCTTCATAACACTGTCGGTGTGGGTGGACCATTTCAGGTTGTCAGTGCTGTGCACGCCGAGGAACTTGAAGCTTTTCACCCTCTCCACTGCGGCCCCCTGTGTGGATGGGGGCATGCTCTCTCTGCTGTCTCCTGAAGTCCACTATCAGCTCCTTTGTTTAGTTCAGTTACCTTTGCTTTCTTTGGTACAAGAACAATGGTGGACATCTTGAAGCAAGTGGGGACAACAGACTGGGATAGGGAAAGATCGAATATGTCCGTAAACACTCCAGCCAGCTGGTCTGCACATGCTCTGAGGACGCGGCTTGGGATGCCATCTGGGCCGGCCAGTATTGCGAGGGTTAACGTGGTTAAACGTATTACTCACGTTGGCCACGGAGAACAAGAGCTCACATGCCTCTTGAGCAGCGGTGGCCCGCGTCGGCGGCTCTGTGTTTTTCTCAAAGCTGGCGAAAAATGTGTTTAGCTTGTCCGGGAGTGAGGCATCGGTGTCCGCAACATGGATGGCATTCCTTTTATAATCCGTGATTGTCTGGTGTCCCTGCTACATACGTCTCGTGTCTGAGCCATGAATTGCGACTCCATTTAGTCTCTGCACTGTCGTTTTGCCTCTTTGATTGCCTTACGGAGGGCATAAGCTGGTCTGTTTGTACACCTCCATGTTCCCAGTCACCTTGCCGTGGTTAAATGTGGTGGTTCGTGCTTTCAGTTTTGCGTGAATGCTGCAATCTGTTCACGGTCTTTGGTTTCTGATAAATTCTAATCGTCACAGTGGGAACAACATCCTCCGTGTACATCCTGATGAACTCAGTCACCGAGTCAGTGTATACGTCAATACTATTCTCAGAAGCAGCCAAGAACATTTCCCAGTCAACGTGATCAAAACAATCTTGAAGCATAGATTCAGATTGGTCAGACCAACGTTGAACAGTCCTTACCATGGGTACTTCCTTTTAAAATTCCTGCCTATAGGAGGGGAGGAGCAAAATGGAGGCATTATTTGTTTTGCCGAAGGGAGGGTGGGGGAGGTCCTTGTAGCCATCCCAAAAGGAGGAGTAACAATGGTCAAGAGTGCTCGCTGAGCAAGGAGATGTGTTAATAAAACTTGGGTAGCGTTTTCCTCAGAAAACGTCCCCAGCTACAATAAATGCGGCCTCAGGATATGCGGTTTCCAGTTTGCACAAAGTTTGAAAAGACTTGGATTTTTGATGTTTTCTCAAATTAATTTGGGCCATATAACAGCCACTTTATAAAATTACAGGAATCTACCTTCCTTGTGCTATTGCACACCTTCAGTGTCTGACCATGGGTGAATTTTAATCATATCAAAGAAAAATGTGGATTACTGTGAGAATAAGAAATAGTTTGCAGTATCATCATTTCAATTCCAAAGCCTCCTATCTGTCTCTAGTCAGTGGGAGAGAGAGGTGGACCTTACCTATGTTCTGCTGAGAGAAAATACAATAACATTTGATTTGAACTACCTCTGGGGAGAGGGAGGGAGGGAGGGAGGGAGAGAAAGATGGTCCGCCATATAGCTCACTCCTCCCATAGCACCTGATTACTCTGCGCTGCATCAATACAATGAAATATCACCAAATGTTACATATGGTTCTGCAATAAAGTAATTTAAAACAAATTCACAGTAGGCCTTTGCACCAACTACACACTGCTCTGTGGCCTGAGTCTATTCTATGGAATACACTCTAATCGACTACTGAACAAAATCCATGCACCATAAACAAAACATTTTTCTGTATATTCATTGACGTGTGCATATGCGTCATGGCATGTGTTCTACAAAGGCCCTGTAATTGAAAGTCTTGTGCAGAATCTGTCTTGGCTTTTTGTCAGCTATTTAAGAGTGAGATGGCTCCCTCCTTTGCCCTCAACCCATCCTCAACCTATTTCTAACCTCCTGTTCCCCTGGAAACGGGCTGTGCTCTCTGAGGAGATGTGCTCCCTTAATCCGTGTGTCGCTGAGGGGGAGCCTCCACCGAGTTGGCAGCACTTTGAATGAAAGGAGGAGAGAGATTGAGTAGGATAAGGAGAGAGAGTGGGGTGGCTCAGTACCTAATTTCTTAGCCTAAATAGCTTCCCTAAAACATTTTTTACTTGACATATGCCAACAGAATGCACATACATTATAAAAGAAAAGTGTACTCCATATCAACAGAAGTCGTTCGAAAAGAAACGTGCACACCATTGTAACGGTACAGTTCTAGACAGTGTATTCTTTCTAGATTAGTTTTTTGCCTTTGTGTTGTTTTTTAAAAATGATTGTTGCTGTACTTTCATCCATCCATTATTGGGCTTTTGTCTCCTTTTGTCTTCATTTATTGATGGACCCCCCCCTTCTTGTTGAGCGGGACATGGCCCAGTTTGCTTTCTCAATGTTCATATTTATTGCACACACCCACACAGTCTGATGCACATGCACACAAACAGAGAAACACTAATGCATACATTTATTTTCTCGCTCTCTCACGGGAGACCCAGAATCAACCTTTTTTTCCATTGTATTTTCTTGACAGGAGTGCAAACTGCTTTGCTTCTTTTTTGGTGCTCTGTACCTGTCATCTGGGAAAGCACTTTCTCTGGGCTATATTCAGGAGGAGGAGGATTGGGAGGATAATGGCGAGGAAGAGGAGGAAAGTGGTATTGAGGAGAGATGAAGGTGGCATAGAGGAGGTGGTATAGAAGGTGGTATAATCAAATCAAATCAAATCAAATCAAATCAAATTTTATTGGTCACATGCGCCGAATACAACAGGTGCAGACATTACAGTGAAATGCTTACTTACAGCCCTTAACCAACAGTGCATTTATTTTAAACAAAAAAAGTAAGAATAAAACAACAACAAAAAAGTGTTGAGAAAAAAAGAGCAGAAGTAAAATAAAGTGACAGTAGGGAGGCTATATATACAGTAAAATAAAGTGACAGTAGGGAGGCTATATATACAGGGGGGTACCGTTGCATAGTCAATGTGCGGGGGCATCGGCTAGTTGAGGTAGTTGAGGTAATATGTACATGTGGGTAGAGTTAAAGTGACTATGCATAAATACTTAACAGAGTAGCAGCAGCGTAAAAAGGATGGGGTGGGGGGGCAGTGCAAATATTCCAGGTAGCCATGATTAGCTGTTCAGGAGTCTTATGGCTTGGGGGTAGAAGCTGTTGAGAAGTCTTTTGGACCTAGACTTGGCACTCCGGTACCGCTTGCCGTGCGGTAGCAGAGAGAACAGTCTATGACTAGGGTGGCTGGAGTCTTTGACAATTTTGAGGGCCTTCCTCTGACACCGCCTGGTATAGAGGTCCTGGATGGCAGGGAGCTTTGCCCCAGTGATGTACTGGGCCGTACGCACTACCCTCTGTAGTGCCTTGCGGTCAGAGGCCAAGCAGTTGCCATACCAGGCGGTGATGCAACCAGTCAGGATGCTCTCGATGGTGCAGCTGTAGAATTTTTTGAGGATCTGAGGACCCATGCCAAATCTTTTTAGTCTCCTGAGGGGGAATAGGCTTTGTCGTGCCCTCTTCACGACTGTCTTGGTGTGTTTGGACCATGATAGTTCGTTGGTGATGTGGACACCAAGGAACTTGAAGCTCTCAACCTGTTCCACTACAGCCCCGTCGATGAGAATGGGGGCGTGCTCAGTCCTCTTTTTTTTCCTGTAGTCCACAATCATCTCCTTTGTCTTGGTCACGTTGAGGGAGAGGTTGTTGTCCTGGCACCACACGGCCAGATCTCTGACCTCCTCCCTATAGGCTGTCTCATCGTTGTCGGTGATCAGGCCTACCACTGTTGTGTCGTCGGCAAACTTAATGATGGTGTTGGAGTCGTGCCTGGCCATGCAGTCATGGGTGAACAGAGAGTACAGGAGGGGACTGAGCACGCACCCCTGAGGGGCCCCCCGTGTTGAGGATCAGTGTGGCAGATGTGTTGTTACCTACCCTTACCACCTGGGGCGGCCCGTCAGGAAGTGCAGGATCCAGTTGCAGAGGGAGGTGTTTAGTCCCAGGATCCTTAGCTTAGTGATGAGCTTAGAGGGCACTATGGTGTTGAATGCTGAACTGTAGTCAATGAATAGCATTCTCACGTAGGTGTTCCTCTTGTCCAGGTGGGAAAGGGCAGTGTGGAGTGCGATAGAGATTGCATCATCTGTGGATCTGTTGGGGCGGTATGCAAATTGGAGTGGGTCTAGGGTTTCTGGGATTATGCTGTTGATAGAGGAGAGATGAAGGTGGTATAGAGGAGAGATGAAGGTGGTATAGAGGAGAGATGAAGGTGGTATAGAGGAGAGATGAAGGTGGCATAGAGGAGAGATGAAGATGGCATAGAGGAGAGATGAAGGTGGCATAGAGGAGAGATGAAGGTGGCATAGAGGAGAGATGAAGGTGGCATAGAGGAGAGATGAAGGTGGTATAGAGGAGAGATGGAATGCACTTTGGATTTGAGGGGAAGGTGTAGGTCTCTCGATTTCCTTTTCCCAATAAAAGACGAAACAACATACAGTGTAAATGATTAACTGTTTTGAGGTCTTCCTATTGGAACATGTTGTTGCCTGTTTTTCCCCCAGAGTAGGATAGAAAAAACAGCACTTGAATCAGACTATTCTTTCAGGGATACTGTGGTGCATGTGCCTTGATGTGTCTTAATATGTGGTATTTTTTTATCATGTGTTGGTCATTGTTGCGTGTCCTGCCATTGTAAGTCATTGATGAAGCATGCTGTGAAAAAACAATTTCCCAAGTTGGGATTAATAAAGTAACCCTCTACTCTACTCTCATACAGGATCTGCTAAAAACTAGAACAGTTTACATTTAATGTAGGCTATAAAGCCCCATACAACTCACAGTATACACTACCAGTCAAAGGTTTGGACACACCTACTCATTCATACTATTTTTTACATTGTAGAACAATAGTGAAGACATCAAAACTATGAAATAACACATATGGAATCATGTTGTAACCAAAAAAGTGTTAAACAAATCAGAATATATGTTATATTTGAGATTCTTCAAATAGCCACCCTTTCCTTGATGACAGCTTGCACACTCTTGGTATTCTCTCAACCAGCTTCATGAGGTAGTCACTTGGAATGCATTTCAATTAACATGTGTGCCTTCTTAAAAGTTAATTTGTGGAATTTATGTCCTTCTTAATGCGTTTGAGCCAATCAGTTGTGTTGTGACAAGGTAGGGGGGATATACAGAAGATAGCCCTATTTGGTAAAATACCATTATGTCAAGAACAGCTCAAATAAGCAAAGAGAAACGACAGTCCATCATTACTTTAAGACATGAAGGTAAACTAATACGGAAAATGTCAAGAACTTTGAACGTTTCTTCAAGTGCAGTCGCAAAAACCATCAAGCGCTATGATGAAACTGGCTCTCATGAGAACCACCACAGGAATGGAAGACCCAGAGTTACCTCTGCTGCAGAGGATAAGTTCATTAGAGTTACCAGCCTCAGAAATTGCAGCCCAAATAAATGCTTCACAGAGTTCTAGTCACAGACACATCTCAACATCAACTGTTCAGAGGGGACTGTGTGAATCAGGCCTTCATGGTCAAATTGCTGCAAAGAAACCACTACTAAAGGACACCAATAAGAAGAAGAGACCTGCTTGGGCCAAGAAACACGAGCAATGGACATTAGACCGGTGGAAATGTGTCCTTTGGTCTGGAGTCCAAATTTGAGATTTTTGGTTCCAATTGCTGTGTCTTTGTGAGACGCGGTGTGGGTGAACGGGTGATCTCAGCATGTGTAGGTCCCATCGTAAAGCATGGTGGAGGAGGTGTTATAGTGTGGTGGTGCTTTGCTGGTGACACTGTCTGTGATGTATTTAGAATTCAAGGCACACTTAACCAGCATGGCTACCACAGCATTCTGCAGCGATACGCCATCCCATCTGGTTTGGGCTTAGTGGGACTCTCATTTGTTTTTCAACAGGACAATGACCCAACACACCTCCAGGCTGTATAAGGGAGAATGATGGATTGCTGCATAAGATGACCTGGCCTCCACAATCCCCCGACCTCAACCCAATTGAGATGGTTTGGTATGAGTCGGACCGCAGAGTGAAGGAAAAGCAGCCAACAAGTGCTAAGCATATGTGGGAACTCCTTCAAGACTGTTGGAAAAGCATTCCAGGTGAAGCTGGTTGAGAGAATGCCAAGAGTGTGCAAAGCTGTCATCAAGGCAAAGGGTGGCTATTTGAAGATTCTCAAATATAAAATATATTTTCATTTGTTTAACACTTTTTTGGTTACTACGTGATTCCATATGTGTTATTTCATAGTTTTGATGTCTTCACTATTATTCTACAATGTAGAAAATAGTAAAAATAAAGAAAAACCCTTGAATGAGTAGGTGTGTCCAAACTTTTGACTGGTACTGTAGGTGCGTATTTAAACTCATGCATATTCAACACAAATATATTCACACCATTACCAGTTATACACCTACAAAATGCCATCACTGAGGTCCCTGGCTTCGGATCAGCAGAGCACTGGAAATCCATTGTACTTTCCTCGCTCTGCTTCCCCTCGCAGACTTCTCGATGTGTCTGACCTGTCTGGGCCACTCCACCGACTCGGAACCTTAGCCCTCTGCATCAGGGCTCGTTAGCTGTGCTCTACCGGCCATGTCCGTCAAACCCGTTTGGGTCATCCATTGCTTGAATTATAGGTATTCTGTTGGGGCTCTGCACTGGGGAAAAAGTCAGGATCACGGCACAGAGGAGTGACTGTTTTGGAACTGAGATGATGCTCACTTGACTGTCTTGTGTTTTCAGTGGTACTGCAGTAGTTTTAAAGGCAAGACGATAAAGGTCCCCGTTGAGTATAATTACACCCTGTAGTAGACATGGGTTCATATACTATTTGAAATAATTTCAAATGCTTTATCTGGTTGAGCTTGAGCCTTCTAGTCAGAACAAAACAAGCCTGTTAAGTACAGTGACGACTGTTTATAAGTGGTTTTGTGGGTTGAGCTTAGATGTAGACATGTTACATCATGATTGCATTTCAAGGAAGCCAATAGTCACCATGATGATGAGCCAACTGTTATACACCAATGGAGACCTAACAGGGCTTGACAAAAACTTTTTTAGCCACTTGTCCTTCGGACAAATAGGACTGATTTTTTACTTATCTGAAAGCTCAAGTCACTTTGTCCAAAAATAACAAATGGTCTGTAACACCATGGGCCAAAAAGGTGACTGAAAATTGTGTTGTATGATTCAAGGAACCACTTCACAAAATAATGTGAATTATTATCCCTAGTATTGATAATGGAAGGCTGCTGGTCTCTTATGCCATGTTTTACAGTATGTCTCCTGCCGTTGTGGCCTTGAGCAAGGCACTTAACCCTCCACAAAGTAAAATACTGCACAGATAGGCTACTCTATAAAATGCGTGGTCCATCAACCCTCCATCTGGAGAGCTACTGTGTGTGCAGGCTTTTGAGCCAACCCTGCTCAAACACACCAGAGTCAGCTGGGGAGTTTATCCACTAGCTTGAATCGTGTGTGTGTGTGTGGTAGGGTTGAATATTTTTCCAGTATTTTACAATTGTTCCATCCTGAGAATAAATCCCTTTTCTCCCGGGTAACCCGGTATTTCCCATCAAAACCGGATTTATCATTCAAAAGCATTATAAAGCAAATAAATAACCCTGTCTGGATTTGATTAAAGCTTTGATCAAAACTTCAAGCCTGATGCATCTTTACAATTAAAAAACAAGATGACCCCCGAAAGCCAGATGGAGATGGGTAAATTAGACACGCATTCTTTCTTTATATTACCGTAGCATAGGCTATGCTGCAGCAAATGTAGGCCTACCTGTCACAAGGAAAAAGTTACCATGATGAGAGGATACTGTAGGTCTACATGCATTGTGAACTGCGCTCCATACTGAGATGGGCTGTCTGTCCCCACACTGGGCGTTGATTCATCATGCAGAGGCCGTAGAGAAGCCAGATTTAGACATTGCATATAATTTTACAGTTCCATTTCACACCATGCTGTTCATTATAAATAATTTATTATAATTTACCGGTTTCTCGCATTTATTTCTCGCTGGAAAAGGGAGTGGTACGGAGGATGGGCGGTTGTGAGACTGACGTGTGTGTCTGAGTGGTTGTCCTTCTGTAAATATATGTTAGTATTTCTGAGCGTCTGTGTATTCACTTCATTGACTTTAATAAAGTTTCATCAAAATGTAGATGGATGTGTTTAGGACAATCTAGCCTCTCACCATTTGTGATATTTTATGTGGACTTTGCATAGACATCCAGGTGTGATATTTTATGTGGACTTTGCATAGACATCCAGGTGTGATATTTTATGTGGACTTTGCATAGACATCCAGGTGTGATATTTTATGTGGACTTTGCATAGACATCCAGGTGTGATATTTTATGTGGACTTTGCATAGACATCCAGGTGTGATATTTTATGTGGACTTTGCATAGACATCCAGGTGTGATATTTTATGTGGACTTTGCATAGACATCCAGGTGTGATATTTGTCAGTGGCTACTCTAAAAGGCAGGCTGTGCTCTCATATTCTCAGGGGACTGTGGAACATGATTAATATGAATAAATCAACAACAACAGGTGGCGAGATAGAAATCCTGTGTCAAACTACTTTTGGCTTCACCAGGGTTGCCATGAGAACATAACAAACAGACTAAGAAATTGAAAATAATTCAATTCAGAGTGAATGGTACATTTTCCCAGCAGGCACCCTGTGAACTCCTTCCAAACGTGTGTATATATATTTTGGGGATTTCAAAGTTAGGCCACATGCATCTTGGCCAAAGTCTCTTCGTTCATATACTTTATTATGGGAGACTTTCTCTTGTGTCCTTCTACAGTTTGCAATATCAATAAGATGTTTAGCCTTAAAGGAACCTTCTGATGTGCTTTTGATCAATTTTGCCCATCATGATGAACCATCTGATTTCATATAAAATTTGGCAGTAGCCTACAACATTGACCTTGCTATAGAAACCTCCGACCATATTAGCACAGGTAAATGTCAATAGGAGCATGGGGCTCCTTCTTTCTCATGCCCCCATTTCATTACCCAGAGCGTGTCTGCCTGTGCGTATTGTTTCCATGGCATCAATTTATTTCTCAGAGTGACATGACTAGCGTGCAGTGTGGGAATGAAGGCTGATAGAAAACAACAACGGTAAAGAGCCTTTTCAATTCTTCATGTTCCTGGGAGGTACACACATACATACGCTGTGTCCAGGCGTGAATAACAATCCCTCAGAGTATGGACAGGGCGCATTGCTTTGCCCTTGAAGTCTTGCAATTTGGCCGGTTCTCTCTCTCTCGCCCTCTCTCCTCAGATTACTTTTTAATAACTTTGCCCCAAACTTTTTGATACAAACATTGGTAACTGTTGATACCTTTTCGACTGGGTTGAAATGCGGCTCAACAGCAGCCGAGGATGAAACATTGGTTGCATGTCTTCCTCCTGGAAATAGATTGAGGACTTTTGACTGTTATAGGACTTGACACTGGCTATAAGGGTTTTTATTCCATCAGTGCAGTAGGTTTGTGTTTCCGATTGTGGCACACCACATAAACCATTCCATCAGTGAATTCAATATATGTTGACTGATCATGCAATGATCACACACATCTCAATTCCACTAAAGGTGGCAGGAAATTAGGTTTACGTCTACGTTACATATATAAAATAGTATCAAAAAAATATATATGTATTTTCTAATTTGTTTGACTTGTGTTGATAGATCCTGAATACATTTTGATGAGAGGGGAAATGGAGATGCACAGGCTTGAGGGGAAAAGCCCAGATCATTGACATTCCTTGGCTCGCCAAATGGAGACTGCTCTTAATTTGTCTGGATCTCTACCATCCTGGACACACTGATGGACTGTGATGAAACAAAATGAAACTGTAGCCCGGTTTATGATCCATCCTTCATGACTGAACATAGCGTTCTGGATTTTATCAAGAAATATTTATAGCCTCCCACTCCCAACAAACAACAGAAAAACACAGGCGTCCATTCATCCATTATACATGAGATTAGTGTGGAGTAATTCTCTCACACAAGTGACTCATCAGCATAGACCTGTCTACCTCATGTGCACCAAGCAGATGAACAGATGAACATCGCATTTTCCCATGAATATCCTCATCATTCAAACTATTGTGTACTGCTAAACATTTACATGCACTTAAACCAATAAAAGCTTTTGGTGTCCCACATTAGAGTTGCCATTGGTTGAAATCTGTGGTATTGATATTAAGTGATCACCCTACCTTCCACATGCTTCAGAATGGTAATTTCCATCCTTTGCCAACTGTTCAGCTTCCTTGTTCAGGAGGGACAACATTTATGACCCTCCAGCTATAGGCCTATCCCATGACTGAGTATATAACTCAGTTCTCCTGTAACTAACTTTGGCAGGCGTCAAAGCACGCTGTGCCATTTCATATAGATTTTACAGCAAGAGGTCAGTTGGCTGTCGCACCCCCTGAGCCTCTGTAATGGACTGGAAATGAATCACTCTCAAATCAAACAATCAAATTCCCCGTGAGCAGATAGGAGGCACAGACACTGTTTATTCATGTCTCTGTCATCCTCCGTGGTCCGCCAGACTTGGTTTTACAGAATGGGTTTTAACTGTGTGGCATGTGACTAGGATACACCCTGATACCCCTTAAAAAGATGGGGTGCACCGTCTTTTATGCTTAGCATTGGTTTTTTAAAGATGAACCCTTCTCAGAAAACACTAGTCGGATAAATATTTGTTTTTACATAACATCAGTCAAAACAAAAGTGAGAGGATTTGGACAGCCCTGAGGTTAATCTAATAATATTCTGGAAAATGAAGTAAGTCTGAGAAGGCTGAAATGGGAAAAAAACAATCCCTCTGTTTTTGAGGATTATGACTGAACCGTGAAACGCAAGGTTGCGGGAGGACAGCAGATTGCATCTCTCCTCTTGCTCAGGCACAGCAAAGCCTGAATGTTGTGGACTGCTGTGTGGCTATAAGGTCAACACAACAAGCACTGTTATTTTTATTGGTATTACACTGCCAATGGTACTGACAATATTATCATTGCTCTGACAAATTGAAAAATCATCGCCGATACCCAAATGATGTCAGCTACTGCCCAACCCTTACCAGTACACTTCACTATTAAACCTGTTGAACACTGTAAATAAACACTACTATCTCTCTCTCGTCAACTTCATGTTCCTCACTTCTTATTTGGTCTCAAACGTTGTTTACTGGCTCTTACATATGACTACGGATAGTTGTATTATTATTGTCACTTTGCCCAACTCCTACCAGCAATATCACGCAACATTAAATTAGGCCTGATTCAGAGCTAATGCTAAACAGCAGTAGTAATAATAGCTGACTCCACACTGCTGCAGGCCCTTCCACTGACTTTACTTACTGCTGGCTTCCATGGAGCCTCTCGTCCTCTGCCATTAGTCCCAATGGTGCCGTTTCCAATTAAGACACACTTACTGTATACCTACCCTCAAATGGTGGTAGACTGAGGAAATACTTAATTAATATAACCGATGGACAATTTAACATGACTATGGTAGATGTTTGGGATTGCTGCAGTTGGCAAAACCTTTTGATGATGAACGAAAGCTGATGACCTGGGTTTGCTTACCCAGTTGGTTACAATACCAAGTCATTCTGAAACATACTGACACTTTAGGCTCACATCTCTTTTCCCCACCTCACCCTAGTTTTCTATTTGTTTGGGCTTTTTGGGTTCCTCTGATTGTACAACAGGTCTTGGATAGCTTCTAGCTCTCTCCCCACGTGAGGCAGCTATGTCCTGAGGCAGAGCAGAATCATAGCACCACAGGCAGAAAGGCCCAGACCACAGACCCCAATGTTGGATTTCAGGGAGGCAACTCTATTCCACCCGCAGCCTAGGCTTCAGGGCCTGTTCTGATGACAGGATCCCAGTCCAACTTTATTTTCTATGAAAAGTTGTCTTTTTTTCTTCCAACGTCAAAACTCCCCTCAAAGAAAATAAACTTCAGTTTGAGATCTAACCATTCACTGCTGAAGGAGATCACCAGCTTCCTTTTAGAGAATTCTCCACAGAATAATTTAGTTGCCTTTCTATACAGTCTGCATTCAGGTCCACACTGCTTTTTGTTGAACCGTTTTCCAGTTCTTGCATTGATTTCTTCACAGCCTTTAATCAGTTGTTTACTTAACCTTCTGCCAAGAATATAGTGTTGACTTGTCTCCTCTTTTCACCACCTCCATCCTCCTCTCTACAGTCACTCCCCCCCACCACCCCCACCCCCACACCTCTAAACATGGCAGACGGCTGCCCAAATAATTGTGCTAATCATTCTCATAATTGCAGATCACAGAGGCATGATCGGGAAGGTTAGCTGCTGTGTTCAGGGAGCTCACAAAGTCTTGGGCACTGGAAGTGTAATTGCCTTCTGGCTGAGGAATCTGCTGAACTGTTTCAGAAGTTCTATGAGTTTGTGAGATTGGTGAAAAGATGAGGTAACCAGTAGATAATAAAGGGGAAACTGTGTATTGATCACTAAGGGAGGGTTCCAGAGACCCCGTTGGAGATGGCTGGCTCGATACTCTTTGTGCTGGTGGCGCCCACCTAATGAGCCACATCTATGGATCGTCACATTCGAGAAATCGAAACCAAAGACTACCATTTATCAGCCTGGAAGGGGACCAGTATCTCTAATGGCAAGCCATTTCAGGCAGCACCTATTGAAATCAGATATGGCGTTAAAGATATTCTAGATATAAGAATCTTTCCATACTGGAAATGGCAGCGTATTATAGTCCATAGGCCTACCTGTATAAACGTTGATGTAGCCTACTATAGTTCTGATGGACTATAGAGTTTCACTGTACTGTGAACTTTAGGCTTGGGCAATATCCCGATATACGGTATAAACTGTATATTTCGAAATACCGACGGGGGCTGCGGGGGTGCGCCCCAAAGGACAAATACTCCAGTGTGGTAAGTTAAGTATAACTATAAGAAATCTAAGATGTGTCAAATAAATTATATGCAGCTCAAGGCTCCAGCTATGCATTTGGTTTGCTAACTTGCTAGCTAAGTGGCTTGATATCAAGATCAAGCTTCTTGGTTACAACAGAGACATTCAATCCCCTCCTGGATCAAGATCCCTGTTGCCTAAATTGTTTTGTGCATAAATAGCTTTGAAATAGCGCCCCTTGTGTGCACTTCCAGTAATACCGTTTACCCCGGTATGGTACAGAAACGGGATGAATATCTGGATACCGCCCAACCCTACTCTGAATCCACAATCTGAATGAATATAATCTGGTATTGTGTGACTAGTCACATCGTGTCTGTGTTGTGTCATAGTATGAAAAGTGGAGGCCAATCAGAAATTACATGGGATGTAGTCCACAGCTAACAATTGACCTAATCACATGCGTCACACAGTAGATAGAAACAGTAGCGTATATTATTTTTAGGCTTTACATCCCATTTCTGACTCGGAACACCACAAGTCATTTGAACTTCTTGTTCATAATGAATACATTAACTAACACACTACAGGGTATTTTGCTGCTGCAGTCCTAGATAGATAGGCCTATAATGCACTTTTTATCCAGTATGTAAGACTCACGTCTCATCTGAGATGTCCTTGTAAATGTCACCATGTCTTCACCTCCGCTGAAGAACAGTATTTAGTTTAGTTTACCTTATCTATGCTGGAATGTATAACAGATTCTCCAGAACTACACTCCCTAGTTGGACTTTACTTTGTGCTAATTAGGAGGAAGACTCCCAACTCTTCAGTCCGAGAGGAAATTAGGCTATGGGGATCTTGTTAATCATTCTTTGGTTGTGTGCCTATCTGTGCTTGTATATTAACCCCAAAGAATAAATACACCAGTGTGGGAAAGTAAACTGTGTTATAACACATGACTGTGAGGAAGATGGAAGCTCTAGGAGAGAGTTCCCAGACTTAGCCAGAGGGACAGCCTGTGTTGCTGTACACAGTACCGTATGTGTCAGTGAGGGCTCATTATATCATCACCACCAGTACATTGGACTTTAATGTTCCCCTTAATTGGATTGGCCATCCATTTTGATAGCAAAATTGTTACTCAATTCACAGGTTCCCTTCAAATGGTCTCTCAGGAGTGAAAGTGTAGCCTATATTTGAGTGAGATAACAACTTTTATGTCTTAATTTTACATTTAGACTGCCATGAACGTTTGAGTTATGTTCGTAATTTCTTCCATCTGATCACGTTGGAAGCCTTTCTTAACAAACATTTTAATTTGATATGAATATCTTGTCGAAAATACTTCGATAGTTGACAATAAGAAACACGAAACCATTCATTTTCATGTGAGTGATTTATGTACAAGCTGACTAAATGGGATTCTTCTCTGGACGGTGACTCAAAGGCAGGCTTGAAACGACTGCTATTTTGTCCAGTATCATCCATAGAATGAATGTGGAACCTTATTTTCCAACTAAATGGAAAATTGCCACCAAATTCCATGTTCTTTGAGATGGATGACAGCTTATCTTCACAAAATCATTTTCTTGGCCCTCCTAGGCTGTTCCATAGGGTATTGCCGAGCATTTGTGACCTGCCTGTCAGATACCCATTGAACATCGTTCTCAGACATATTGGAGTGCATAAGGAATAAATTGAGCCCCTCCTCTCCCCTAGATAGGAAAATTAACTGAGCTAATCATGCTATGCGTCTTTCTTTAATATTTGAGATCACAAAGCCTTAGGCAGCAAGTGTAAAATCCATGTTGATGTATAAAGAAACTGGTGTGTTCAGGTCCCACTCAGTTGAATAAACACGTGTGTCACACAATTAAGGACAATAAGACATGGAAACTACATTGATGTATTTTCTGTTTATTGCATCCACTCTGTTATTACTATGTCAAGGAAACATTTCCTGTTTCTTAGCAAAGGAATTTCAGTAGTTCTGGTTTAGCTCAGGTTAGCTTAGGGTTAGGGTTACATAGCCCGTTTTATATTATTTGGAGCCTCAAGGGCTGAATTTTATGTATAGGCCTCTTGTAAATTGAGTGTAAAGTCATGTTCTGTAGTCCCTACACAATATATGGGGGAGAAATATATTTGTCCAAACCTGTGGTGAATTCCACAGTATTAATACAATGATGGTCGTTAATAAAATAGAGGATAAACTAATACAATTGACAAAACTGGCAATACAAAGTTTGAGGCAATACTGCCGTGGAAAGAGGACTTTATGGTTTTACGGTATTGATGCAGCCGCCTACACACAACTCCTACAAAGTTTCCGACATTGCAACGGTTCAGAATAAAAAGCTAATGAAGCTATGCACACCATGGCACACCATGGCCTTCCTCTGGCACTGGCCTGGCACTGGCACTGGCACTGGCACTGGCACTGGCACCATGGCCTGGCACTGGCACAGAGGAAGGCCCTCAAAATTGTCAAAGACTCCAGCCACCCTAGTCATAGACTGTTCTCTCTGCTACCGCACGGCAAGCGGTACCGGAGTGCCAAGTCTAGGTCCAAAAGACTTCTCAACAGCTTCTACCCCCAAGCCATAAGACTCCTGAACAGTTAATCATGGCTACCCGGACTATTTGCACTGCCCCCCCACCCCATCCTTTTTACGCTGCTGCTACTCTGTTAAGTATTTATGCATAGTCACTTTAACTCTACCCACATGTACATATTACCTCAACTACCTCAACTAGCCGGTGCCCCCGCACATTGACTCTGCAACGGTACCCCCCTGTATATATAGCCTCCCTCCTGTCACTTTATTTTACTGTATATATAGCCTCCCTACTGTCACTTTATTTTACTTCTGCTCTTTTTTTCTCAACACTTTTTTTGTTGTTGTTTTATTCTTACTTTTTTTGTTTAAAATAAATGCACTGTTGGTTAAGGGCTGTAAGTAAGCATTTCACTGTAATGTCTGCACCTGTTGTATTCGGCGCATGTGACCAATAAAATTTGATTTGATTTGATTTGATCTCTTAATGCAGGAGAACATTCTCCATCAGATAGGCTTCAGAATACCCAGCACAGCACTGTTCCCCTGTCTCTCACTGCACGAGTTAATGCACAGTGATACTATACAGTATGTTACCGTTGCGGACTCTCAGTCCAGAGCAGAAATCATTCAATGATTATTAAAACTCCCCCTACTTTCATTCAATTTTGCTGGAAGGTACACAGAGATGAACTGATATTGTCTATAGTCTGGGAAGCATCAGAGTAGCTTTCACTGGAGATTTCAGGTTCATATGGAGGGAGAGGTTCCTGTGTAGCTTGCACTCTTCTCTAGAGTAACACACCTTTCTCAAGGCGGTTGCATATTGATTAGACTACAACCTGTCAGTGAAGTCCGCTGCTCATAGTACCTGATGCTGGAACGTCTGTATTTCCTCCTCCTCTTGTTTATTTGGTGTTTATTAGATTGCACAAATGCTGTACAAGTCTTCGTATGAGAAAAAAACCACTTTCTACTGATCAGAGATGAAAATGGAAATATGTTTCTTCTTTCAGATAACCTGGCTGACCAATATATTCTAGCAGTTAAAAATGTCACTCCGTTTTGGTTGTGTTATCACTTGGCACCGAAACTCAATTAAACCTAATGACAGTCAAATGTTTACTCAAGCATGCAAAAGCGATGCGCTTTAAAATGTATTTGCAAGTTCAATCAGGTTCTAACAATCGGCAAAGGATTTACACGTTTGTACAACAAAACACAGTAAACACCTGATTCTGACTTTCACAGGAGAGCATATCCATGGAAAAATAGTACTAGGGGATTGACTCCATCCCGCAGTCATAATTATCTCAAATTAAAAATACTTCAAATTGTCTTGCAGCGTTGGATCATCCTAGCCCTGCAAGCGTTTTTGTATATTGATGTGTTTGTTTAGTCAGCTGTGACTACCCACGGGCTGTTTACAATACAACGCTCATGCTTTGTCACAGTAGAAGCCCTGCATTCACTACTGGTGTGAAGCAAGGCCCTGCAGTACTACCCAGGGTAAAGTCTCAATTGATAAACATGACCCAGACCAGAAAGGAACCCATCTATTATCTCTGTCTCTGATCTCTCTGCTTCTCTGTTGTCTTCTGAAGCTGAGAAGTGAAGATCTTATCAAGTTGTTTTTTTCCTCTGTTTGAGGAATATGTTTCTAAAGCTGTAGAGTCTGCCGCGACTTTAGTGTCTTTCTTCATGTTTGTTATGAATAATTGTGTGTGTGTGTGTGTGTGCAACCCTGATGTGTTACAATTGAATGCTACTGTGTAGGTGTTATGGTGAGTGCAGGTCTATTATATTGGGTCTTATGTAAAATCCCTAATCTGTTCTCCAAAACAGTGTGATGTTTATCCTCTCATATTGGCACAATCATCCTCAGTGCTGCTTTAACTGTACACAATGGGCGATCAGGGCTTCCCCTATATTTAAATCCTTGCCGCCACTCCAAAAAATACGATTAAAAAATAGCATTTCAGGATGGTAAAACATTGTCAGTGTAAACTTCAACAACTAAAACCAGCTATAAAATATGTAGAAATGATAATGGACCTTGTAGTGGAGGGCTAAAGGACTGTATCATTCTAAGGTTTCTGGTATGGGTGTGTTCGCCTCCGGGCGTCGGTCAGAACGCATTGATGGGAAGACACAGGCTTGTAGTTTACTTGAAGATAGACAGTATATGCTGTAATACAACAACATGTGGAAAAAGTCAAGGGGTGTGAAAACTTTCTGAAGGCACTGTACATACTATAACTGACAATGTTATAACAGCACAGGATGTACAGTGCCTTCAGAAAGTATTCACACCCCTTGACTTTTTCCACATTTTGTTGTGTTACAGCATGAATTGAAAATGGATTCAGGGGTGTAAAGCTCTTAGACTTACCCAGAAAGACTCACAGCTGTAATCACTGCCAAAGGTGCTTCTACAAAGTGTTGACTCAGGGGTGTGAATGATTATGTAAATTAGATAATTCTGTATTTAACTTTCAATACATTTGCAAACATTTCTAAAAACATGTTTTCGCGTTGTCATTATGGGGTATTGTGTGTAGATTGATGAGGATTTGTATTTATTAATCAATTTTAGAATAAGGCTGTAACGTAACAAAATGTGGAAAAGGTCAAGGGGTCTGAATACTTTCCGAATGCACTATATTTAATTAATTTTGAATTCAGGCTGAAACACAACAATATGTGGAATAAATCAAGGGTATGAATACTTTCTGAAGGCACTATACAGGGCTATGGCTTGACACAACTATGGCTTGACACCACTATGGCTTGACACCACTATGGCTTGACACCACTATGGCTTGTCACCACTATGGCTTGACACCACTATGGCTTGTCACCACTATGGCTTGACACCACTATGGCTTGACACCACTCTGGCTTGACACCACTATGGCTTGACACCACTCTGGCTTGACACTTGTGTGTGTGAAAGTGAATGTGGATGTGTGGTTTTCCTATAGGAGGAAGCAAATAACAAAGTGCCATCAATATCAGGAATAATATACAGCTATTATACAGTGACATCGCATAACACCACTGACAATATAAACTATGAGAGCATGACTATAACAAGTTACTACATATAAAAGGCTTAAACTAAAGCACCACAGTAGTAACAAATTAATGACCACTAGGCCATTACAATAACTGAATGGATGGAATCTTATTGAATTCCCATTAACACACAGGAAAGGATGGGAGCCAACACAATTACTGAAGTAACATGCACCGGCGCCATTTTAGGCTTAATCAACTAATAATTACTGACTCTGTAAACAGTCCTAATACACTGAAAAGGCACACTGGAGTGCTATCATAACCCAAATAGTGTGCATAGGCAATACACTAATATAATACACAGGGTGTATAATAACTTCTTATATAACTAAAATGACTGGTATGGCCGCGACCCGTCGTCCACTAATAAAGAACTACCACGGACGGGCCGCACATTTTATAACCCCTCTGTGGTAATAACTAAACAGATTTGCGTATAAGTGGTTACTAAAAATGATGCTGTACAGATGTTCTCTATGCATATACACAATACGAAGTGCTAAGGCGCTAACCATGCTACAGATACGCCATGCTAGATTCCTTAGCTAATTAACACATTTAGCTGCTGACATACACGACATTACAGACTTACTCAACTCTGAGAGAAATATGCATAATTGTTAGATAGTACTGCACTGTTGGAGCTAGGAACACAATCATTTCGCAACACCCACAATAACATCTGCTAAATATGTGTGTGACCAGTAAAATTTGATTTGATTTGGTGTGCTACCTTACAAATGTACAGGGAAATACATTATAAACAGTGACATGAAATGTAACTTACTGTTTAATAACGCACACTTGGGAATGTACTAACAGCCGGAAGCGCCGATAACCTCCTGACTACTTGACCATGACTGAGAACTTGTCCGGGCATGCTCCAGGAGCATGACAATGAAGGCGCTCGCGTGCACACTGTGCAGGGAGAACAGGGCTAGAATGAGAACAGGTCGAGAGAGGCAGCTTTTCGTACAGACAAGCCCCATGGCAAAATGTGTTGAATTTCAGGAAACTAGCTTTAAAACCGTAAAGGTTTTGCTCCACCCCATGGCAAAATAGCAACATTTTGTCTCTGTGGCCAAGTGGAGGGTCTCTAAAATGTTCAGTCGGAGTACACGCCATTGGCCACGGACCCGCTGCACCTACAACCTAGGCCACATTTTGATCCCCAAAAAACCCTGGAGTGACAAGTTACAATTTACAGTGCATTCGGAAAGTATTCAGACCCCTTGACTTTTTCCACCTTTTGTTACATTACAGCCTTATTATAAAATTGATTAAATTATTTGTTTTCCTCATCAATCTACACATAATACCCCATAATGATAAAGCGAAAACAGGTTTCTATAAATTTTTGCAAATGTATAAAATTCAAAAATACCTTATTTACATAAGTATTCAGACCCTTTGCTATGAGACTTGAAATTGAGCTCAGTTGCATCCTGTTTCCATTGATCATCCTTGAGATGTCAACCTATGGTAAATTCAATTGATTGGACATTATTTGGAAAGGCACACACCTGTCTATATAAGATCCCACAGTTGACAGTGCATGTCAGAGCAAAAACCAAGCCATGAGGTATAAGGAGTTGTCCGTAGAGCTCCGAGACAGGATTTTGTCGAGGCATAGATCTGGGGAAGGGTATCAAAAAATGTCTGCAGCATTGAAGGTCCCCAAGAACACAGTGGCCTCCATCATTCTTAAATGGAAGAAGTTTGGAACCACAAAGATACTCCCTAGAACTGGCCGCCCGGCCAAACTGAGCAATCGGGGGAGAAGGGCCTTGGTCAGGGAGGTGACCAAGAACCCAATGGTCACTCTGACAGAGCTCCAGAGTTCCTCTGTGGAGATGGGATAACCTTCCAGAAGGACAACCATCTCTGCAGTACTCCACCAACCTTTTGTCACGACCGTCTACGGAAGGAGTGGACCAAAGCGCAGCGTTTGTAGCGAACATGACTTTATTAAAGTTAAAGTGCACGAACGAGAAAACAATAAACAATGACGGATAGTGAAGTCCTCAGTACACAGACTGAAACAAGGAACAAAAACCCACAACCCTAAGGTGAACACTGACAGTTTAAATATGGCTCCCAATCAGAGATAACGAGCCGACAGCTGACACTCGTTACCTCCGATTGGGAGTCACATGACGAGACAAGACACTACAACCAAAACCAAACACAACCAAATGAACACACCCCTATACCCAACACAACCAAATGAATACACCCTGGCTCAAACTACACAGTCCCGGAGCCAGAGCGTGACAGTACCCCCTAAAGGCGCGGACTCGACCGCGCCTACACCCCAAAATAGGGGAGGGCTGGGTGGGTGTTGCTCCTCGGAGGCGGCTCCGGCTCCGGGCTTGACCACCACCCCACTTCACTCCCCCCGTAGTGCCCCCGGTCCGATCTGACCCCGCTTGCTGGATCAGGACCTCCGACGCGCACCCCTGGCTTGGCGCGTGAGGTAGGAATGGACCGGACCTGGCAGACGATACGCACCCTTTGCCTGGTGCGTGGAGCCGGAACAGGCCTCACCAGGCTGAAGACTCGCATCCCTGGCTTGGTGCGAGTAGCAGGAATGGGCTGGATCAGGCTGACGGCTCGCACCCTTGGCTTGGTGCGAGTAGCAGGGACGAGCTGAACCAGGCTGACGACTCGCACCCTTGGCTTGGTGCGAGTAGCAGGAACGGGCTGGACCAGGCCGACGACTCGTACCCCTGGCTTGGTGCGAGTAGCAGGAACGGGCTGGACCAGGCTGACGACTCGCACCCTTGGCTTGGTGCGAGTAGCAGGGACGAGCTGAACCAGGCTGACGACTCGCACCCTTGGCTTGGTGCGAGTAGCAGGAACGGGCTGGACCAGGCCGACGACTCGTACCCCTGGCTTGGTGCGAGTAGCAGGAACGGGCTGGACCAGGCTGGCGACTCGCACCCCTGGTTTGGTGCGAGTGGCAGGAACAGGCCGGGTCGGGCTGGCGACGCACACCGTAGGTTCTGTGCGTGGAGCAGGAACAGGCCGGGCTGGGCTGGCGACGCACACCGTAGGCTTTGTGCGTAGAGCAGGGACAGGCCGGGCTGGGCTGGCAACGCACCCCGTAGGCTTGGTGCGTGGAGCAGGGATAGGCCGGGCTGGGCTGGCGACGCACACCGTAGGCTTTGTGCGTAGAGCAGGGACAGGCCGGGCTGGGCTGGCGACGCACACCGTAGGCTTTGTGCGTAGAGCAGGGACAGGCCGGGCTGGGCTGGCAACGCACCCCGTAGGCTTGGTGCGTGGAGCAGGGATAGGCCGGGCTGGGCTGGCGACGCACACCGTAGGCTTTGTGCGTAGAGCAGGGACAGGCCGGGCTGGGCTGGCAACGCACCCCGTAGGCTTGGTGCGTGGAGCCGGATAGGCCGGGCTGGGCTGGCGACGCACACCGTGAGCCTGATGCGTGGAGCAGGAACCGGCCGGGCTGGGCTGGCGACGCACACCGTAGGTTTAGTGCGTGGAGCTGGGACAGGCCTCACCGGACTGTGGAGACGGATAGGAGACCTGGAGCGAAGAGCGGCCACCACCCGTCCTGGCTGGATGCCTACCTTCACACACTCTGCGTGAGGCATCCGCACAGGACGTACAGGGCTGTGAACCCGTACCGACATGACAGCACGCGATACGGGAGCAGGATATCCGGGACCGCGGAGAGGCACTGGAGACCTCGAGCGTAGAGCCGGCACACTCCGTCCTGGCTGCATCCCCCTTCGCACGACACGTGCGGGGTGCTTGCACAGGACGTACAGGACTGTGCCGGACCACTGCGTGGCACAGTACGCTGCTCCGCATACCGCGGAACCTGCCCCGTCTCATGCTGCCATGCCTGAGTACGGGAAGTTGGTTCCGCTCTACCTCCAGGCCTCGCCAACCTGCCTTCTGCCTCCCAACACCCGGTGACCACCTCTCCAAAACGTCCTGTAGCAGCCGCCTGCTGCCCAGCCGCCCAAGCCATGTGCCCCCCCAAAAAATTTCTTTGGGGTTGCCTCTCTTCCATCCGACTATGGCCCTGCTGACGCCGTTGCTCCTCTCCATCCTGGGTCTCCCCCTTCATCGCCCTCCGGTACCGGACGGCCTCCTCCCGCGTAATATGTCCCCAGCCGAGGAGGACATCCACCAGCGTTCTCTCCTGCGGGTGTTCCTGTATACGCTGCTTGGTCCTTTTGTGGTGGGTTTTTCTGTCACGACCGTCTACGGAAGGAGTGGACCAAAGCGCAGCGTTTGTAGCGAACATGACTTTATTAAAGTTAAAGTGCACGAACGAGAAAACAATAAACAATGACGGATAGTGAAGTCCTCAGTACACAGACTGAAACAAGGAACAAAAACCCACAACCCTAAGGTGAACACTGACAGTTTAAATATGGCTCCCAATCAGAGATAACGAGCCGACAGCTGACACTCGTTACCTCCGATTGGGAGTCACATGACGAGACAAGACACTACAACCAAAACCAAACACAACCAAATGAACACACCCTATACCCAACACAACCAAATGAATACACCCTGGCTCAAACTACACAGTCCCGGAGCCAGAGCGTGACACCTTTTAACATTTCACCAGACGTGACCTTCTCACAGTCGTTTTACCCAAAAAATCTCACAGGGTTGCAGCCCCGGAACCCCAAAGCAAAAGTTGATAAAACAAAATTGCTCAATGGCAGGGATATATCTGTCCGCCATACTATGTCCTAAAGCGGTCTACTCAGGCTGGTTAGAACTGAAATAGTTGCGCTGCCATTCTATCTACATCCTAAAGTAGTCTACTCAGGCTGGTTAGAACTGAAACAGTATGGGTCTTGTAGTGTGTTTGTGGTGGTTCTGTGGAATCAGTGTTGTTGTTTACTAACTCTCCATCCGCCTGGCGTGACGAGCCCTCGGCGGTGACCCCTGTGAAAGCACCCCCCGTTTTGCCAGAGCGCTACCGGGGATTGTGGTAAAACAGGTTGCTGGTTTTAATGAGTGTGTGAAATGGGCGGTGTGGTAAAAAGCCCCCTGCTCCTCTTCTTCTCTCCAGGCTAATGATGTCTGCCGCTCTGTTCAATTAAGGAGGGAAGAGGGTCACTAAAAGGCTTACCTCATAGACCAGACCATTAGAGCGCGTGTGTGTGGGGGGGTTCTATTGATTAAGGCCTTAGCCACAGATCCTCTCTGCACGTCCTCTGCTCAGGACTTTTTAGCCCCCCACCCACCGTAAACTAATTAAGAAGTTATTAATTCAGCTAATGTTTTAGGCTTTCAATGTCCTTTTCAAAGACTCTCCTAGCTTGGGTGTTTTTGTTTATTGGACTTGAACTGTCCAACTTTCTTTCGTCTTTGTTTAAGATTTTTTACGTTTGGGGTTGATGTAGGCCAGTGTTTCATGTTTTTGTTGTTGCTGCTGTTGTTCAGGTATAAGCCTCAATAACATTTATGAGGACAAATCTATTCAGTGCTACCACTATCAATCATAATTCTACTGGCAAAATAAATGTCTTGCAAAATCATAAATAATAAGGATTATTATTGGGGCAAAAAGGAGAAGGAAAACCCTTTTCTCATTCCACTCACTCCATACCCATCAGGGACCGTTAGTCAAATTAGATATTTATACTTTAACATTTAATTTTGCGTTTAAAACAATATTAAACCTACGATATAACTTCATTTGTTTTCTCCTAAAACACGGCTCAAGGTTGCTCCATAATTTAAAATCATTTTTCTAACAAAAAGCTTATTGACGGCCAAAGTTACCAATATTCCAAAAGCTCATTTTTTTATCTGTCACATTTGTTTGCCAGTGATGGCCGCTGACAACTTGCCTCATTGAGAACCCCCCCCCCACACACACACACACACACACCTCCATTCCTCCTCCCGCCTTTTGCTCATGGCGATTCTCCTTGAGAATTTGTGGTGTTTCTGTAGTCCACACCCGTCCTTGACTGACCCATTCATTTTAGTTCTCCGCATTTCTCTCCCCCTCCCTTCCTCCTTCCTTCCTTCCATTTCTCTTTTATTAGTTATTATTTCCCCCTACTCTTTAAACTAACAGACAGTATCACTCCATTCTTTTCTCTCTCCCTTACCCACTTCTCATTTCTTTCTCCCGTTGCTTTTCTTACCCTCCACAACCTTTCTTTCTCTTGTTCTCCTTCCCTGATTGTCTATCTCTTCTCTTTCTCTTTCTGACCGTGTGTTTCTCTCTGTCTGTTTTGTCTGACCAGGAGCTGGTGGGGAGTAACCCTCCTCAGAGGAACTGGAAGGGAATTGCAATCGCCCTGCTGGTCATTCTGGTCATCTGCTCCCTGATCGTCACCTCAGTCATCCTGCTGACACCAGGTAGGTGGGGAGGAGAGGAGGGGAGAGGGGAGGGAAGACAGGGTTGACTCCCGTACGATTTGGTAATAAATATTGACATATGCGCGTGTTGTTGTACAGGGTCAGCCATAGTAGTACGGCGCCCCTGGAGCAAATTAAGGTTAAGTGCCTTGCTCAAGGGCACATCGACAGATTTTTTCTAACATGCAGAGTATTGCGCTTATAGGTGCAGTTGGCTTGTACTCTCCCGTAACGACGAAACATAATCACTGCATGTAGTTGGAGATTCCTGCGTATGTGCACTCACTCTTTCTTTCTGACAAACACTTACACAAACACAATTTACTGTGTTACATATAGTGCCCCAGTCTCTCACAGGGGTACTTATAAAAATTTCACACACGGTAGCCTATATTTATACACAGACCCTCACTGGCATAGCACAAACCCCCGCAAGATCTATTCAATTATTATTATTATTATTATTATTGGGGAGGGGGGAGGGGGGAGGTTAACATAACAAGATTCAACAACTGAGACATAAACTGAACAAGTTCCACAGACGTGACTAACATAAATTGAATAATGTGTCCCTGAACAAAAGGGGGGTCAAAATCAAAAGTAACAGTCAGTATCTGGTGTGGCCACCAGCTGCATTAAGTACTACAGTGCATCTCCTCCTCATGGACTGCACCAGATTTGCCAGTTCTTGCTGTGAGATGTTACCCCGCTCTTCCCCCAAGGCACCTGCAAGTTCCCAGACATTTCTGGGGGGAATGGCCCTAGCCCTCACCCTCCGATCCAACAGGTCCCAGACGTGTTCAATGGGATTGAGATCCGGGCTCTTCGCTGGCCATGGCAGAACACTGACATTCCTGTCTTGCAGGAAATCATGCACAGAACGATCAGTATGGCTGGTGGCATTGTCATGCTGGAGTGTCATGTCAGGATGAGCCTGCAGGAAGGGTACCACATGAGGGAGGAGGATGTCTTCCCTGTAACGCACAGCATTGAGATTGCCTGCAATGACAACAAGCTCAGTCCGATGATGCTGTGACACACCGCCCCAAACCATGACGGACCCTCCACCTCCAAATCGATCCCGCTCCAGAATACAGGCCTCGGTGTAACGCTCATTCCTTCGACGATAAACATGAATCCAACCATCACCCCTGGTGAGACAAAACCGCGACTCGTCAGTGAAGAGCACTTTTTGCCAGTCCTGTCTGGTCCAGCGACAGTGGGTTTGTACCCATAGGCGACATTGTTGCCGGTGATGTCTGGTGAGGACCTGCCTTACAACAGGCCTACAAGCCCTCAGTCCAGCCTCTCTCAGCCTATTGCGGACAGTCTGAGCACTGATGGAGGGATTGTGCGTTCCTGGTGTAACTCGGGCAGTTGTTGTTGCCATCCTGTACCTGTCCCGCAGGTGTGATGTTCGGATGTAACGATCCTGTGCAGGTGTTGTTACACGTGGTCTGCCACTGTGAGGACGATCAGCTGTCCGTCCTGTCTCCCTGTAGTGCTGTCTTAGGCATCTCACAGTACGGACATTGCAATTTATTGCCCTGGCCACATCTGCAGTCCTCATGCCTCCTTGCAGCATGCCTAAGGCACGTTCACGCAGATGAGTAGGGATCCTGGGCATCTTTCTTTTGGTGTTTTTCAGAGTCAGTAGAAAGGCCTCTTTAGTGTCCTAAGTTTTCATAACTGTGACCTTAATTGCCTGCCATCTGTAAACTGTTAGTGTCTTAACGACTGTTCCACAGGTGCATGTTCATTAATTGTTTATGGTTCATTGAACAAGCATGGGAAACAGTGTTTAAACCCTTTACAATGAAGATCTGTGAAGTTATTTGAATTTTTACAAATTATCTTTGAAAGACAGGGTCCTGAAAAAGGGACGTTTCTTTTTTTGCTGAGTTTATATATTTATTGCGGGGGAAACTGCGCTACGCCTCTGCGGACCCTGTTCTATAAGTGGTGACATTCACAGAAGGCATTTACACAACCAATTGCTTTTAACACACACACATATATTTTCCATGGGCCTTGACTCCCTGGTCTTTCTTCTGAAGCCACTCTAAGCTTCTCTAACAGTCAGAATGACCTTTCAGACCTGTTTGGGAAGATTTACATGAAAAGCAAATCAATAGGCCATCTGTTTATTTTTTAGCTCATGGAGCGTCTTGATGTGCTTTTATATTCATGAGGAGCCATATTGATCAGTATAACTGCCAATATATTGGAGGTATAACGAAGTTACTGAGACAGTAATCAGTTTTCCTTGGTTATGTATTGACTGTCACTGGTAATTATTACAAATAGTTTCCCCTGAAATGGGTGTCACAACTTCCTCCGAAGCTGCCTCCTCTCCTGGTTTGGGCAGGCTTCGGCGTTCGTCGTCACCGGCCTTCTAGCCACTGCCGCTCCTCATCTCATCATTCCATTGGTTTTTTCTTGTTTATTACGCACACCTGTTTCATATCCCCTCATCAGTACCTGCATAAGTGTTCCCTCTGCCCCCTTGTCTTTGTGTTTGATTATTTATTGGATCAGGTCAAGAAAATGACTGTGACTTTGCTTTTGAATGTTTTGCTTGAAGTCGATGAAAGATTACTTTTGACATTCAACCAGATGCTTAATTAAAAAAAAATATATTGTGAAGAAAATTGATAAATGTAATCCATGACTTGCATTTTTCCTACGTCTATTATCATATTTGCATAATCAAAACAGGTAGCCTTAACCCCCCCTGTTTCACTATAGTGTATATTCAGTGTTTCATATCTGTCATTTAGCTTTTATAAAAGATTTTCATTTGGATGTGAAATCCCATGTTGAACTGGCTAATCACATTGTTAATCACTAATACTCATTACCATGTAGGGTTGCTGTGTTGTTTTAATTACTTTTACTGGTGGAGTCTTTAGAGTCAACATGTGGGCACACTGTATTTCCTACCAGAGTTTTATCTGGACTTTTCCAACCTTGATTTAGCATCCTAAAATATACTGTAGTTTTTCAATATCCCCCTCAATATTTTTCATCCGATGCATGGGCCCACCAAACCAACTGTATCAAAGAGAAAGTGTGCATAAGGTATATGGCCTACCGTGAATGGCAGAAAGCATAGAAGACATTCAACCTTTCATTAGCATAATTCTCAATCCATAGTAGTTTACAGGTAACTGAATCTGTAGCGAACTACCCAGTGGTAGATGGAGTACAATAAACCAATTTAAACTGCAGCACTAGAGTACTGTACTGTACCAGATGCCAAAGGGTCTCAACACCTTGTCAGTTCCTACTGTAGGTGTGAACTGTTTTCTTCTTCTCCTTCTCCTCCTCCTCCTTTCATATTTTAAGAGCTGTATTTTTGAGACTGCTGTGAGGGGAAATGTAGAGTTTAAAGTGACAGGCTTCATGGAGTATCCAGGGATGGAACGCCGTCTGGGGCAATGTGTCTGGAGTTGGCAGTGCTAAACCATATTCTGGCACAAACTGTTCCCCTCTGCCGTTGCCTTGTCTGGTCTCAGACTCCCTCACACCCTCTGTGCATTTGGGTTGCCAGGACTGGCCTGCCTTCTGGAACATAGAGGGACAGTGGCAGTCCGAGGGGGCTGTGGAGTCTGAACAGCTTGCATCCCTCCCTAAATCCTCCCCCGCCTCCCTCCCAACTCCTACAGTGTGCCCAAGCAGAACTCCCGTTTATGGTCCAAGTCTTTTCACAAACGGAATCCCACTGGGCTCTCACAGACTGCCCATTCCTGGGAGTTTGGAGGGCTATTTGATCAAATGGTATTATAAAAAATCCCTTCGTTAATAAAAAGAGGCTTTAGGAAATTTAGTGGATTAATTAGCTATCCACAACAACCCAAAACAAATACCGGATGATGGGGTTGAGTGATTTCTGCACTTCTAATCTTCTTCTGGCTTTCTCCACTTCTTTAAAGTGATTCCTTGAAGACCAATACATTGCTTTGACTGAGTGTGGTGTATTTTTTAAGGATAAGATGGGAGTCCAACTCCCTGAACATACTGCACAACCTGTAGTCCAGTTGTGCAAATGGATACATATAATCCTGCAGCAAAATCACTGCTTCCAGCTGGTAACCCGCCCCTCGCTATTCTGGAACTATTCTGTACTGCTCAATGCAGTAAATAGTAATTTAAACAAGACAACTGATCCATCTGTACCTCAGAGTTACAGTAGAAGACATATAAATGCTGTTAGGAATTGAGATGGCAGGTCTTCTCCCACTCACTAACAGAAGTTTGTTGATACATGTATCCCCACCAAACATCAGAGTAAAAACACTGGCTCCTGACAAGCACTTTGTTTTCATAACCTCAACTTCCCTCTTTACTCACAAGAGAGAGCAGCTTGTCATTGTATCTAAGTCACAGATCGATCTGTACCACAGGGATGGCACATGCTCTCTACGTCAATGCAAGTGGGTCAAGGTTTCTCCACTGTCTTTCGGGGGTTGGAGTATTTCTATGACTGAGGAGTGACATGCTGACTGATTGACTGACTGACTGGCTGACATGCTGACTGACTGGCTGACATTCTGACTGATTAACTGACATGCTGACAGCTCATTGAGGTCGTCAGAGGAGGAGCTAGACCCATCCAGTCATTGGAGCTGCTTCTCTTGTATACCACTTGTCTCTGCCTCCAGCTCTTCCTGGGAAAGGCTGTTACTGGCCTAGAATAGGTACTTCTGTCCTGCAGAGCACGCACTGACCCCTGCAATCATACAGAACCCAAGTGGCAGGCTGGCTAGAATTCTAGTGAGTTCTAGCTAGTTATTTCTGGATGTTTGTAGGAGGAAAATACATTGGTTTTATCTGGTTTCAGTTGCCTTCAGTTTCTTTTTATTTTCTGTTAATTTTTGGTCTATATTCTGTAAGAGATTACGCATGCAGTGATTGACGCTCATAATGTATAATAATATCACCTTATCATTTTTGAATATTAATATGGCTGCAGGTTATAGTTCCTGATAAAGGAAAGCTGATATGGCCTCTAGAGAATGTTTCCTTAACACTAGTAACACAATTAGGAACTCAAATCTCAACAGACCTCCAGTCTTAAGTGGATGCACACACAGACACACACGCTCACAAATGCACACACATTGACATACACAACATACAATGTACAGTGGGGAGAACAAGTATTTGATACACTGCCGATATTGCAGTTTTTCCTACTTACAAAGCATGTAGAGGTCTGTAATTTTTATCATAGGTACACTTCAACTGTGAGAGGCGGAATCTAAAACAAAAATCCAGAAAATCACATTGTATGATTTTAAAGTAATTAATTTGCATTTTATTGCATGACATAAGTATTTGATCACTTACCAACCAGTAAGAATTCCAGCTCTCACAGACCTGTTAGTTTTTCTTTAAGAAGCCTTCCTGTTCTCCACTCATTACCTGTATTAACTGCACCTGTTTGAACTCGTTACCTGTATAAAAGACACCTGTCCACACACTCAATCAAACAGACTCCAACCTCTCCACAATGGCCAAGACCAGAGAGCTGTGTAAGGACATCAGGGATAAAATTGTAGACCGGCATAAGGCTGGGATGGGCTACAGGACAATAGGCAAGCAGCTTGGTGAGAAGGCAACAACTGTTGGCACAATTATTAGAAAATGGAAGAAGTTCAAGATGACGGTCAATCACCTTCGGTCTGGGGCTCCATGCAAGATCTCACCTCGTGGGGCATCAATGATCATGAGGAAGGTGAGGGATCAGCCCAGAACTACACGGCAGGACCTGATCAATGACCTGAAGAGAGCTGGGACCACAGTCTCAAAGAAAACCATTAGTAACACACTATGCCGTCATGGATTAAAATCCTGCAGAGCACGCAAGGTCCCCCTGCTCAAGCCAGCGCATGTCCAGGCCCGTCTGAAGTTTGCCAATGACCATCTGGATGATCCAGAGGAGGAATGGTAGGTCATGGGGTCTGATGAGACAAAAATAGAGCTTTTTGGTCTAAACTCCACTCGCCGTGTTTGGAGGAAGAAGAAGGATGAGTACAACCCCAAGAACACCATCCCAACCGTGAAGCATGGAGATGGAAACATCAGCCAGGGCAACTAAGGAGTGGCTCCGTAAGAACCATCTCAAGGTCCTGGAGTGGCCTAGCCAGTCTCCAGACCTGAACCCAATAGAAAATCTTTGGAAGGAGCTGAAAGTCCGTATTGCCCAGCGACAGCCCCGAAACCTGAAGGATCTGGAGAAGGTCTGTATGGAGGAGTGGGCCAAAATCCCTGCTGCAGTGTGTGCAAACCTGGTCAAGACCTACAGGAAACGTATGATCTCTGTAATTGCAAACAAAGGTTTCTGTACCAAATATTAAGTCCTGCTTTTCTGATGTATCAAATACTTATGTCATGCAATAAAATGCAAAATAATTACTTAAAAATCATGCAATGTGATTTTCTGGATTTTTGTTTTAGATTCCATCTCTCACAGTTGAAGTGTACCTATGATAAAAATTACAGACCTCTACATGCTTTGTAAGTAGGAAAACCTGCAAAATTGGCAGTGTATCAAATACTTGTTCTCCCCACTGTATGTAAAATGTTACAAATATCCAATCCATATACATTCCGCCACGGATGCAGTATGATTGGATTACAGGGACCATATTTTCCCTTTGTGCGACTGTGCACTGGTGTGTGTTAATGAGGCAATTTGCTTCTCAAAATCCCCGGAGAGGGAACATGTGTGGCACAGAGTGTTGTGTTCAGATTGGGCACGACAGGCGGCCATGACACGTTGGTTGTTGCCTCTCCGGAGACAAGAGTGACTGCTTGCGTGGTGATCCTTTGAGAGGACTCGTGTAGTTTGTCTCGGGAACCTCCCGTGAGCTGTCTTGGTGAAAAAGGGGACTGGCCTTGTTCAAATACTTCACAAATGCACCTTTGCTCTCTACCTTTCTTGAAGTAATCACTGATTTTAATTGATTAGATTTCGTGTCAGTAAGAGGGTGATAACCTTGCTTTCAGCTATACAATCACTTATAGATCTGTGCTTACCTCCAGCAAACAAGGGAGGAAGGACGTGTTTCTGAACACGGCCACTGTCACCAAGGGAACAGGGAAAGATGTGACATAAGAGACTCTGTGGGGACAATTGTCCTCAGACCCAGCTCTGTGTGTGTGTGTGTGTGTGTGTGTGTGTGTGTGTGTGTGTGTGTGCAATTGCATAATCTATTCATTTGTGAAAGTATGCATGTGTTGAATGATGACGATGACAATGAATATCTATCTGTATACATGCTTTTCTCTTTGGAAGGTTGACGTTTATTGGAATGAGTCTGAGCGATTTCCGCTAGATTGTCAAAATTGTCTATATTGTAAATAATCTGGAAAACAAAAATGAGCTTTTTGGTCTTAATTTAAGGTCAGGCATTAGGGTTAGTATTGTGTTTAGGGTTAGGTTTAAAATCAGCCATCTATTGACCACTCTGCAGAGCTGCCCCCACGAGTCCCCTGTAGCTCAGTTGGTAGAGCATGGCGCTTGCAACGCCAGGGTTGTGGGTTCGATTCCCACGGGGGGCCAGTATGAAAATGTATGCACTCACTAACTGTAAGTCAATCTGGATAAGAGCGTCTGCTAAATGACTTAAATGTAAAAATGTAAGATTCATGAGGAAAAACAATAACCTTCATCTCGGTGTGCCTTTTCCACCTCTCTCACACCCTTACATTTCTATGCACACCTTCATGGCGCCACACTCACATCACTCTTTCACACGTCTTAAATAGCTATTAAGGTCCAGCACGCTTGTGAATTTAAGATGCAGAACATATTAATAATTATCTAATTGCAGGTAGGGGGTGGATGGTGGAGGAAAGATATGATTGAACCAGTAACGGAAAAAAGCCCAAGCATATTTAATAGGCAATCCCCAATGGGTAGTCAGACCCCATGCTGGTTTCATCTCCTTCTTCATCTCTTCGCCTCATCTCTCCCCCCGCTCCGCACACGGCGGGGCTCCGGAGCTCGGCAGGCTAGAGCAGGTTCAAGACTAGAAAATAATTCTAACAGTCTTGGCCAAACAAAGTTAGCATTTAGCGCCGAACGCCGTTACTTTAAAAACCCAGGGGAACAGCTTAAATGGATTTACCAATTTATCTTCAAATGCACTTTTCTCTGACTTTGGCTTTGGACACAATAAAGAAAGGTTGAGGTTTTCTGACCTAACATTATCTGTTCTGAAGTAATACTTCTATGTAATAAAAGGGCAGAAAAGATTGCTTCTATTATTGCAACCTGTGCAAGAGCATCAAGTGATGGGATTATGGTACTGAAAATACAATTTTGTCTCAGGTTGCTTCTAAACTTAGTGTCACTTCACTCAACAATAAACTGACCTCAAAACTCTTCTTTGATTAAGTGAATTCTAAAAGCAATATTTGATGATTCCTTTAAACATTTACTTTGTCCTATGACCTTTCATATGCATTACGTTGGTCTTCATCAGATGTCCATGTCTTGCAATATAAGTCACTACTGTAAATATCCCCTCCAAGGTTTAGCTACAGTTCCCTCCTCTACAGATCTCCTCCTTATTATCTCTAAGTGACTGAATATCTCCGCTATGGAAACAAAATTAAACAAATTGGTTATTGCATTTAGCTTTTTTTCATCCCTCGTATGAATATCTGAAAAGGAGTCGCACGTCAGACGGAGAGCTCATGCGATCAGATCAGATGGTTTGAATTATGTGGAAATGAATCCGGTTACCCCAGACATCTAGTTTAAATACACCAGCCCGTTTCACTGATCAGATAATCTATTGGTTTAACCAGAGCCTAGCGGGCTTTAGTCTTACTATTCATTTCTTGAGAAGTATAGTCTGCCACCCTGACAGGATAATGTAAAGAGAAGTTGTGACGATGTAATTGCAGATTACAATGTGTTGAAAATACTCATGTATTTCGTCTTGTTTTGTCAGTGTTTTGAATAGCATTGTCAGTGAAGGGAATAGATGCAGACGTGTCACTAGTCACACCCATTGAGTTTTTACCCATAAACCTTATTCACAGCTCCCCTTATCTGAGCGTGTATCTTCACCGCATTTGTTGTACAAAGGAAGGCTCAATGACGTCATATAAAGATGCCATATAGAGGAATGCAGCACCCGGTCGTGCTTCTTGTCCTCCACCATAGAGTTATAAACACTAGAGGAACGATGGTTATAAACACTAGAGGAAAGATAGTTATAAACACTAGAGGAAAGATAGTTATAAACACTAGAGGAAAGATAGTTATAAACACTAGAGGAAAGATAGTTATAAACACCAGAGGAACGATAGTTATAAACACCAGAGGAAAGATAGTTATAAACACTAGAGGAACGATAGTTATAAACACTAGAGGAATGATAGTTATAAACACTAGAGGAAAGATAGTTATAAACACTAGAGGAAGGATAGTTATAAACACTAGAGGAAGGATAGTTATAAACACTAGAGGAAAGATAGTCATAAACACTAGAGGAAAGATAGTTATAAACACTAGAGGAACGATAGTTATAAACACTAGAGGAACGATAGTTATAAACACAAAGGAAAGATAGTTATAAACACTAGAGGAAAGATGGTTATAAACACTAGAGGAAAGATAGTTATAAACACTAGAGGAAAGATAGTTATAAACACTAGAGGAACGATGGTTATAAACACTAGAGGAAAGATGGTTATAAACACTAGAGGAAAGATAGTTATAAACACTAGAGGAAAGATAGTTATAAACACTAGAGGAAAGATGGTTATAAACACTAGAGGAAAGATAGTTATAAACATTAGAGGAAAGATAGTTATAAACACTAGAGGAAAGATAGTTATAAACACTAGAGGAACGATAGTTATAAACACTAGAGGAAAGATAGTTATAAACACTACAGGAAAGATAGTTATAAACACTAGAGGAAATATAGTTAGAAACACTAGAGGAAAGATAGTTAGAAACACTAGAGGAACGATAGTTATAAACACTAGAGGAAGGATAGTTATAAACACTAGAGGAAAGATAGTTATAAACACTAGAGGAAAGATAGTTAGAAACACTAGAGGAAAGATAGTTATAAACACTAGAGGAAAGATAGTTAGAAACACTAGAGGAAAGATAGTTAGAAACACTAGAGGAACGATAGTTATAAACACTAGAGGAAGGATAGTTATAAACACTAGAGGAAAGATAGTTATAAACACTAGAGGAACGATAGTTATAAACACTAGAGGAACGATAGTTAGAAACACTAGAGGAACGATAGTTATAAACACTAGAGGAAGGATAGTTATAAACACTAGAGGAAAGATAGTTATAAACACTAGAGGAACGATAGTTATAAACACTAGAGGAACGATAGTTATAAACACTAGAGGAACGATAGTTATAAACACTAGAGGAAAGATAGTTATAAACACTAGAGGAAAGATAGTTATAAACACCAGAGGAACGATAGTTATAAACACCAGAGGAAAGATAGTTATAAACACTAGAGGAACGATAGTTATAAACACTAGAGGAATGATAGTTATAAACACTAGAGGAAAGATAGTTATAAACACTAGAGGAAGGATAGTTATAAACACTAGAGGAATGATAGTTATAAACACTAGAGGAAAGATAGTCATAAACACTAGAGGAAAGATAGTTATAAACACTAGAGGAACGATAGTTATAAACACTAGAGGAACGATAGTTATAAACACAAAGGAAAGATAGTTATAAACACTAGAGGAAAGATGGTTATAAACACTAGAGGAAAGATAGTTATAAACACTAGAGGAAAGATAGTTATAAACACTAGAGGAACGATGGTTATAAACACTAGAGGAAAGATGGTTATAAACACTAGAGGAAAGATAGTTATAAACACTAGAGGAAAGATAGTTATAAACACTAGAGGAAAGATGGTTATAAACACTAGAGGAAAGATAGTTATAAACATTAGAGGAAAGATAGTTATAAACACTAGAGGAAAGATAGTTATAAACACTAGAGGAACGATAGTTATAAACACTAGAGGAAAGATAGTTATAAACACTACAGGAAAGATAGTTATAAACACTAGAGGAAATATAGTTAGAAACACTAGAGGAAAGATAGTTAGAAACACTAGAGGAACGATAGTTATAAACACTAGAGGAAGGATAGTTATAAACACTAGAGGAAAGATAGTTATAAACACTAGAGGAAAGATAGTTAGAAACACTAGAGGAAAGATAGTTATAAACACTAGAGGAAAGATAGTTAGAAACACTAGAGGAAAGATAGTTAGAAACACTAGAGGAACGATAGTTATAAACACTAGAGGAAGGATAGTTATAAACACTAGAGGAAAGATAGTTATAAACACTAGAGGAACGATAGTTATAAACACTAGAGGAACGATAGTTATAAACACTAGAGGAACGATAGTTATAAACACTAGAGGAACGATAGTTATAAACACTAGAGGAACGATAGTTATAAACACTAGAGGAAAGATAGTTATAAACACTAGAGGAAAGAGTTATAAACACTGGAGGAAAGAGTTATAAACACTGGAGGAAAGAGTTATGAACACTAAAGGAAAGACAGTTATAAACACTAGAATAAAGATAGCGTTATAAACACTAAAGGAAAGATTGAGTTATAAACACTAGAGGAAAGATAGTTGTAAACACTAGAGGAAAGATGGTTATAAACACTAGAGGAAAGATAGTTATAAACCCTAGAGGAAAGATGGTTATAAACACTAGAGGAAAGATAGTTATAAACACCAGAGGAAAGATAGTTATAAACACTAGAGGAAAGATGGTTTTAAACACTAGAGGAAAGATGGTTAAAAACACTAGAGGAAAGATGGTTATAAACACTAGAGGAAAGATGGTTATAAACACTAGAGGAAAGATAGTTATAAACACCAGAGGAAAGATAGTTATAAACACTAGAGGAAAGATGGTTATAAACACTAGAGGAGAGAGAGTTATAAACACTAAAGGAAAGACAGTTATAAACACTAGAGGAAAGAGTTATGAACACTAAAGGAAAGACAGTTATAAACACTAGAAGAAATATAGCGTTATAAACACTAAAGGAAAGATTGAGTTATAAACACTAGAGGAAAGATTGAGTTATAAACACTAGAGGAAAGAGGGTTATAAACACTAAAGGAAAGATGGTTATAAACACGAGAGGAAAGATGGTTGTAAACACTAGAGGAAAGATTGTTATTAACACTAAAGGAGAGAGAGTTATAAACACTAAAGGAAAGAGTTATAAACACTGGAGGAAAGAGTTATAAACACTAAAGGAAAGAGTTATAAACACTGGAGGAAAGAGTTATGAACACTAAAGGAAAGACAGTTATAAACACTAGAAGAAATATAGCGTTATAAACACTAAAGGAAAGATTGAGTTATAAACACTAGAGGAAAGATTGAGTTATAAACACTAGAGGAAAGATAGTTATAAACACTAGAGGAAAGATAGTTATAAACACTAGAGGAAAGAGGGTTATAAACACTAAAGGAAAGATGGTTATAAACGCTAGAGGAAAGATGGTTATAAACACTAGAGGAAAGATAGTTATCAACACTAGAGGAAAGATAGTTATAAACACTACAGGAAAGAGTTATAAACACTACAGGAAAGAGTTATAAACACTACAGGAAAGAGTTATAAACACTAAAGGAAAGATATAGTTATAAACACTAGAGGAAAGATATAGTTATAAACACTACAGGAAAGAGTTATAAACACTACAGGAAAGAGTTATAAACACTAAAGGAAAGATATAGTTATAAACACTAGAGGAAAGATGGTTATAAACACTAGATGAAAGATAGTTATCAACACTAGAGGAAAGATAGTTATAATCACCAGAGGAAAGATAGTTAATTTCACTAAAGGAAATAGTTATAAACACTAGAGGAAAAATAGCGTTATAAACACTAGTGGAAAGATAGTTATAAACACTAGAGGAGAGATAGTTATAAACACTAAAGGAAATAGTTAAAAACACTAGAGGAAAGATACAGTGGGGGGAAAAAAGTATTTAGTCAGCCACCAATTGTGCAATTCTCCCACTTAAAAAGATGAGAGAGGCCTGTAATATTCATCATAGGTACACGTCAACTATGACAGACAAATTGAGAAAAAACCAAAATAGAACTTTTTGGTAAAAACTCAACTCGTCGTGTTTGGAGGACAAAGAATGCTGAGTTGCATCCAAAGAACACCATACCTACTGTGAAGCATGGGGGTGGAAACATCATGCTTTGGGGCTGTTTTTCTGCAAAGGGACCAGGACGACTGATCCGTGTAAAGGAAAGAATGAATGGGGCCATGTATCGTGAGATTTTGAGTGAAAACCTCCTTCCATCAGCAAGGGCATTGAAGATGAAACGTGGCTGGGTCTTTCAGCATGACAATGATCCCAAACACACCGCCCGGGCAACGAAGGAGTGGCTTCGTAAGAAGCATTTCAAGGTCCTGGAGTGGCCTAGCCAGTCTCCAGATCTCAACCCCATAGAAAATCTTTGGAGGGAGTTGAAAGTCCGTGTTGCCCAGCGACAGCCCCAAAACATCACTGCTCTAGAGGAGATCTGCATGGAGGAATGGGCCAAAATACCAGCAACAGTGTGTGAAAACCTTGTGAAGACTTACAGAAAATGTTTGACCTGTGTCATTGCCAACAAAGGGTATATAACAAAGTATTGAGAAACTTTTGTTATTGACCAAATACTTATTTTCCACCATAATTTGCAAATAAATTCATAAAAAATCCTACAATGTGATTTTCTGGATTTTTTTCCCTAATTTTGTCTGTCATAGTTGACGTGTACCTATGATGAAAATTACAGGCCTCTCTCATCTTTTTAAGTGGGAGAACTTGCACAATTGGTGGCTGACTAAATAATTGTTTTCCCCACTGTAGTTGTAAACACTAGAGGAAAGAGTTAACACTAGTGGAAAGATAGTTCTAAACACTAGAGGAAAGATAGGATGTACCCCCTTCTAGTGTGTATAACTCTATGTACTCCACACTGTCGTCTCAGGGAGATAATGAGCTTGCTTGGCTTGAGGCCTGACCGTAAAGCAGCGTGTCAGGATAAAACTGTTGTTTCTGGCCTCAATCTCAGTACCAGTTCTACCATCCAGACATTGACACAAATAACAATATGCTGACTTTCCCCCAAATGGCTTCTTCAATTGTGTGTGGTGTTTCTGTAATTAATTCAAACAAATATGTGTTCATCTTCAAAGGACCCTCTGCTATTATTTAGTTCTAATCGATAGTGCTCCAAATTTTAAATAGATAAAACATTTATTTAAAATTTGTTTTCACTTTTTCCTTTGCAGGCGATGATGACAGCTTGGCCCTCAAGGGGAAACTGACCGTGGGGGACATCTTCAGGAAGGACTTCAAGGTTCACGACCCTGAGGCCAAGTGGATCAACAGTGAGTACTCTATTGGTGTTAGGAGAGGGGTGGGCGTGGGACATCCATATGGGTGACACGTCATGTATTCACTGTGGACATTCAAACAGAGTTATACATTTCCCACCAAAAGGTAAATCTATTTTGTTATGCTAATTAACCTGAGTTGACGACACATTTTGAAGAATAACTCAACGTCTGTTGGGGTTGGCAGTCAAATAACTAAGGCGATCGTGACTATATAGTAGGAACTCTGTTTTCAGTTGGTCGATTTATAGGTTGAACTGAACATCAGGAAATGTTCAAAACTGAGTTCCATTGAATTGAATGGAACACTTCCACTTCCTACACTGCTAGCATGGATTTGGAATCATTATTGCAACGGTATGAATAACATTGATTGAGCCCTTTGTTCTACTAACAACACCTTCTGCACCAATGATCTTATTGCCCATCAGTGAATCAGCTCATCTTTAGATGTTAGCAAACACAGTGTAATGAGTGTGTGTTAAATCAATGTCATGTGAAATGGCTCATCTCACTGTCTTGATAGGGGTGGCACCCAAACTAGTTTTACCACTCTCGGATCAGTGAATCGAATACACCAGCTCATCTCTAAATGTTAACAACCATGCTGTAATAATGTATGTTACTGTGTTGAATCAACATTAGTAAGGAGCCCTGACTGGTGCTCTGTTATATACAGAGGGGTGATACTATGGGTGATCTGACCAACTCAGATTATTAAAAAGTGGAATCTCACTGGGTTTTTAGAGTCCGTGTTGAACAGAGTTAGAGATTCCCAATGTATGTGCTCAGTCCTCTAGCGACTGCCTAAAAGGGTTCCATTAAATGGAACCAGTGTTTTTCTGAGACCACTTTCTCAGCCAAGCCAAAGATGACAGCATGCCAATTAGAGCTAGCTACGTGTGTATGCGTGTCAGCCAGTGGGTAGAAGTCAGTATAGTCGAAAAAGGTCAAGGATAAGAGGGGTTGACAGGACATGCTCTATCCTCTTGTGTAAAACAGTAAAAGCGTACTTGAAGTCTCCAGTCGATCAAATGAAAGTGAAGTATGCATTCTAGTTGGACATGTTGCCTGTAAAATAAAATAAAACAAAGTTTCGATTGCAACTGTTGAAACAGAGCAGACACATTATATTAACGTACTGCTGGATTGAATAGAATGATCAGAGCCTGACTCCTAGAGGCATTAATGAAGCAGCTTTGATATAACTCATGCCTAATGAAGCTGTCTTCTCCTATCAGCCAGTAGTCTCTCCTAGCGAGGGTGCAGATGGTAGAGTACACTGAGTATGTCCAAGCCTGTTCAAGTACTGTAGAAAGCTTCCTTTCTTTATTCTTCCTTTCCCCTCCTTGATATAATCACTGATCTGACACATTTAGATGGTTGAAATCAAAGCTCTAAACATACTGCTTTCACCAATTCAGTAATATCTGATCAGTAGTGACTGTCTTATACCCAGTGTTTCTTGGGGCCCACAAAATGGTTGAGAAATCTATGAAAGTTAGTGAGTTGCAGCAAACAGCAAAAAAGTACGCTGTTTGGATGGATGATCTGTGCTTCTTTAAAAGTAATTTTTCTCAGGAAATGTTCCTCACTGCATGAAACACCAAGCAATTAATACTATAGTTTTGGGACACTGTAAAGTCCATGGAGAATAAGAGCACTTCCTCCCAGCTGCCCACTGCACTGAGGCTAGGAAACACTATCACCACCGATAAATCTACAATAATCGAGAATTTCAACAAGCATTTTGCTACGGCTGGTCATGCTTTCCACCTGACTACCACTACCTCGGCCACCAACTCTGCACCCTCCGCTGCAACTTGCCCATGCCCCCCCCGCTTCTCCTTCACACAAATTCAGACAGCTGATGTTCTGAAAGAGCTGCAAAATCTGGACCCCTACAAATCATCTGGGCAAGACAATCTCAAATCAAATCAAATCAAATCAAATCAAATTTTATTGGTCACATGCGCCGAATACAACAGGTGCAGACATTACAGTGAAATGCTTACTTACAGCCCTTAACCAACAGTGCATTTATTTTAAACAAAAAAGTAAGAATAAAACAACAACAAAAAAGTGTTGAGAAAAAAGAGCAGAAGTAAAAATAAAGTGACAGTAGGGAGGCTATATATACAATAGAATAAAGTGACAGTAGGGAGGCTATATATACAGGGGGGTACCGTTGCATAGTCAATGTCGGGGGCACCGGCTAGTTGAGGTAGTTGAGGTAATATGTACATGTGGGTAGAGTTAAAGTGACTATGCATAAATACTTAACAGAGTAGCAGCAGCGTAAAAAGTATGGGGTGGGGGGGCAGTGCAAATAGTCCGGGTAGCCATGATTAGCTGTTCAGGAGTCTTATGGCTTGGGGGTAGAAGCTGTTGAGAAGTCTTTTGGACCTAGACTTGGCACTCCGGTACCGCTTGCCGTGCGGTAGCAGAGAGAGAACAGTCTATGACTAGGGTGACTGGAGTCTTTGACAATTTTGAGGGCCTTCCTCTGACACCGCCTGGTATAGAGGTCCTGGATGGCAGGGAGCTTTGCCCCTGTGATGTACTGGGCCGTACGCACTACCCTCTGTAGTGCCTTGCGGTCAGAGGCCAAGCAGTTGCCATACCAGGCGGTGATGCAACCAGTCAGGATGCTCTCGATGGTGCAGCTGTAGAATTTTTTTGAGGATCTGAGGACCCATGCCAAATCTTTTTAGTCTCCTGAGGGGGAATAGGCTTTGTCGTGCCCTCTTCACGACTGTCTTGGTGTGTTTGGACCATGATAGTTCGTTGGTGATGTGGACACCAAGGAACTTGAAGCTCTCAACCTGTTCCACTACAGCCCCGTCGATGAGAATGGGGGCGTGCTCAGTCCTCTTTTTTTTCCTGTAGTCCACAATCATCTCCTTTGTCTTGGTCACGTTGAGGGAGAGGTTGTTGTCCTGGCACCACACGGCCAGATCTCTGACCTCCTCCCCTATAGGCTGTCTCATCGTTGTCGGTGATCAGGCCTACCACTGTTGTGTCGTCGGCAAACTTAATGATGGTGTTGGAGTCGTGCCTGGCCATGCAGTCATGGGTGAACAGAGAGTACAGGAGGGGACTGAGCACGCACCCCTGAGGGGCCCCCGTGTTGAGGATCAGTGTGGCAGATGTGTTGTTACCTACCCTTACCACCTGGGGCGGCCCGTCAGGAAGTCCAGGATCCAGTTGCAGAGGGAGGTGTTTAGTCCCAGGATCCTTAGCTTAGTGATGAGCTTTGAGGGCACTATGGTGTTGAATGCTGAGCTGTAGTCAATGAATAGCATTCTCACGTAGGTGTTCCTCTTGTCCAGGTGGGAAAGGGCAGTGTGGAGTGCGATAGAGATTGCATCATCTGTGGATCTGTTGGGGCGGTATGCAAATTGGAGTGGGTCTAGGGTTTCTGGGATTATGCTGTTGATGTGAGCCATGACCAGTCTTTCAAAGCACTTCATGGCTACAGACGTCAGTGCCACGGGTCGGTAGTCATTTAGGCAGGTTATCTTAGAGTTCTTGGGCACGGGGCCCTTTCTTTCTAAAACTAGCCGCCGAAATTGTCGCAACCCCTATTACTAGCCTGGTCAACCTCTCTTTCGTAACGTCTGAGATCCCCAGAGATTGGAAAGCTGCCGCGGTCATCCCCCTCTTCAAAGGGGGTGACACTCTAGATCCAAACTGTTACAGACCTATATCCATCCTGCCCTGCCTTTCGAACGTTTTTGAAAGCCAAGTTAACAAACAGATCACCGACCATTTCGAATCCCACCGTACCTTCTCCGCTATGCAATCCGGTTTCTGAGCTGGTCATGGATGCACTTTAGCCACGCTCAAGGTCCTAAACGATATTAAAACCGCAATCGATAATAGACAGTACTGCGCAGCCGTCTTCATCGACCTGGCCAAGGCTTTCGACTCTGTCAACCACCGCATTCTTATTGGCAGACTAAATAGCCTTGGTTTCTCAAATGACTGCCTCGCCTGGTTCACCAACTATTTCTCAAATAGAGTTCAATGTGTCAAATCAGAGGGCCTGTTGTCTGGACCTATGGCAGTCTCTATGGGGGTGCCACAGGGTTCAATTCTTGTGCCGACTCTTTTCTCTGTGTATATCAATGATGTCGCTCTTGCTGCTGGTGACTCTCAGATCCACCTCTACGCAGACGACACCATTTTGTATACATCTGGCCCTTCATTGGACACTGTGTTAACAAACCTCCAAACGAGCTTCAATGCCATACAACACTCTTTCAGTAGCCTCCAACTGCTCTTAAACACTAGTAAAACTAAATGCATGCTCTTCAATCGAACGCTGCTGGCACCCGCCCACCCGACTAGAATCACTACTCTCAACGGGTCTGACCTAGCGTATGTGGACATCTACAAATACCTAGGTGTCTGGTTAGACTGTAAACTCTCCTTCCAGACTCACATTAAGAATCTCCAAGTTAAATCTAGAATCGGCTTCCTATTTCGCAACAAAGCCTCCTTCACTCATGCTGCCAAACATGCCCTCGTAAAACTGACTATCCTACCGATCCTTGACTTTGGCGATGTCATTTACAAAATAGCCTCCAACACTCTACTCAGCAAATTGGATGTAGTCTATCACAGTGCCATCCGTTTTGTCTCCAAAGCCCAATACACTACCCACCACTGTGACCTGTACGCTCTTGTTGGCTGGTCCTCACTACATGTTCCTCGCCAAACCCACTGGCTCCAGGCAATCTATAAATCACTGCTAGGCAAATCTCCGCCTTATCTTAGCTCATTGGTCACCATAGCAACACCCACCCGTAGTATGCGCTCCAGCAGGTATCTCTCACTGGTCATCCCCAAAGCCAACACCTCCTTTGGCCGCCATTCCTTCCAGTTCTCTGCTGCCAATGACTGGAACGAATTGCAAAAATCTCTGAAGCTGGAGACTCTTATCTCCCTCACTAACTTTAAGCATCAGTTGTCAGAGCAGCTTACCGATCACTGCACCTGTACACAGCCCATCTGAAATTAGCCCACCCAACTACCTCATCCCTATATTGTTATTTATTTTGCTCATTTGCACCCCAGTATCTCTATTTGCACATCATCTCTTGCACATCTATCATTCCAGTGTTAATACTAATTGTAATTATTTTGCACTATAGCCTATTTATTGCCTTACCTCCATAACTTGCTACATTTGCACACACTGTATATATATTTTCTGTTGTATTTTTGACTTTATGTTTTGTTTTACCCCATATGTAACTCTGTTGTTTTTATCGCACTGCTTTGCTTTATCTTGGCCAGGTTGCAGTTGTAAATGGGAACTTGTTCTCAACTGGCTTACCTGGTTAAATAAAGGTTAAATAAATAAAAAATAGTATTTTCCTGTGTCAATAGAATGCTGCGTTCTGTCACTTTGATAAGCTATACTGTAGCCTACGCAGCCACCATGAAATGGGAGTCATCTTAAAGACATGCCTTTCTACTGTAGCTGTTTATGGTTGGCAGACAACAACCCTGCCTGCAGAGTAAGTCTTCTTAGAGAGCCTGTAGATGCAGGAAAGAGACTAGAGGTCCATTATCGACTGATTATTTTATGTTCGTTAACGTGTCATATTCATTTAGCCTTAGCGATGTTTAGAACGCAGAGCATTCAGAACTGTCTGGAACATTTGCAATTATTGGCTTCCGAGGACAGGACTGGAATTGACATTTTTTGTAAACCTAATTTAGCCTGGAATTACATATTTATCGCCGTCCCTGGTTTTCTTGAGCCATCAATCAATTTCCCGGGAGACATTTGTGATTTAACCTCTAGAATTTATAATGAATCAATGAGTTTATTTTGTTGCTGATAAGTCAAAATCCTTTTGGGGGTATTTTATGGCAGTATAAGCTGTGTTCATTATGAATTCAGACAACACAAGCTACTGATGAAGGTGTTGCGATTTGAATAGCCCTGCGGCCTTATTTTATCACAACAGTAACCAGTGGTGTAAAGTACTTAAGTAAAATTACTTTAAAGTACCACTTAAGTAGTTTTGGGGGTTATCTGTACTCTACTATTTATATTTTTGACAACTTTTACTTCACTACATTATGAAAGAAAATAACGTACTTTTTACTCCATACATTTTCCCTGACACCCAAAGATACTTGTTACATTTTGAATGCTTAGCAGGAAAGGAAAATGGTCCATTCATCAGAGGCAGTAGGTCATCCCTACTGCCTCTGATCTGGCGGACTCACTAAACACAAATGCTTTGTTTGTAAATGATGTCTGAGTGTTGGAGTGTGCCCCTGGCTGGCCATAAATAAATTTAAAAAACAAGAAAAAGGTGTTGTCTTTTTTACTTAATGTAAGGAATTTGAAATGATTTATACTTTTACTTTTGATACTTCAGTATATTTGCACAATTGGCCCAGCGTCGTCCAGGGTAGGGGAGGGAATGGCCGGCAGGGAGGTAGCTCAGTTGGTAGAGCATGGCGTTTGCAACGCCAGGGTTGTGGGTTCGATTCCCACGGGGGGCCAGTATGAAAATAAAAAAGAATAATGTATGCACTAACTGTAAGTCGCTCTGGATAAGAGCGTCTGCTAAATGACGTAAATGTAAATGTAATGATATTTAAAACCAAATACTTTTACTCAAGTAGTATTTTACTGGGTGACTAACTTTTACTTGAGTAATTTTCTATTTAAGTATCTTTACTTTTACTCAAGTATGACGATTGGGTACTTTTTCCAACACTGACAGTAACCTTGTTCTATCACAATCTATATCAGGAACCTTGTTTTATCAAGTCCCCTGTAGCTCAGTTGGTAGAGCATGGCGCTTGCAACGCCAGGGTTGTGGGTTCGTTTCCCGGGGGGGCCAGTATGAATATGCACTCACTAACTGTAAGTCGCTCTGGATAAGAGCGTCTGCTAAATGACTAAAATGTAAATCTGTAACAGAAACCTTGTTTCATCACAATTTATAACAGAAACCTTGTTTCATCACAATTAATATGTTGCACCTCGGTTGCGTCATGCCATTGTTATGAATGTTCTCAAGCCACCCTCTATCAGTGGCGCCACAGTGGTGCCCTAAAGTGGTGATAAACCCAGTCATTCTGGACGGATGCTAACTACTGTTTAGTCTAAATTACACTATTTTGCCTGGAAATAGAATGACATTGCTAAAGTAGTCAAATATTTAGTAGGAAACAACTTTGCCAGCATTAAAATGTCGTCAAAATTACTTTAGACAGATGGCAATATTGTCATTAGCTAGCAAAGTTCGTCAAAAACAGCTAGCAATACTGACGTTAGCTAGCAAAAATCCGGGAGCCCCCCCCCCTCAATCTTAGCTAGCTAGCTAGCATTATACTGCGTCTAAAGTTAATCTGGTGACATCAAAATGATGACAAATGTTTTTCCTGCTAATTATTTGCCTCCTTTTGAATGTCATTGTATTTCAAAGCCACTGTAATGCACTTTTGATGAAATCTTCATTAGCGCTCATTGACGATGCATTGAGTAGAATGCTCAGTCTGGCATCAGTCCAAAACGAACTTTCAAAACAATATTGTGACGAAACATGCAACCCATAAATAACAGTAACCTTGTTTCATCACAATCTATAACAGGAACCTTGTTTCATCATAATCTATAACAGGAACCTTGCATCACTTTTTGCCTCTATGGAACTATCCTACATTAGCCTGGTCTCAGATCTGTTTGTGCGGTCTTGCCAACTCCTATGGTTATTGTCATGCCACAATGACCATAGAAGTTGGCAACAGCACAAAGAGATCTGGCACCAGGCTATTTCTGTATCTATTTGCCCTTAAAGATGGCATCCGCAGTAGGCAGAAACAGCGCCATGGCCGCCTCACCACCGTTGTTATTGTTTTTGTTGCGGAGCTGAGGAGCATTACGCAGCATGGTAAAAAATAATTGTAGTACATATTGTGCTCCTCTATCGCTCGTGCAATGATGAAAAAACAGTGTTCGTTGTTTGCAGTAACTTCTTTGTTGTCGTACGTGGCTGTTTCACCATAAAGAATGTCAGCTTTAAAGACCCCCATCACCATTCTAAACAAATACCACCCATCATCATTGGATTTAGTCCACTACATAATTGTGCAATTAGCATATCCCATTGATATTCTGTGTATGTCCATCTCTAGCATAAAATCACAATGAAACGCATGCGGCAAAAGCCTCAACATCATTTTCATCCTGCAATGATAAATTAAACCCTGGTTAATATTATTGCATGGTTTCTAGCAGCTGCTCTCTGTTTGAATGAAGCAGTATAACCTTGTCCTGCTACACTGACTCCTACACACTGGTCGACACACACACCACACACACTGTCCTCATGGCTGATGTATGCTAAACATGTAGGGAGAAGAGATTTGCTGAACGCCATCATGCAAACAGACACGATTGGCCAAATAAGTATATTTTAACCTTGATCAGAGCTGATGACTGACCTGGGTGGTGATTTGAGCAGCACCACAAGCAAAGTAGTGCCCCCTAGTGGCAAAGCTTCATTTTACGGCTTCATTTTACAGCTTCATTTAATAGTGTCTTTCATGACATTCAGATTATGATTGTAATGGTCTAGCACCGTAGCCGCGGGAAGATGTTTGGAGGTGGGGCCAGGATTCATTTTTTTTGCCCGCGCTACAGACTGCTATATTAGTCCGCTAATAGGGGACTAGTAAAGACCCAGTGCACTACTTTTGTGAAAAAAGAAAAAAGGTTTTAAAAAAGGTACGTTTTTTATTTATTTCTATTTTTCAGGGGGTGCTGAGGGTGCTGCAGCACCCCCTGAAAAATCGAAATAAATAAAAAACATACCTTTTTTTTTTTTTACTTTCCGCGGCTATGGCTAGCACAGCATTTCCCAAACTTGGTCCTCGGGACCCCAAGGGGAGCACCTTTTGCCCCAAACACTACACAGCGGATTCAAATGATCAAAGCTTGATAGGGCAAAAACCAAAACGTGCTCCCCTTGGGGTCCCGAGGACCGAGTTTGGGAAACCCTGGGCTAGCAGGTCATTCTAAATTAATTTGAATGGCATTAAGTGATTACAGCAGTATCTGACCAATCCAGCCATTCTCCTCTGTAGTCTGTGTGGTTGTGTCCATCTTGAAAAGAAAAACTGCATTAGCAAAAAACAACAACCTTGAAGCACACTTTAACCTCAGTGACCAGTGCTAGTAATTTAATAGGAAACTCTTTGAGCATAGCTAACTCGGCCAACCACAACCCTGTCATGGTTTTTGATCCATTTTTTATTCTGGAGCTTTTTTTATCATCATGGCAGCCTCTCTGATTCAACTGCTCAACCCAGACACTACCCACTTTATATTAGTAAATACAGTCATACTTGACATGGCACATTCATTATGTATATGGTATATCCATTCATTATCTATACTGTATATCCTATTATGTACATATCAGGTTATTACTAAGAATACTACCAATTCTATTAGTGGTTATAAAATGTGAATAGATTTGATTTGAACCATCAAGTTGGTGTTTGAAGAGAGATAGAGAGCATGGGTCACCGCCACAGTTTTATATAAGGGACGTATGAAAGAGTGAGATTGATCAACATACAGTGGGGAGAACAAGTATTTGATACACTGCCGATTTTGCAGGTTTTCCTACTTACAAAGCATTTAGAGGTCTATAATTTTTATCATAGGTACACTTCAACTGTGAGAGACGGAATCTAAAACAGAAATCCAGAAAATCACATTGTATGATTTTTAAGTAATTAATTTGCATTTTATTGCATGACATAAATATCAGAAAAGCAGAACATAATATTTGGTACAGAAACCTTTGTTTGCAATTACAGAGATCATACGTTTCCTGTAGGTCTTGACCAGGTTTGCACACACTGCAGCAGGGATTTTGGCCCACTCCTCCATACAGACCTTCTCCAGATCCTTCAGGTTTTGGGGCTGTCGCTGGGCAATACGGACTTTCAGCTCCCTCCAAAGATTTTCTATTGGGTTCAGGTCTGGAGACTGGCTAGGCCACTGCAGGACCTTGAGATGCTTCTTACGGAGCCACTCCTTAGATTCCCTGGCTGTGTGTTTCGGGTCGTTGTCATGCTGGAAGACCCAGCCACGACCCATCTTCAATGCTCTTACTGAGGGAAGGAGGTTGTTGGCCAAGATCTCGCGATACATGGCCCCATCCATCCTCCCCTCAATACGGTGCAGTCGTCCTGTCCCCTTTGCAGAAAAGCATCCCCAAAGAATGATGTTTCCATCTCCATGCTTCACGGTTGGGATGGTGTTCTTGGGGTTGTACCAAAAAGCTCTATTTTTGTCTCATCAAACCACATGACCTTCTCCCATTCCTCCTCTGGATCATCCAGATGGTCATAGGCAAACTTCAGACGGGCCTGGACATGCGCTGGCTTGAGCAGGGGGACCTTGCGTGCGCTGCAGGATTTTAATCCATGACGGCGTAGTGTGTTACTAATGGTTTTCTTTGAGACTGTGGTCCCAGCTCTCTTCAGGTCATTGACCAGGTCCTGCTGTGTAGTTCTGGGTTGATCCCTCACCTTCCTCATGATCATTGATGCCCCACGAGGTGAGATCTTGCATGGAGCCCCAGACCGAGGGTGATTGACCGTCATCTTGAACTTCTTCCATTTTCTAATAATTGCGCCAACAGTTGTTGCCTTCTCACCAAGCTGCTTGCCTATTGTCCTGTAGCCCATTCCAGCCTTGTGCAGGTCTACAATTTTATCCCTGATGTCCTTACACAGCTCTCTGGTCTTGGCCATTGTGGAGAGGTTGGAGTCTGTTTGATTGAGTGTGTGGACAGGTATATTTTATACAGGTAACGAGTTCAAACAGGTGCAGTTAATACAGGTAATGAGTGGAGAACAGGAGGGCTTCTTAAAGAAAAACTAACAGGTCTGTGAGAGCCGGAATTCTTACTGGTTGGTAGGTGATCAAATACTTATGTCATGCAATAAAATGCAAATTAATTACTTAAAAATCATACAATGTGATTTTCTGGATTTTTGTTTTAGATTCCGTCTCTCGCAGTTGAAGTGTACCTATGATAGAAATTACAGACCTCTACATGCTTTGTAAGTAGGAAAACCTGCAAAATCGGCAGTGTATCAAATACTTGTTCTCCCCACTGTACATTGGTAGGATGGATTGGTAGTGCTATTGGTGCTTTTGATACCATCAATTTGAATGTAGTATTTAATTCAAAGCACCCAAAACTATACCAATACACATCGTTGGGCTTACTCTGGGGGTTTTAGGAAATGGCAGTCTGTTATGGTGTAACATAGAGTAGGCTAAGCAGTACCATAATCCTAATCATTATACCATACACAAAATGCACAGCACATCCCGAGAAATGGCTTTATAGGCCTCTTCATAGGCCTATGAATTCTCTTAACACACTCACTGTCCTCAATAAGAAGCTTCACTATATCCTCAGTAAGAAGCTTCATTATGTCCTCAATAAGAAGCTTCATTATGTCCTCATGCAATGTTGTGCATTAGCCCTTTCCTCACAGCGGGTATTCTAATAAATATTCCTGTTAAACCAAAACCACATTCTGTGTGTTTTTAGTCTTTTCATGTTTATTGTAATTTACTCGAGGCTGCCCTATGCAAATTGTACTGTTGCTTGTTGCGTTGAGCGGCGTGCTGTGCCTCTGAGGCAGAAAAAAAAATATTTTTTAAAGAAATTGAAAGCCATGATAAGGAGGTTTAATGTTGCCGTTATGGGGCTGGTTTGATGCCAGCCGGTGGACTCGTAGGATTCAAGCAATGGGCCGGTGGTAAAAAATGAGTCTCAGAGGCGACCTTGATCGGTGTTGCTGGTAACCATAAATCAACGTAAAAACTCACATCCAGCCCACCGGACAGGAGCCATCAGCAGCTCATACACTTCTATTCCCTCCCGTCTCCTACTTTGGGGAATGGGTTCATGCAATACGCTATAGCGATATTATGGCAAAGCTCTCTGCTGTGGAATTGTATTGTTGTATGAGGGAGGCTTGACTATGGCCCCTTTCAGAGATAAGGTCGTCCTATTCAAATGGTAAACGGTTTCTTCAAGTCGTGGGTTGAGGTGTAGAGCCTGGAATAAAGGAAAATACATTGGAAAAAGTTGAAGTATTTGTTTTCTTCAATAGACATCCTCAAGATGACTAGAAAACTAAATAGAGGGTAAGACATGCATGAATATTATTCCCAATCCGACCTCCATCCTAAAAGATCAATCATAATTGTACAGACAGACAGGGTAAGGAGCAGCTTAAAGAGAAACCTGAGCTGTAATTAATGTATAAAATTAAACCATTTAAATTCAGGGTATACATCCCGCAGGGGTCGATTCTGGGTCCTGTACTTTCTACTGTTTACATTAACAATGTTGACTTGTCTGTAAAAAAAATGTAATCTGCACTTGTATGGCAATGATACTGTCTTGTATGCTATTGCCCCCACGGTTGACCAGGCTCTATCTGAACTACAGTCTGCCTTCATTGTTTTACAGAATTTTTTTTTTTTTTTTAAGCTAACAGATTCCTCTGTATGTATTAAATTATAGTTTGCCCCCACGCTTATAGGCCATGTTTTTGTGGATCGACTGAGGTGAATGAAGCTACAGCAGCCAATGTGATAATGGCTGGGGTAAATTTTGCTTGTTTTTGCTCTTCTCAAAGTATCATTTTAAAGTTTTTAAATTGTATAGAAATGAAGTAAATTAGCTTAAACTTTCTTAAAATGTCTTGAGGGGGAGACAGTTCTGCAGTTTTAAAAGCGAATTTCCTGCAATTCTAAACATTTTGCCATGACTTAAGCCATGCTAATGTCATATCTGAGTGAGAGTGACTAACAAAATCAATGTGGGCACCCTGGAGGTCAGGGCCGCTGGGCGCGTGCCCGGTCGGTAATCCGGCCATGATTACTACAAGTTTAGATAGCTGGCTAGACTAACTAGACTAATTAACTTTATTTTTTATTTTTTATTGACATAGGCTAACTAAAGTGCCTACAGAAAGTATTCACACCCCTTGACTTTTTCCACATTTTGTTGTGTTACAGCCTGAATTTAAAATGGATTCAATTTAGATTTTTTTGTCACTGGCCTACACACAATACCCCATAATGTCAAAATTGAATTTTTACAAATAAAACATGAAAAGCTGAAATGTCTTGAGTCAATAAGTATTCAACCCCTTTGTTATGGCAAGCCTAAATATTTGCTTAACAAGTCACATAAAATGTTGCATGGATTCACTCTGTGTGCAATAATAGTGTTTAACATGATTTTTGAATGACTACCTCATCTCTGTACCCCACACATACAATTATCTGTAAGGTCCCTCAGTCGTGCAGTAAATTTCAAACACAGATTCAACCACAAAGACCAGGGAGGTTTTCCAATGCCTCGCAAAGAAGGGCACCTGATGGTAGATAGGTAAAAAAAAAAAAGCAGACATTGAATATCCCTTTGAGCATGGTGAAGTTATTAATTACACTTTGGATGGTGTATCAATACACTCAGTCACTACAAAGATACAGGCGTCCTTCCTAACTCAGTTGCCATAGAGGAAGGACACCGCTCAGGGATTTTACCATGAGGCCAATGGTGACTTTTAAGCAGTTACAGAGTTTAATGGCTGTGATGATAGGAGAAAACTGAGGATGGATCAACAACATTGTAGTTACTCCACAATAATAACCTAATTAACAGAGTGAAAAGAAGGAAGCCTGTACAGAATAAAAAATATTCAAAATCATGCATCCTGTTTGCAACTTGGCACTAAAGTAATACTCGCAAAGATGTGGCAAAGCAATTTACTTTTGTCCTGAATAAAAGTGTTATGTTTGGTGCAAATCCAATATAACACATTACTGAGTACCACTCTCCATATTTTCAGGACTGGGGAGTTTTTCAGGATAAAAAAGAAACGGAATGGAGCTAAGGACAGGCAAAATCCTTGAGAAAAACCTTGTTCAGTCTGCTTTCTACCAGACACTGGGAGATGAATTCACCTTTCTGCAGGACAATAACTTAAAACACAAGGCCAATTCTACAGTGGAGTTGCTTACCAAGAAGACAGTGAATGTTCCTGAGTGGCTGAGTTACAGTTTTGACTTAAATGTACTTGAAAATCTATGGCAAGACCTTACATTTGTTGTCTAGCAATGATCAACAACCAATTTGACAGAATAGAAAATAATAATGGGTAAATGTTGCACAATCCTGGTGTGGAAAGCACTTAGAGGCTTACCCAGAAAGACTCACAGCTGTAATCGCTGCCAAAGGTGCTTCTACAAAGTATTGACTCGGGGGGGTGAAATTCTTATGTAAATGAGATATTTCTGTATTTCATTTAAAATACATTTGCAAAAATGTCTAAAACCATGTTTTCACTTTGTCATTATGGGATATTGGGTGTAGATGTGTGAGAGAAAAAAATCAATACTGAACTAAAATATAAACGCAACATGTAAAGTGTTGGTCCCATGTCTCATGAGTTGAAATAAAAGATCCCAGAAATTTTTCATACGCACAAAAAAGCTTATTTCTATCACATTTTGGGCACAAATGTGTTTTACATCACTGTTAGTGAGCATCTCTCCTTTGCCAAGATAATCCATCCACCTGACAGGTATGGCATATCAAGAAACCTTGTGCTGGGGACAATAAAAGGCCACTCTAAAATGTGCAGTTTTGTCACACAACACAATGCAACAGATGTCTCAAGTTTTGAGGGAGAGTGCAATTGGCATGCTGACTGCAGGAATGTCTACCAGAGCTGTTGCCAGAGAATTGAATGTTAATTTCTCGACCATAAGCCGCCTCCAATGTCCTTTTAGAGAATTTTGCAGTACGTCCAACTGGCCTCACAACCGCAGACCATAATAAATAAATAAATAAATTGGTTATTTAGCAGACGCTCTTATCCAGAGCGACTTACAAGAGCAATTAGGATTAAGTGCCTTGCTCAAGGGCACATCGACAGATTTTTCCACCTAGTCACCTCGGGGATTAGAACCAGCGACCTTTCGGTTACTGGCACAACGCTCTTAACCACTAAGCTACCTGCCGCCATGTGTATTGCGTGGTGCATGTGTATTGCGTGTGCAATTTGAATGCACAGAGATACTGTGACGAAATCCGGAGGCCCATTGTCGTGCCATTCATCTGCCGCCATCACCTCATGTTTCAGCATGATAATGCACGGCCCATGCCACAAAGATCTGTACACAAATCCTGGAATCTGAAAATGTCCCAGTTTTACCATGGCCTGCATACTCACCAGACATGTCACCCATTGAGCATGTTTGGGATGTTCTGGATCGAAGTGTAAGACAGCGTGTTCCAGTTCCCGCCAATATCCAGCAACTTCGCACAGCCATTGAAGAGCAGTGGGACAACATTCCACAGGCCACATCAACAGCCTGATCAACTCTATGCGAAGGAGATGTGTCGTGCTGCATAAGGCAAATGGTGGTCACACCAGATACTGACTGGTCTTCTGATCTACCCCCTACTTTTTTTTCAAAGGTATCTGTGACCCACAGATGCATATCTGTATTCCCAGTCATGTGAAATCCATAGATTAGGGCCTAATGAATTGATTTAAATTGACTGATTTCCTTATATGAACTGTAACTCAGTAAAATCTTAGAAATTGTTGCATGTTGCATTTATATTTTTGTTCAGTATATATTTGGATAAATGTATGAGTATTCTTGGTGTGTTCAGTGTTGGCACTTAGAGGTACTATAAAGCAAACAGTGATACGTTGACTGGTCTTTCTGCGGCATAGTACCAGAAGTCAGGACTTACAAAGGAAAGATTGAAAGGAAGAGGAATGCTCTCGCTCATCGTCAGAACAGCCTGAACAGACTGAATGGGCTGATGCAGCTCCCTGAAGAAGAATGGGACAATGGGACGGAGAAATTAGAGAATAGTCCTTCACATGGTTGGTTGAGGGGTCGACTACGATATCCTCATATTATGCAACAGGCCTGGGAACTTAGTGTTTCTGAAGCAATTATTTGGCATCAAAGCACTTTTTGGACAGATTTACTATGCGTTTGCAGCAAGTGCAAAGCTTGAATTTGTTTGTTTTTAAGTGAATTAAACTTGGAGTACAGAACACAAATAGAAAAATGAGGGTGAGGAGAAGATATAATTTAAATAAATAGTTATATTTTAGCTTTGTCCTTAGTGTTTTATCCCTTACTGAAAAAAGCATTGCACACACATAATACATATGTTTCAATAATAATCATTGGATTGGGATGCAGCCTAAAGCTTTTCTTCAGTTCTTTGGAAACTAGCCTGGTGGCCACTGCAGCGCTGACTGTGGATGTTATCTCATTCTAATGAAGCTGCCATCTACAGTTAGAAAGGGAAAAATGACTTGCCTGAAGCGTCAATTAAGCACACAGTGGTACGAAGCATACAGTCTGTAGGGTTCAGAAGAGATTATGGGAAAGTGGTAGTACAAGATCATAGCATGCATAAAAGGTTAAGTGGGAAAATTCATAAGGTAAATGGTCTTTGAAGTGTTGTTGGAAAGGGGAACGTCTATTGCACTCTAAACATTCAATCTCTCTCACACACGCACGCATGCACACAGTCACGCACAACGCACAAACACACACACACACCTGTCTTCCTGTGATCTGTAGTGAGGGAGGGCTGTTGCCCAGAGCAGGAGGCTGAATGAATAAGACATGGTGCAGGAGTAGAGGTTAGGATCAGAAGGGGAAGTGAGCACCCTAGGCTAACGCAGAGCCAGTGAAGGGAGCCCTGATGGAGAGGTGAGGAGGGAGAAGGAGGACAAGATGGAGTGCGGTAGAGCGACAGAGAGCAAGACTGAGAATGCCCTTGGTGGTGTGAAACAGGGATGGATTGATGGCAGGGGTCAGTGAAAGAGAGAAAGCCCTGGGGGTCTTTGAAATGAGAAGAAAGACGACAGGGGATGTTTGGGTCTGTATAGCGAGTGGTGGATGTGGAAATGATGGACTGTTGGGGTGGACAGTAAACGCCATAAAGGCAGTGCATGGTCGGAAGGAGAAGATTAAGGGATCTCAGGTGACTGGAAGGGTGGTCAACAGAAAAATGCAGGATAGAGACGGAATAAAGATTGGAGAAAGACAGGTGGATAGACGGTTGAAAAATATGGGCATCCAAGTGTTTGTTTAGGATGAAATTGAAACAGGGAGGAGAAGAGATGGAAAGAGGATAGGAGGAGAAGAGATGGAAAGATGATAGGAGGAGAAGAGATGGAAAGAGGATAGGAGGAGAAGAGATGGAAAGAGGATAGGAGGAGAAGAGATGGAAAGAGGATAGGAGGAGAAGAGATGGAAAGAGGATAGGAGGAGAAGAGATGGAAAGATGATAGGAGGAGAAGAGATGGAAAGAGGATAGGAGGAGAAGAGATGGAAAGTGGATAGGAGGAGAAGAGATGGAAAGATGATAGGAGGAGAAGAGATGGAAAGAGGATAGGAGGAGAAGAGATGGAAAGATGATAGGAGGAGAAGAGATGGAAAGAGGATAGGAGGAGAAGAGATGGAACGAGGATAGGAGGAGAAGAGATGGAAAGATGATAGGAGGAGAAGAGATGGAAAGAGGATAGGAGGAGAAGAGATGGAAAGAGGATAGGAGGAGAAGACATGGAAGGAGGGTAGCTTACCTTAGCTTTAGCTTTACATGAATACAAAATAGGGAAAAGTAATAGCATACAAGAGAATTGGATTGGATTTATAGAATGCTTTCCCTTCCTTTATAGATGCTCTTAAGTGCTTTACATTGATATGATGGAAATGTGCTGATGTAAAGGATAGAAAAATAAAAGTAGGGATGGAGTGAGGCAAAAGGAGGTAGATATTCAGGACAGAGTCAGTAGACTGAATGGTAGACTGACGCACAGGAGGTGGAATAGCAAAGACTGTATAGGACAGGAGGACAGACCCAAACTGTCCTAGAGGGAATGAGTGATTACAGAACAGGGACCAAACAGAGAAGACAGATGGACAGAGTGAGAGACAGGATGACAACTCCAGCGGAGGAGTGAGCGAGATGAGACTCCTGTCTATAAACCTGGGGAGGGGACAGGTCAGGTGTAGAGTACACAAATTAAACTTCCCAAAGTCGGTGTGTTGTCACTGAGCCAATTGCTGAACACAGAAGGTCACTTTTAACTGGAACAATGAACATCAAACGAATACATTCAAAATGCAAAGAGGATAATTTATATGGGTGCCAAACAAGGTCAAAGGAATATAAAGTGCAGAGAGAAGCAGTTGAGCATGTAACGTCCTGAGTGTTGTTCATTACTTTTGCAAAATGATCCACAGTAATGCAGTAGTTTTTTATCTTTCATCTTGATACAAGGCTGTGAATATTGCAGTGAAGGGAAGCGCTACCGATTGCATTCATCATTTGGCCGGTGCATTCTAAAAACCCAGAATTGTCACTCTTTCACACCAACTTTTTGAATGAATGTCATTATGATGGTAATTTTGTCACCTCTTATGGACAGTTTGTTATTGGCGGCATTAATTATCTGCTAGAATAACTATCTGAAGTCCCCAATTAACACTCAACCAGAGCCATATTCTCAGCTCTCATGGCTCTGGACTGAAACAACATTCAGAAATTGGCTTTTATCGTCCTTGTCCGATAAAGGGCAAAGTCATTGTGAAGATAAGAAAAACTTGTATCTCTTTATTGAAATGTTCTACTCTCTCTGGAGTGGGCCTTTGCGACTGCAGGCATCTTGGAAGCCTGTTTGAGAGTTTGGTATTTGTTTCTGTGTGTATGTTGAAGGGTGTTGCAGGGAGTGTGAGGACATTTGTGTGAATGTGTCAAAGTGCTACCTGGCACATCCCTCTGTAGCTCCAGAGCATTCCTCCCACTGCAAATCCCACTTCTGACACCAATGTAGCGAATCCCACTGCTAATACTGTTGTTGTGAATCCCACTTCTAACACCAATGTAGCGAATCCCACTGTTGTTGTGAATCCCACTTCTGACACCAATGTAGTGAATCCCACTGCTAATACTGTTGTTGTGAATCCCACTTCTAACACCAATGTAGAGAATCCCACTTCTAACACCAATGTAGAGAATCCCACTTCTAACACCAATGTAGAGAATCCCACATCTAACACCAATGTAGAGAATCCCACATCTAACACCAATGTAGAGAATACCAATTCTAACACCAATGTAGAGAATCCCACTTCTAACACCAATGTAGAGAATCCCATTTCTGACACCAATGTAGAGAATCACACTTCTGACACCAATGAAGAGAATCCCACTTCTGACACCAATGTAGATCATCCCATCTCTGACACCAATGTAGAGAATCCCACTTCTGACACCAATGTAGAGAATCCCATATCTGACACCAATGTAGAGAATCCCACTGCTAGTACATAATGTTGTGAATCCCACTTCTGACATCAATGTAGAGAATCCCACTTCTGACACCAATGTAGAGAATCCCACTGCTAGTACATAATGTTGTGAATCCCACTTCTGACATCAATGTAGAGAATCCCACATCTGACACCAATGTAGAGAATCCCACTGCTAATACTGTTGTTGTGAATCCCACATCTGACACCAATATAAAGCATCCTACTTCTGTCACCAATATACAGAATCCCACTGCTAATACTAATGTTGTGAATCCCACTTGTGACACCAATGTAGAGAACTCAGGCGACCAACTGTCAATGTATGGATCCAAGATGGACAGCCAATGCACCAACTGGCCACTCTGAATCCAAACACTTTGCTCTCTGATATTTTATTTTTGCAAGTGTCCAATTTACGGACGATCGCAAGGATATTGCACATAGGACTATTATCAGGCATTATGAAAAGTTTGATATAGCCTTTGTGAACTAATATTTCTTGCTCTGTTTCTTTGCTCTCTCTGTGTTGTACAGGTAGTGAGCTACTGTATCGCACACGTGAGGGGGATGTTGTCAGGTTCAACTTGGAGACATACGAGAGGACAGTATTGGTGCACAACAAAAAGTTTGTGAGTCTCCAACTTTCTCTTTTTTTCCACAGTAGATACATCACTATAGGCCAAATAACAGAATGTGGTTTTTGCATGAATTTAATTAAAACTGTTCTTTTTTGTGTCATCATATCAAAGCACCCAAAGCTCTTTTATTGTGACGCGTACTGAAACGATCCATCATTAGCACATCGTTTGATCTGGCTCGTTAACATTTGGGTTCGCTACGCATCGACTGTTTCTGACGAAAATGCAACGTCAGTGTCGAAACGGCCGAGGTGACGACACACAGTATGTTTGTCCCTCCGAAATCAGAAAGGGCCGCGACAAGATTAATGCGTCTCCCGCCTGCGGCCGCGCCGAGCAATCCGTCAAATGCAGTCATTTAAGGATTGCCTTAAAGAAAAAACACTACGCATGGTTAAAGGTCTCATCTTCTGTCGTTTTTCTTTCTCTCTCTCTGCTTTTCAGGAAATGTACAAAGCCAGCAAGTATGAAGTGTCTCCTGACATGAAGCATGTGCTGCTCGCTTACAATGTGGCACCGGTGAGCTCCTTCATTTGTTTGCTTGTTTTTTGAATTAGCAGAATGACAGGCACATACTTCAGCGGGCTCTGAGGGGAAACGTGGCGAGGCGGTGGGGGAGAAAAGTAATCATGGCGCCCGAGTAGAGGCCTGTCGCACCCTGCTGCCTCTCAGCCACGGTAGAGAGAAAACAGCTGAGTGGAACTGTGCTCTTCAGGGAGGGGCCAAAACACAAACAAACCACATAACACAGCTGAGAGAGGGGGATGAGAAAGGGATGGAGGGAATGGGAAAGCAAAGGGAGGGAACGAGGCGAGCAGGAGAGTAGAGAGATTTGGGGTAGTAAGAGTGTGAGAGAGGGAGGGAGGGAATGAAAGGAAAAAGAGAGGGATGGGAGGTTTTTCTACAACGGTTACTGCATTATGTAATGGCTCAGGTAGCTAACTCAACTGGAAGACTACTGCAATGTGAGATCCAGGACACAGTCTGAAAAAGAATCAGTGATATATGTCAGGGAATAGAATCCCATTGGCCCAGAGAGACACAGAGTGTAGACACTGTTAGAGTAGGGAGGAAAAGGTGTAGACCTGGGCTAATCTTGCCATATACAGTACCAGTCAAAAGTTTGGACACACCTACTCATTCCAGGGTTTTTCTTTATTTGTACTATTTTCTACATTGTAGAATAATAGTGAAGACATCAAAACTATGAAATAACACATATGGAATCATGTAGTAAACAAAAAAGTGTTAAACAAATCAAAATATATTTTATATTTGAGATTCTTCAAAAAGCCACCTTTTGCCTTGATGACAGCTTTGCACACTCTTGGCATTCTCTCAACCAGATTCATGAGGTAGTCACCTGGAATGCATTTCAATTAACAGGTGTGCCTTCTTAAAAGTTAATTTGTGGAATTGTTTTCCTTCTTAATGCGTTTGAGCCAATCAGTTGTGTTGTGACAAGGTAGGGGTGGTATACAGAAGATATCCCTATTTGGTAAAAGAACAAGTCAATATTATGGCAAGTCAGCTCAAATAAGCAAAGAGAAACAACAGTCCATCATTACTTTAAGACATGTAGGTCAGTCAATAGGGAACATTTCAAGAACTTTGAAGGTTTCTTCAAGTGCAATTGCAAAAACCATCAAAGCGCTATGATGAAACTGGCTCTCATGAGGACCACCACAGGAATGGAAGACCCAGAGTTACCTCTGCTGCAGAGGATACGTTCATTAGAGTTACCAGCCTCAGAAATTGCAGCCCAAATAAATGCTTCACTAAGTTCAAGTAACAGACACATCTCAACATCAACTGTTCAGAGGGGACTGTGTGAATCAAGCCTTCATGGTCGAATTGATGCAGAGAAACCACTACTAAAGGACACCAATAAGAAGAAGAGACCTGCTTGGACCAAGAAACATGAGCAATGGACATTAGACCGGTGGAAATTTGTCCTTTGGTCTGATGAGTCCAAATCAGAGATTTTTGGTTCAAACCGCCGTGTCTTTGTGAGACGCGGTGTGGGTGAACAGATGATCTCCACATGGAAAAGGTGGAGATCATCCTTTTCCTGCCGGGGCGGCAGGTAGCTTAGTGGTTAAGAGCGTTGTGCCAGTAACCGAAAGGTCGCTGGTTCTAATCCCCGAGCCGACTAGGTGAAAAATATGGCCTTGAGCAAGGCACTTAATCCTAATTGCTCTTGTAAGTCGCTCTGGATAAGAGCGTCTGCTAAATGACTAAAAATGTTTTTTTTAATGTAAATGTATTTCCAACCGTGAAGCATGGAGGAGGAGGTGTTATGGTGTGGGGGTGCTTTTCTGGTGACACTGTCTGTGATTTATTTAGAATTCAAGGCACACTTAACCAGCATGGCTACCACAGCATTCTGCAGAGATACGCCATTCCATCTGGTTTGGGCTTAGTGGGACTATCATTTGTTTTTCAACAGGACAATTACCCAACACACCTCAAGGCTGTGTAAGGGCTATTTTGCCAAGAAGGAGAGTGATGGAGTGCTGCATCAGATGACCTGGCTTCCACAATCCCCCGACCTCAACCCAATTGAGATGGTTTGGGATGAGTCGGACCGCAGAGTGAAGGAAAAGCAGCCAACAAGTGCTCAGCATATGTGGGAACTCCTTCGAGACTGTTGGAAAAGCTTTCCAGGTGAAGCTGGTTGAGAGAATGCCAAGAGTGTGCAAAGCTGTCAAGGCAAAGGGTGGCTATTTGAAGAATCTCAAATATAAAATATATTTTGATTTGTTTAACACTGTTTTGGTTACTACATGATTCCATATGTATTATTTCATAGTTTTGATGTCTTCACTATTATTTTACAATGTAAAAAAATAGTTAAAAGAAAGAGAAACCCTTGAATGAGTAGGTGTGTCCAAACTTTTGACTGGTAGTGTATATCAGGAACAGTGTGGTATCAGGAACAGTGAAGTGTCACCGAAGGTGCATGACTGACAAAGTGTAATGGCACAACAGGGAGGCACTGATGCAAGTGTGTGTGTTAGACAGGGCATTTGTTATTTCATAATCATCCCTCCATAGCCCTGGTAGATTACATTTACATTTTAGTCATTTAGCAGACGCTCTTATCCAGAGCGACTTACATGAGCAATTAGGGTTAAGTGCCTTGCTCAAGGGCACATCGACAGATTTTTCACCTAGTCGGCTCGGGGATTAGAACCAGCAACCTTTCGGTTACTGGCACAACGCTCTTACCCACAGCTCCGTCCCCCAGCTGTCATTGCACGGACGCGCACTCTCTCAATACATCATGCTGCTGCTTGCCCTTCACATAGGCCCCCACTCTCTCTCTCGCGCTCTCTCTCTCTCTCTCTTTCTCTATCTTTCTCGCTATTCAATCCCTCTCTTTCTCTCCCCCAACTCTGAGGGGGGTATTCAGAAGGACCACTGTAACAAGTGGCCCATACTTATCTCCTGCTACATTAAGAAGCATTCTACATGTCATCTCTCAGTCCAGGGCCTGCTAGTAGAATGCAGTGCAGACATGATTCCCTCTGGGGCCATCCATACGAAAAATGTCTGCATGTATGACTGACGAAGTCTCTTTGGATAAAAGGGTCTGCTAAAGGGCATATATTATATTATGATCACTGCATTTGTGCCCTGGACTTAAATTTGACCAAATACAGAATGACTTTGTAGACCAAATACAGAATGACTTTGTAGTATAAGATATAACCTCCCAACCATATGCATATACATTCTGATGATAGTTAGCTACTAAAACATGTTTCAATGGCCAAGTTCCTCATGATAGTCTTCAATCATTCGTCTTCCAGGTGTACCAGCACTCGTTCACTGCCTTCTACATCATCTGCAGCCTGGAGACTCCGTAAGTAGCTGAAACCAACCAATGCTTCCCCTCCTCTCCCCTCCCTTCTCCTCTACTCTCTTCGGCCCAGTCAGTCAAGTCTCTGCGCTGCCACCCAGTGAAGACGAGGAGAACTGCAGGCCAGGGGACTTGATGACCTCATCCATCCTCCCCTCCAGACTAAGACAAAGGGCCAGTGACACCTCTAATTTTCTGTCCTGCAGCACACAGCACTTTTCTAAATGAACAGAAAGTGGCAGCGATATATAAAGCACCAGTATTTATAGGTGCTCTTAAACCTCTTGGGCTATACGACACTGGTATATCTGGGCAGGAGCAGTGCAGGCTGCTGGTGTGGTGCAGTGGAGTTTTTTATAGTGCTGTGTTTTGTTGAGGATCCACTAAGTAAGATGTTATTTTTAAAGAAGGTGCTCAGTCATTTATTGAGGGGCACTTAAAGTTGTGTGTTGTTGTGTAGTGTGGGTGTGTGTAGTCTGATTGTGGTCTCTCCTCTGTGCTGCAGGGAGACGTGGAACCTGAACCCTCCAGAGGTGCGGAACGCCCAGCTGCAGTACGCAGGCTGGGGACCCACGGGCCAGCAGCTGGTAATACTACAACTCCCAGCAGCACCATCTCTGTCTCACCCATACTCCATACCCATATGTCACTGCTATTTGGCAAACCATGTCTGGTTATAATGTATTTCTAAACTGAGAGTACAATATGAATGCACTGTATCAATGACCTTTCCTATGGCCATGTATGTTTGTTAAACTATCACAAGCTACCAGGCAGTCTAGCCACAGAGAGAACATTAATAAGCATCAGTCTAATGGTTCTCAGAACAGACAGACTGTGAGTGATTACATCCTCCAGCACAATGCAATTAATTACCTGTAATCTCCTCAGCGGATTAATTAGTGAAGTCACTGGATTGATATCACACACTCTCTCCCAGTATTAATCATCAAACACCCCTGATTCCAACAGTCACTTTCATTTGCTTGCCCTCTGAGCTGTGATGCTTGTTGTCAATGATAAGATGCATGGGCGGGAGAGGAAGGTGTCAGCCAACGTGCGTTCACATATACACGCATGCGTGCACACACACACACACACACACACACACACACACACTAACATCAGCCCCTCCCCTCTTGATCCTCTCTTTAATTTCTCAAGCCCCTCCCCTCTTGATCCTCTCTTTAATTTCTCAAGCCCCTCCCCTCTTGATCATCTCTTTAATTTCTCAAGCCCCTCCCCTCTTGATCCTCTCTTTAACACACACAAACACAAACACACACAGCTGTCTTGTCCCATGTTGCAGAGCAGTGGAATTGGGTTAAATACACAGTGTCCTTTGATTCACCAGAGGATGGGCAGCTGTGTCTGTGTGGATGAACAGTAAGTGGTCCTCTTCCTTTAAATTGGAGTTGAATCCCCCACTGAGACACTGAGCTTGGCTTGCTCTCTACCTTCCTCCTGCTCTCCCTCGCTCTTTCTCCCCCTCCTTTGCCCTACGTTTCTCTCTTTGTGAGGCTAATCTCCAGAGTTGTCAACCAGCCCACGATATGACCACACATCTCCCCAGACTCTGTGTGTTTACAGTGGGGGGAAAAAGTATTTAGTCAGCCACCAATTGTGCAAGTTCTCCCACTTAAAAAGATGAGAGAGGCCTGTAATTTTCATCATAGGTACACGTCAACTATGACAGACAAAATGAGAAAAGAAAATCCAGAAAATCACATTGTAGGATTTTTAATGAATTTATTTGCAAATTATGGTGGAAAATAAGTATTTGGTCAATAACAAAAGTTTCTCAATACTTTGTTATATACCCTTTGTTGGCAATGACACAGGTCAAACGTTTTCTGTAAGTCTTCACAAGGTTTTCACACACTGTTGCTGGTATTTTGGCCCATTCCTCCATGCAGATCTCCTCTAGAGCAGTGATGTTTTGAGGCTGTCGCTGGGCAACACAGACTTTCAACTCCCTCCAAAGATTTTCTATGGGGTTGAGATCTGGAGACTGGCTAGGCCACTCCAGGACCTTGAAATGCTTCTTACGAAGCCACTCCTTCGTTGCCCGGGCGGTGTGTTTGGGATCATTGTCATGCTGAAAGACCCAGCCACGTTTCATCTTCAATGCCCTTGCTGATGGAAGGAGGTTTTCACTCAAAATCTCACGATACATGGCCCCATTCATTCTTTCCTTTACACGGATCAGTCGTCCTGGTCCCTTTGCAGAAAAACAGCCCCAAAGCATGATGTTTCCACCCCCATGCTTCACAGTAGGTATGGTGTTCTTTGGATGCAACTCAGCATTCTTTGTCCTCCAAACACGACGAGTTGAGTTTTTACCAAAAAGTTATACTTTGGTTTCATCTGACCATATGACATTCTCCTAATCCTCTTCTGGATCCTCCAAATGCACTCTAGCAAACTTCAGATGGGCCTGGACATGTACTGGCTTAAGCAGGGGGACACGTCTGGCACTGCAGGATTTGAGTCCCTGGCGGCGTAGTGTGTTACTGATGGTAGGCTTTGTTACTTTGGTCCCAGCTCTCTGCAGGTCATTCACTAGGTCCCCCCGTGTGGTTCTGGGATTTTTGCTCACCGTTCTTGTGATCATTTTGACCCCACGGGGTGAGATCTTGCGTGGAGCCCAGATCGAGGGAGATTATCAGTGGTCTTGTATGTCTTCCATTTCCTAATAATTGCTCCCACAGTTGATTTCTTCAAACCAAGCTGCTTACCTATTGCAGATTCAGTCTTCCCAGCCTGGTGCAGGTCTACAATTTTGTTTCTGGTGTCCTTTGACAGCTCTTTGGTCTTGGCCATAGTGGAGTTTGGAGTGTGACTGTTTGAGGTTGTGGACAGGTGTCTTTTATACTGATAACAAGTTCAAACAGGTGCCATTAATACAGGTAACGAGTGGAGGACAGAGGAGCCTCTTAAAGAAGAAGTTACAGGTCTGTGAGAGCCAGAAATCTTGCTTGTTTGTAGGTGACCAAATACTTATTTTCCACCATAATTTGCAAATAAATTCATTAAAAATCCTACAAGATGATTTTCTGGAATTTTTTTTCTCAATTTGTCTGTCATAGTTGACGTGTACCTATGATGAAAATTACAGGCCTCTCTCATCTTTTTAAGTGGGAGAACATGCACAATTGGTGGCTGACTAAATACTTTTTCCCCCACTGTATATGGGAGTTAGGGCTGGGCGGTATACCGTATTTGTTGTTCCTCGACCAGTAGACACTTGCGTTCAGTCTACATGGTCGATGCAGCACATGCAACATTGTTGATGACAACGATGCTGTTTTCACTTTGCTTCTTATTATAAATCCACAAGCGTTCTATAATTACACTATTAGTTTGTGTTTCTTACATCTGCAAACAGCTAGTTTGTCTTTTCTTAGCAAGTTGGGCCTAAATCTTGTTAGCCGCTAATCACTAGTTAGCTAATAAATGTACAGAGTCAGAGCAAACATAATTAGCTATACAGCCTGATAATGGTGTAGACCTAAATCAGCATCAATGCGCAAAGTATGAATATGTTAGCTACATGAAGTAGCTAAGAGAGAACATTAACTGTAGCCAAAGATTATAGGGTCCCCTAGGAAACACTTTTCAACACTTTGGTTCCTACCCTGTCAGAACTCCTCCCTGGCATTTTCATTCGTTGTCATGTCAAACAACACTGTATTCAAAGTGCCCACTATTATATTATAACTATAGAATTAGAATAATCATTCTATTTCCATGATTCCAACTGTTCACCAAAGTGTTTTGCTCTGAATTACAAGTCAAATCACAATTGCAACATTTGGTTAAAAATAAGGCCTAGATTGTTTTCCCATATCGTGCAGCCCTACGTGGCAGTGTGGAAATGATCTCAAATGAGTACAAGAAATGCAGAGATGTAGCAAAATGCTGAATTTCTTGGGGGTTGAAGTTGAATTAAACAGTATAAAACGATCGGAATGGAAACAGACCCATTGATATCACTTAGAATGTATGTGTTGCCACCGTAGGGTCACGCACTACTCATGAAGCAAATGTAGAACATTTATTATTCAAAAACATAAAATACCGTCATACCGTCCAATTGTTTTCTAACACCGTGATATGATATTTTGGCCATATCACTCAGCCCTAATGGGAGGTAGCTTGGGCAGTGTTTCTACCTCCTTCAGAAGTGGGCCAAGCTCACCGTGTTATTCTCTGCCCTGGCCTAGATCCTGTTGTAAAACTGGGCCCTCAGTCCATCTGCACAGAGGTTAACTCAAACACACCTGTGTTCCCCTGGCCTACCTAGCCACACGAGCTGTCGTAGGAACCTGGTTATACCTGCAATGGCCATTGTGATGCTATTGCATTGCCTTAACTGCTGCAAGGAAAGGGAACATACCCTATCATCCCTGAGGAGAGGTCAACTATTGTTGAAGTATTTATTTATTTAAAATATCTTTCAGACTGTGTTTACATAGCATGATTCAGTCCATGTCAGTAACAGAAAGATTCCACGTGAACCAACGGAAAGCTCAAGGCCAAAGTTATTGAACTATCCTTATACAGTGGATTGATTTCAACATAAGCCCTACGAGCTCTGCAACAGAAACCGACCTGCTAAGAGCCTTTAATAACATGAGCATTATGTTTGATCATCATTGATTTGATATGGCAGATAGAGGTTTTAAATGTTTTAGTGGGTAGAGAATCTGTAATGTGTGAAGAGGAACTATAATGCTCTGTAATGATGAAGCTGACCTTGAACTACCCAGCAGGTAGTGTATGCTACTACTAACAGTGGACAAAGAGGAAGGCAATACTGTAGCCCAGTAAAGGATCAATCTGCAATTAGGACTTGTATTGATATGCAATATTGATGTTCAATGTGGTGAGGTAAAGGATTCATTATGCAGTACATTCTTTCTCCATTCTTGTTCACCTTCTTGCTTTCTCTCTCTTGATCTCCTTCTTTCTCTCTCCTTTCTCTCTTTCTCTCTCCTGAGCCAGAGTTATCAATCAATACTTAGACATACAGTACTATGGAGACAATATTACGTCCGTGACATGATGAAAGTATAATCCAATAACGAGGAGGCAGCAGGGTAAGTTGAGGCTATTTACTAGATTGTGCAGGTAGCAAATATGACTGCCATGTCGGCAGGTGACTGTGAACTTCAACACACGCAATATCTTTTTTTGATTGTATTCAACAAGGCCTGCTATATCGTGCCTTGCCAAACAAGCCAACAGCTGGTAGTAACAAAAACAGAGGCAGGCCCCCTTCAAACCTATCAGTCGGCCAACATTGCTGCAAAATGTTTACAATTCAAGTATTGCAGTGAATAGGAGAGGATCTAAAATATCGATAGAACCTTTTTGAGCTCAAATTCCTCATCTGATTAAAGCATCCTTCCGTCAACCTACAGGTCAAGTTTAGTCATGCAGAACACACGTAGGCTACATCCTGTATCATTGGCTATTCAACATCCTTCGTCCCTTCCATATTGATCACCTCAGTTTTTTCATCACTTTTTCTCTCATCTCCCTCTTCCCTTAGATTTTTATTTTTGAGAATAACATCTACTACCGTTCAACGGTGGAGAGCCGATCAATCCGCCTGGTCTCCACCGGCAAGGAGGGAGTCATCTTCAATGGGCTCAGCGATTGGCTGTACGAAGGTGAGATGACACTTTTATTGGCTGATGTGAATATTATTGGTGTTCTTGGTGGTGGTCTAATGGCGTGTCTGTCCCGTTGCATTGTCGTCCCCAGAGAATGCGGCACTTGAGTCCAAATTATTCTGTCATAAATCTTCAAAACAACAGAACTGGTATTAAGGCTAGTCAGAGGTGCAGTAAACAATTGATTTAGAGTGATACCAAAATGTAGTTAAAAACAGGAAAAGCGGCCAATTTTCTCCAGTTTCCCTGGGTTCTCACCACGGCTGTTCTACATGAGTAAATTAGCATTAATTCAGCAGAATTAATCTTCGCCGTCTGTTCTCCATTCTGATACAGATGTCTCCCTGTCTGTTTTGACTCGACCGATCCAAGCTCTGACTCCACCTCAGTGCCTCTGCCTCGTCCCCTGAGGAACAGACTGCCTCTCTGTGTTCAACTTTACTAATTAATTAATTTATTCCGCTCCTCGTGTGTTTGGCTCTCTGCTTCAAGGCTTCTCGCTTTTAATAAGACAGAGACAGAAAGAGAGGGAGGAGTGTCAGGGAGGGCCTGGATGGCTGTCTTTTAGTTAGGGCCTGGTGTAGTGCTCTTCAATGGGTGGGGCGCAGTGGAGGCTCCTCAGAGGAGGAAGGGGAGGACCATCCTCAGTGAATTTCATAAAAATACAAATGGTAAAACATTAAAAAAGTTCTCATTTTTAGAAAAAACTATACTAAATATATTCACGTCACAAAATAATTGATTAAAACACACTGTTTTGCAATGAAGGTCTACAGTAGCCTCAACAGCACTCTGTAGGGTAGCACCATGGTGTAGCCGGAGGACAGCTAGCTTCCGTCCTCTTGGTACATTGACTTCAATACAAAACCTAGGAGGCTCTTGGTTCTCACCCCCTTCCATAGACTTACACAGTAATTATGACAACTTCCGGAGGACGTGCACCAACCTATCAGAGCTCTTGCAGCATGAACTGACATGTTGTCCACCCAATCAAAGGATCAGAGAATGAATCTAGTACTGAAAGCATAAGCTACAGCTAGCTAGCACTGCAGTGCATAAAATGTGGTGAGTAGTTGACTCAAAGAGAGGGAAAGACAATAGTTGAACAGTTTTGAACAAATTAAAGGAGAAGCAAGAGAGAGATTTTGTTTAAAAAAAATAACTTTCAGTTTCACATAGCAAGCGAATGCAGCTAGCTAGTTTAGTCTACTCAAAACATCTGGCTCAAACAGAGGAATGCTATGTTAGCTCGCTGTCTATGACTATCCAACACAACACTGGAACTCTTCCAAGTCAAGGTAAGCTTTTGGTTGTATTAATTTATTTCCACCGGGGCCCGCCGGTGTAACCGCCATACTGCTTAGTGACTGTAACGTTACTGCATGATTGTAGGGGGTTTACTAACGCATTAGTTCTATTAGCTATGTTGACTAGGACGTTACTTTAGCTAATATGGTGACAACAATGTAGGCTGTGGGTAACGGTTAGGATATGGTTTGAAAAGGTTTTTGTGCCTGGTCACATACTGCTGATGTGTTGTGCATTGAAGTCCACAAACGAAGGGAAAAGGTGAGTGAACTGTGTTTACGTGTGATCAGGGGTGTATTCATTCCGCCGACTCTGTTGAAAAACGTTTCTTAAACGGAACGAAACGGGGATAAACATACCTGAATTTGTCCAATAGAAACTCTTGTTTGCAACTGTTGGACTAATGATTACACCCTAGATCAGCTAGATGCAGGCAAGAGTGTGCAAGGCGGTATTGACTGTCGCTGTCTGTCCATGTGTCACCTCAACATTTTCTCTCACCTGTGTGCAGCGACCTTGTAAACTTTCATTCATAGGCTAGGTTGTAACAACCTCATGATGGGTGTAGGGAAAATTTGAGTATCACGTAGTAGCCTGAACCTATCGCTGTTATATTGAACTGGGTGAATGGAATATGAATGACAGTCATCCAATATGCTGTAATAGAAATAAGGCCATGCTCATAAAAAAAAAAAAAAAAGTGTCCTCCCTCATCATAAACTGCACTGACTGCCACTGGTGGGGCGGCACCTGCCAACCTTTCGCTAGGTCTCTCGTGACATACTGCTAGTACACTGCTAGATGTGATTCTGGGTTTCAAGAGCAATCGTAAACTGGCAACAATATTACAAATGTTACCGTATGAAATTGTTTGTGGAGGCGTCACCGGCTGGAGCGCCCTTATGTATGTATTTTATAAATGGTCAAATAAATGTAATCAATCAAGGCTGATTTCTGTACGTGCATGTGCGTGATTGCGATGGTCATGTCTGCATGTGTGTGTGTGTGTGCGTGCAAGGTTGCACGCAATAAGTATGCTCTCGTTTTTTACACTACCTCTGTGTTAACTGTTAAAGTGTGTATGTAGCCTTTACAGTATGTGTGTGTTGACACACCCCTACCCCCAGATTAGTTTGACTGAGATTTTAAGATGAAGTGGAGCTCTTCCAACAGCAATATTAGTCTAAATCCATTGAAACTTTAGTCACTGTCTGACCCGTGCCACATAATTATGAAGCGCTGAGGGCCTGGCAATTTACACTCATCATTTATTAAGGAAGATGAATCTTTCAATGGGACGGGAGGGAGTTGACCCTGAGTTTGACCTGCCCCACAACGTAGACCTGCCACTCGTATCATGTCACTCAATGGAGATCTCTTTATGACAGACTGCAGTCTTTCTGCAATAACACATTCAATGTTTGTATTGTGTGTTTGTGTGTGTGTGTGTGTTTAGTGGTGACATAAGCCGTGAATGGGAGAGAGAACTTGCCAGGTTGTGTAACATCTGTTTAGCTCTGCACCAGATGACAGCATGGTCAATCACAGTGTCAGGCATGGGGAGGAAAGCTCTCCCTGGAGGAAACACTCCACGCTTGCAGTCTAATTTTGTAGTAACCGTCTAAAACCCAGATGAGATTATCATTGTGTGTGTGTTGTACACTGACAGTCTTGCGTAAGGGGAGTCAGACAGACACCCAAGGCGATTATAGAACGCTTTGTCATCAGTGGCCTGTTTGTCAGATTAACTGACGGGGTGGAGCAGACAACATCCTGAAATATGATGTAGCCCAGGTATAGAACCAGTACTGGAACAGACAACACCCTGAAATATGATATGGTCCAAGGATAGAACCAGGATAGAACCAGAACAGAGTCTGGCACTCTTGATAGGAGCTGTTTGTGTATGCCCCCCTGGAGTTTTGGCTGGTATTGCACTTTTCACACACTGAGACGATTTTGTTTGTGTTTGATTACGGCGGTGTTCATATCGGCACTCCAGCTGAGTATGACGCTTATTTTCTGAAAGATATAGCGGTAAACAACTGTGTGTGTTATATCCTATGTATTCTCTCTGTAAGCAGGCAGTTCAGTTGAATCTCGGTCTTGCTTCTACTGTCATCCACCAGTGGGGCTTAGTTCTAACACGTATCACCACTGCCCCCTAGTGGACGGGACTCGTCCTGCACCATGTGTTCTTTGCCTCAATTGTAATTTCTCTGAATCTCTCCTAGTCCTATCACACCTTGTCTTCGTAAAAATGTCTCAACACCGGAAGCACTACTCTTATCATAGCATTTTTTTTGTATCGGTTAATGGTTGTTGAATTGTGTCCTGGTAATGAAAGATATGTCCTTCCTTCTCCTCCTCATTAGTTTGGCCCACCTGATTCTGTCACATTACATTCATTAACTTCTATTGCCCACCTGCCTCAGTAACAGGGTGGCTCATGCATAAGTAATGTGTGTGTTAGGCAGTGAATAATTTAGACTCAGGAACAGCGAGTCTGTGAACCAGGTAGAATGGATGAGTGTGAGACTGCTGTAATCATAGCTATGGAGATAGAAACGGTTCAAAGAACATGAAAACGAAGGCAGGTTCACACACACACACATTTTAAATTCATTATTTGAATCCACAAATCACATTACATCAAGAAGGTCTTGGATACATGGACACTGAAGGATGCAAGGATACACATACACACAGGAGATGTAGCGTTGTGTCACAGACCACTAATTTCCTCCTCAAGCTAAATGCAATTAATACACACGCACACACACACACACACATACACACACACACGCACACACACACACACACACACACACTTTAGCAGCTGGGTGGGGATTGATGCAGAAAAGATTACATACGTACATTCAGTGTTTTTCTGCATGTGTGCACGTGGGCGTGCCCGTGGGCGTGTGTGTCTTCACCTGGCACTGCATATCAATAGAGCCCCCTCTGGGATGTAAGTGTGTGTCCTGTCGTGCATATCAACCTGCATCATTTCAAACACACACGGGCTCTGTAGGGACGCACAGAGGTCACAGGTTTTTGATTAAGTAAGCCAAGTACCAACAGCATGCTTTCTGTGTGCCCCAGCAGCAGAAAAGGGGTTACAAACAAACACAAACACACATACACACTCCAATTTCCCTGCGTACACCACCCTACACTGTCGCACCTGACTGGGTAATTACTTTTCCTGTTCCCTTTCCTGGTATGGATCTCGACTGGTGGTTGGTTGATGTTCCTCTCTTGTGAGATTAAAAGCAGTGTTTTGATTTATGGCCGGAACATACAGTACTCTTCATTTTAGGGATTTTATGACAGCATCGAGCCAAACTGACTGCATTGCAATTGATGTTTGGGTCAGTATTTAATATAACCAATGTATCTGACGCAGGTCTGCACTGGGTGTTGTAATGTGGTTCCATTGAAACACATATTAGGTTTCTGTAAGGGTTTCATCATCTTCATTATTACTGAAACTAAAGGACATTTCTCTGGTTCTTTTCCAGAGGAGATCTTCCAGACCCATATTGCCCACTGGTGGTCACCGGATGGTGCCCGGCTAGCATATGCTACCATCAACGACACCATGGTGCCCAAGATGGAGATCCCCATGTTCACAGGAACTACTTACCCTACTGGGAGGGAGTACCACTACCCTAAGGTTAGAACAGTATGATTACTAACCTAGTACTGACTGAAAACCACTACCCTAAAAGCCAATTTATGCTTGATCCGAAAATGTGGTCGGAGCCTTCATATGGAGGGTGTGACGCAATTGCGGAGCCTCTGGAGGCATGCAGAGGCCACATCGAGCTCCATACTGCATCCCCGTGCACCTCTCACATTTTGTAACAATGGCTCCGTAGCTCCGCATTGACATGATTGGCTGACAGTAGGTGGGGGCGGTACGTCCTGTATAAACACAAACTCACTTCCTTGACAACTTCCTTCACAATAGCTCTGCTCCCCTAAGCGCAAGAAGTATGAAAGCCCTGACGTCTGCGGAGGCTGCGTCGCAGTAAATGCTGTACGGCCAATGCAGACGTCGGATTGACCATGCAGAACCTTTAAGGTTAGAACAGTATGATTACTAACATAGTACTGACTGAAACCCACTACTCTAAGTGACGAAAGGGACTAGGGCTAGGATGAATGGGCTGACTGTAAGTTAGGGTCTGGACTGTTGCTGCCACCATGGTGCATCGGTCAGAATGCAATGAGGAGATGGAGATGAGGAATCCAGGGTTAGGGGTATTTATTATACACAGTTGAACAACACAGAGGCACAAAACGTGCACGGGGGAGTTTAAGGATGTGGTGGCTTTCTCATATCACACACAAAGGAAGGAAGGAAAAGGGCCGCCCCGTGGCATCACCGAGCAAGAAGCATTACTAGTGAAAAGGAAGGAGCACTGCTTCTGTGGGAAACAGAGGAGTGAAGGTAGAAGAGAGGTGATTAGGGAGTGGGAACAGGTGTGGAAGGAAGGGGCATGGCCTAGGGTAATTGGAAGCAATTGGAGTCCTGTAGGGGTGTGATGACCCTTCACAACCCTAAGGTTAGAACAGTATGATTACTAACCTAGTACTGACTGAAAACATGTACTCTACTGTGCAACACTACACTGCAGTAAATTGTACCACCGCTCAAAGGTACGTTATCATTAAACACACATAAAGGTAAAACAAACTATCTTGGGAAATGGGAAAATATACCAGCATGGAGTTCATTCTGTCTACAGGCTGTCCTCCTGAGGCAGATGCACTTAAAATGTCCAATAAGAACAGTTATTTTATTGATGGCATTTGAACTCATATAGTCTCTCTGTCCTCTTTGCCTCCATGCAGGCTGGGGAGGAGAACCCAGTCATCTCTCTGTATGTGGTCAACCTGAATGGGCCCCTGCACACCATCGAGATGAGGAGGCCTGAGGACCAGAGGATAGGGTACATCACCCCTACACAATACTACTCAACTGCTGATAGTATAAAGGCCTAATACATTTAACAGACACTCTTATCTCCCGAGTGGCGCAGTGGTCTAAGGCACTGCATCTCAGTGCTAGAGGCATTACTACAGACCCTGGTTCGAGTCCAGGCTGTATCACAATCCGGCCTTACAGGAGCAGTTAGGATTAAGTGCCTTACTCAAGGGCACATCAACAGATGTATCACCTAGTCGGCTTGGGGATTCGAACCAGCGACCTTTCGGTTTACTGGCCCAACACACTTAACCGCTAGGCTACCTGCCTCCCCACTACTACTACTACTACTACTACTACTATATATAGCATGGTTATATACCCTTATGGCTTTCAAAGGGATGAACTCTGTTACACATGCAGTGTGTCAGCTGGACATTCCTAGTCCTTTATCCTAGATTTTGTATTTGCATTAATAAATGTAGAGTCACAATAACACTCTTGTTTCGGTTTGTGTTGGACAGAGAGGACTATGTCACTATGGTGAAATGGGCGACTACCACCAAACTGGCAGTGAACTGGTTAAACAGAGCCCAGAACATCTCCATGCTCACGCTGTGTCAGGCCACTACTGGCATCTGCACCAAGGTGTGTGTCTGTGTGTGTGTCTGTGTGTGTGTCTGTGCGTCTGTTTTTCAGCCCTCTTCATTCGCTTTTCTTATGCTTATGAATTACTTTTCTTTCAAATTGTCTTTTTAGAAACATGAGGACGAGAGCGAAAGTTGGCTTCACAGACAAGTAAGAAACAAACATGATTCAAGTACAAATCTTGTCTTAGGGCTGTTAAAGGTAGACTCAGCGAAATGCCGTCGCCGTCATGCAGCACCGCAGATATTGCGATGAGCGAGATGCAAGACACTCACAGTCACACACAGTATCTTTGCATGGCCACGGGTTCGCTTCACGCTGTTCACAGCGTGGTAGCCACGGGAACAAAACAGTGGAGAAGTTGAGCCTCACGCTTCAACGCTCTTAGTTGTTGCGGAAATTGACCCACTATGCTGTTTACTTTCTGCATCCACGTCATATCGCGGAGTCTACCTTTAATCTTATATATCTTTTTAGTAGTGCTACAGAGTGGAATGCCACTCCATCATTTCTAGATATGTTAGAAATATGTTTATATATGTGTGTATATATATATGTGTTCTATGGCTGTTGTGCAGAATGAGAAGCCGCTGTTCTCCAAAGACGGTCTGAAGTTGTTCTTCACCAGAGCCATCCCACAGGGAGGCAGGGGCAAATTCTTCCACATCTCCATGTCCATCACACAGGTAATGTACACTCCCCTTCTACACACTCTCTTCTGTGTTCTGTATGAGGGCTTCCATACGCTAGAATTGCTGCCTACAGCATAGCATAGATAACACCCACTTCCGTAATATCTTCCAGTAGCAAAGAAGTTAGTTCAACAAAGTGTGCACTCCTAATGTGACAAGAAGACATTGAGTCCAGTGATTTTTAACATGCAGTATATGTATCTCCCTTCCCTCTCTCCCCCCTCTCCCTCTATCTCCCCTTCCCTCTCTCCCCCCTCTCCCTCTATCTCCCCTTCCCTCGCCCCTCTCCCCCTCCCCCTCCCTCTCCAGCCCAACACCAGCACAGACACGCTGCAGTCGATCACATCTGGAGACTGGGATGTCACCCAGGTCCTAGCCTACAACGAGGACAGCCAGCTAATGTGAGCTCCCAGACGCAGCTGGGCCACACACACACACAGACATATGCACTCACACGTAGTGTACACACATTTATGCTGTGATTATGACACAAACACCCACCCACAGAACCTAAAACAAACAATTCAACAAACCTCTCTCTCCTCCCAATCTCTCTCCCCCTCTCGCTCTCTCTCTCTCCCTCCTCTCTCTCTCCCCCTCTCGCTCTCTCTCTCCCCCTCCCCCTCTCCCTCTCTCTCCCCTCTCTCTCTATTCCTCTCCCTCTCTCTCTCCCCTCTCGCTCTCTCTCTCCCCCTCTCTCTCTCCCCCTCTCTCTATTCCTCTCCCTCTCTCCCTCTCTTCCTCTCTCCCTCTCTCCCGCTCTCTCCCCTCTCTCCCTCTCTCTTCCTCTCTCTCCTCTCCTCACTCGCTCTCCTCTCTCTCTCTCTCTCTCTCTCTCCCTCTCTCCCCTATCTCTCTCTCCCCTCCCCCCTCTCTCCCCCTCTCTCTCTCCCCTCACCCCTCCCCTCCTCTCTCTCTCTCTCTCAATTAAATTCAATTTCATTTCAATTTAAGGGCTTTATTGGCATAGGAACATTGCCAAAGCAAGTGAAATAGATAATAAACAAAAGTGAATAAACAATAGAATATTAACAGTAAACATTACTCACACAAGTTCCAAAAGAATAAAGACATTTCAAATGTCATATTATGTCTATATACAGTGTTATAATGATGTGCAAATAGTTAAAGTACAAAAAGGAAAATAAATAAACATAAATATAGGTTGTATTTACAATGGTGTTTGTTATTCACTGGTTGCCCTTTTCTTGTGGCAACAGGTCATAAATCTTGCTGCTGTGATGGCACACTGTGGTATTTCACCCAATAGATATAGGAGTTTATCCAAATTGGATTTGTTTTCAAATTCTTTGTGGGTCTGTGTAATCTGAGGGAAATATGTAACCAAAGCTAGCTCAGCTACAGCTCACCTACAAAATATACTTTGAAGAGTGATCTTGTTTCTGTCAGATTTGTTCCTGGCCTACTTTAGTAAAAATAAAAAATATAAAATCCTCTCTGCATCTCTCTGACATCATATTTAATTGATGTTACATCCCTTCCAGTGGCAAGATTACACTACTGTTGGAACTGTCTGTTTATACCTCCCCGAGGCGACATGTTTCTGTTCAGCTGTACTGCTGGAATCTTTACACTAGCCTACTTTCAATCTCACTTTGTAGACTCCTTACATTTGTGACTACTGCAATGTTTCAATTATGTAATGTTGCGTGCACCCATGCATTTGTTTTTTAATGTATTAGTTGAACATACGTCCAACTTTAAATGTTTATTATGTATCTTGCAGATACTTCTTGAGCACTGAGGATGATCCAAAGCGAAGGCACCTCTACAGGTAACACATACATAGCTCTGAATAACTGTCCATAATGCTGTTCTCTTCTGTTGTGCCTAGCTCTGTTGCCCCCCCACCCAAAAGAGATTGGTTTCTTTTCGTTTCACTTGGTTACAATTTAGGTGCCTGTTGGCCTGCATTCTTTGAGGGACTTTGCTCCCCGTCTGAATAATAATCTAGGAGAAAGACTTCAAGATTCAAGTTTTATTAGTCATATGTACAGGATACACATGGTCCAACAAAATGCTTACTTACAGGTTCCTTCTCGACAACGCAACAACAATAAGAAATAATAAAATATAAGAATACGAACATAAAGTAAATGGCTCAGTAGAATAGAATACACATTTTAGCATAAGTATAATACAGGAAGGCACAATTTATAGATCAATATTTAAATGTTTTTGGGGGAAGGGGGCATTGGGGGGCAAGTAGACCAGCGGTTAAGTGCATTGGGCTAGTAACTGAAAGGGGCCGGTTCAAATCTCCAAGCTGACTAGGTAAATAATCTGTCCATGTGCCCTTGAGCAAGGCACTTAACCCTAGTTGCTCCTGTAAGTCACTCTGGATAAGAGCATCTGCTAAATGACCCCCCCCCCCCCAAAAAAAAGGGGTTTGGCTGAGTGTCCTCTTGTTGTGTTTGTAGTGCGGACACGGTGGGCCCCTTCAACAGACGCTGTCTCTCCTGTGACTTCTATGAAAGCTGTGGCTACGTCAAAGGCTCCTTCAGCCACAACATGAGCCTCTTCCTCCTCAGCTGCAAAGGTGGGAGACACCGGTTGGTCAGTTTGTCGATGGGTTGGTTTGTCTGTCTCTCCCGAAGGGAATCTATTTTTTTTTTCAATCATATGAACCTTTGGCCTCTCACTTCTGAGAGATGCACTAGTAAAGACACAATGAATTCAATGCATTTGTTGGTTACAGATTATATTTGGTCACAAACACAATCATTTGTGCAGTGTATTTAAACCTCTACAATGCCTCTACCAGAACTCCTGCATTATTTCAACATGGGGCTATGGGTCCAATAGCAGCATCCCAAAGATTGTCATCCTCTCACTGAACTCCCTGGAACCACACAGGACAGCCGTGTTTACTGAGCCTGTCTCTACCTCGTTCACTTTTAATCCCTCACTCCCCTCCTGCCCGCTTTCATTTATTTGACGGGATTGTGATATGATTACAGCGCTGTGAGAGATTGCCTGGCCTACTTTGCAGACTCGGAGCCGCAAATGTTTGTTTCTAGAATGTTCCCAATTTGCTAAGTGCATCTATCATTTTATTATGTGTCCCTTCCTAGTGCAGCGCTGTGGTTTAGGAGACAGAGAGTGTTTCTACAGGGGCTTGTTTGTTTGGAAGCCAGCTCCTGAACACTGCAGAAGTTATTTGGGTTGTGTTCAATTAATTGAATAAGCTAACAATAGCCTCCCCAACAATAGCAAGGAGGTCTGGACAGCATATTTTGTGCTTGTAGAAAAACATGTTAAATAAAACATTATTTGTAGAGGCTTGAATCTGTTCTCTGCAAGCAGATAATGTCAGGCTTTCAGACTTTAATCAATTATGTTTTGATGTCGTGTTTGAACTTCTTCAATGGCTTAAACCATGGGTTTGTGGTTTTGAAAGAAAAATGCAACTTTGAGGCTGGACTATATTGTGTCTCAGTCTTCTATTGTCAAGGTGCCATTTAAATGACAGATTCTAAAGGACAGTTTATTGAGTTCAAATGATTAGATGATACATTTTTTGCATAAGTCTTTTTGCAAGTCTAGATGGAAATTGATAATTAAATAACCCTTTTCTGTTCTCTCGCTTCCCCTAGAACTGTGGACTGTGGGGATACATGTTGAACCATGCAGTCACTTGTACATAATAAGGAGCCACATAATGTACTCATAAACCTAGACAGAGACAGAGTAGTGTCAAAACAAACTAATGGACACGTATCTTGGTTTGAATGCAAGAGGAATGCCTGATGTCCATGTCTTTTTTGGTCATCTTTGTTTCTGTTTTGGTCTTTCTCCAGGCCCTGATGTCCCGTTTGTAGCAGTGTACAGCACACAGGACAGACAGAGTGAGTATTCTAGTTAGGATTCTGTTTGGATTCTTTCAAATGAAAAATTGATCATCAGATGAAATCGGTCACACCCTGTTTATCTCTCCAACACACCACACATCCTCTATCGAAACACACACACTAGCTCCATTATACTGAGATCTGATTTCTGACTTGCCATGTAACTGTCAGGAAGCAGATGATACGTGCTAAGCCATGATTTAGCTGTCCCAGACACGTTTTTTGAGATCGGAGACAAAATCCCCATGTTGTTGCCTACACTGGCCGCGCGGCTGTCACCGACGCTCGTTTAATGTGAGCGGGTCAGAGACGCAATCTGAGGGCTACCGATCCCGTCTTTAAGCTGTCCGAGATGTCACGATATATTTAAACATGTTTGATTTTATCGGCACAGAATCTGCAATGCTCTTGTATTGTGAGATGTGCAACGACACGTTTTGAGAACGGTGATCAGCAATAGCCAATGAGAGCTCGCCAGTGAGATGATCACATCACCCAGAATGTGTAGACTCTGGAGCAGGAGCGATGACTACTACTAGGATGCATTTGTACTTGCCTTTAACCAAAGCCCCAAAGTGTCAAATTGTTAAAGCTCTAAAGTTCACCAGCAATGTTATTCAATTCAAAATGGTGGCTAGATATTTCAACTCTGTATGGCAAGCGTGAATGTCTGACTGAAAACTTATGAGGCAGCTTTGAGCCACAGCTCGTTCTAGCGATGTTAACAATCTAATCACATCATTGTTTTGGCGAGAGAATGTGGCGATATGGAGAATCCTCACGACCAAGTGAATAATCTTGTAGTGTGTGACCCCTGTATGTGCCACATCGTTTAGTGTGTGACCCCTGTATGTGCCACATCGTTTAGTGTGACCCCTGTATGTGCCACATCGTTTAGTGTGTGACCCCTGTATGTGCCACATCGTTTAGTGTGTGACCCCTGTATGTGCCACATCGTTTAGTGTGACCCCTGTATGTGCCACATTGTTTAGTGTGTGACCCCTGTATGTGCCACATCGTTTAGTGTGCGCACCACTACGTTGGAAAGACAAAAAACGACATGAAAGAGGATTTTGAAAGTTGTGTGGTGTACAGCCGGCATTAGAGGGACACCATGGGGGAGATGAAAGACACAAACACACCTGTAGGACATCCACTCCTCTCCATGAATAAACATCACCCCGAAATACAGTTCTTTAACACCGTAGAAATTAAACAACTGTATCTATCTATGTGTTTACAGACCACAGAATTAAAGCCCTCCCCTCCATCCCTGATTCACAAAATGACCACCCACAGCTGTGTGACCTCATCAAACTGGGACAGCATACTAAGACTTTGGCAGCACAACAAGGCCACCTCTGCTTTCTGCTGAGTCACTGTTTACAGCCTCAGCCCAGTCTGTTGGCAGCCATACTGATTACATTACCTAGCTGGATGGATGTCCTCATAACAACACGACCTTCACACTGTAATGAAAGACTATAAATCAAATTTTATTTGTCACGTGCTGAAATGCTTACTTACAAGCACTTAACCAACAATGCAGTTCAAGAAATAGAGTTAAGAAAATATTTACGAAATAAACTAAAGTAAAAAATAAAATAAAAAGTAACACAATAAAATAACAATAACGAGGCTATATACTGTGTTTGTTTACTGTTGATTACAGCATGTACACTTGGAGGAATAGCCATAACAATGTGTACAAAGAGTACTAAATAGCCTATTCTGCAGTCATATTTTACAGCATATAGTAAAGTTTAGGGGCAAAGGGAAAAACTAAACTTTTGGCAGGAACTCTGCTTTCTAACTGGAATCCTTAAAGTTGTTCTGAAATTGGAATTTAAGTGCTGTGGGGGGGAATAACAACCTGGCTGCATTTCCTGTGTTGTGTACTCTGAGGAGACCACACACATAGACAAGGTCAAAGAGAAATACCTCTTACAACCAGTCAGACAGACAGTCAGGAGAGAACTCTCTCCCTGACCAAAACACCCACTCGTTTTGTTACTAGTCCAATCTCAATCTAAGCATGCCAAGATAAGCCTCTTTAAGGCTCGTCTCGTGGTAGCCAGCCATTCTGAAGTCTTCATTGATATTTACAGCCTACATTGCTGTTCTGTCTTTATCACGGTGTGTCAGTGCAGGGAGGGAGGGATGGATGTCTCTGCATTCTGGTCCTTTCCCTCTGTTCTCTTCTGCTATGTCTCTTGCTGTAAGCATGGTTTCATCACAACTTCCAGCCCAACGTTCTGCCACAACACCCTTTGAACACACTACACTACGTGCCCTTAGACCATGGTAGCCATAGCAACCTTAGCCATAGACTAAGGCCATGATGTTTGTCACTGCAGAGGTGTTTGACCTGGAGACCAATGAGAATCTGAGGATGAGGCTGGACTCCATGCAGATGCCCCAAGTGGAATACAAGGAGATCACCATGGAGGATTACAGTATGTTATGTTCCGCTCTAACACTAAGGGAGATTTCAACAGCAGATCTGTCTTTTAAAGTCTATTTTCTTCAGATGAACAGAAAATGAAGCTGATGAACAAATGAGAATTGTGTAGTGGCAGTATAATCATATTGTTACACATACTGATCACTTTCTCATGTTGTGTAGCACTAACGATGCAGATCCTCAAACCTGCCAGCTTTGTGGACTCATCACACTATCCTCTGCTTCTCCTCGTGTGAGTATGCACACACACACACACAACTGCTCTAGTATAAAACATATAGCTATCCATCTCCACAGTTTCTCATCAGCTGTTGACACAGAGGTCTTCACCTCCTCCGTGCCATGTGAGGACAAGTTGCCTCATCTGGAGAGATAATCACCCACCGACTCAGTGCTTTAATCAGGGCTATTCATCTAAGGCGGCGACGTGGCAACTCTCTCTCCTTCGCACTACCAGTAATTACACTGCAAACAAGAAGGTCTCCATCCCCCCTTTAATTAACCCTCCTCTCCTGTCCTCCACTATCACACCATCTGACTCCATGCCCTTGCCTAAAGGTTGGAGAAACATACACTAGACTAGATTCTTCAGTCACTGTTTCTAGTCTTTTCACCCTGGCTCACGTCTGGATGAAGTGGCGCTAAACTATAAACTAAATAGTTAAACTATTAACTATAACTATAAAGACAATGCGTCCTTTTCTCTATCTTTGCTATATATATAGAGAGAGAGTGCAAAGCTGTCATCAAGGCAAAGGGTGGCTGTTTGAAGAATCTCAAATATAAAATATATTTTGATTTGTTTAACACTTTTTTGGTTACTACATGATTCCATATGTGTTATTTCATAGTTTTGATGTCTTCACTATTATTCTACAATGTAGAAAATAGTAACAATAAAGAAAAACCCTTGAATGAGTAGGTGTCCTAAAACTTTTGACCGGTAGTGTATATATGTGTATATATATAAAATCACCTCCAGTTTAAACGGGACCATGAGAGGTGTGTGTGTGCATGTGTAATTATTTATTTTAGAGAGAGAGAGAGAGAGAGTGAGAGAAAGGTGAGTTATAATAAGGACTAAACATGCCTCCTTCCCTCGTCACCAGCGACGGCACCCCCGGTGGTCAGATGGTATCAGAGCTGTTCCACATGGACTGGGCCACGGTGCTGGTGAGCAGCTTCGGGGCCATGGTGGTACGCTTCGATGGGCGGGGTAGCGGCTTCCAGGGGACCAACCTGTTGCACCGCGTCCAGAGGAAGCTGGGGGTGTTTGAGGAGAGGGACCAGCTGGAGGCCCTCAGGTAAGTACCTTCAACTGCGGCCCGATTCTCCACCCTTCTCCTAAGTGGTGCACTTGCAGTCATGGATTTAAAAGCATTGGATTGGTGTAATAATTGTCTGGAGGGAGTTTCCACCATTGTTAAATCCATGATGGTAAGTGTACAGCCTTGGACTTCTCTGTCACAAGACAGACTGCCCTAACACTGCCATATGAACTGAAGAGCAGCCAATAGGCAGAGGTCTGGATACAGTGGCTTGCGAAAATATTCACCCCCCTTGGCATTTTTCTGATTTTGTTGCCTTACAACCTGGAATTTAAATGGATTTTGGGGGGGGGTTGTATCATTTGATTTACACAACATGCCTACCACTTTGAAGATGCAAAATATATTTTTTTTGTGAAACAAACAAGAAATAAGACAAAAACAGAACTTGAGCATGCATAACTATTCACCCCAACCCCAAAGTCAATACTTTGTAGAGCCACCTTTTGCAGCAATTACAGCTGCAAGTCTCTTGGGGTATGTCTCTATAAGTTTGGCACATCTAGCCACTGGGATTTTTGCCCATTCTTCAAGGCAAAACTGCTCCAGCCCCTTCAACTTGGATGGGTTCTGCTGGTGTACAGCAATCTTTAAGTCATACCACAGATTCTCAATTGGATTGAGATCAGGGCTTTGACTAGGCCATTCCAAGACATTTAAATGTTTCCCCTTAAACCACTCAAGTGTTGCTTTAGTAGTATACTTAGGGTCATTGTCCTGCTGGAAGTTGAACCTCCGTCCCAGTCTCAAATCTCTGGAAGACTGAAACGGGTTTCCCTCAAGAATTTCCCTGTATTTAGTGCCATCCATCATTCCTTAAATTCTGACCAGTTTCCCAGTCCCTGCCGATGAAAAACATCCCCACAGCATGATGCTGCCACCACCATGCTTCACTGTGGGGATGGTGTTCTCAGGGTGATGAGAGGTGTTGGGTTTGCGCCAGACATAGCGTTTTCCTTGATGGCCAAAAAGCTCAAGTTTAGTCTCATCTGACCAGAGTACCTTCTTCCATATGTTTGGGGAGTCTTCCACATGCCTTTTGGCGAACACCAAACATGTTTGCTTATTTATTTCTTTAAGCCATGGCTTTTTTCTGGCCACTCTTCCGTAAAGCCCAGCTCTGTGGAGTGTACGGCTTAAAGTGGTCCTATGGACAGATACTCCAATCTCCGCTGTGGAGCTTTGCAGCTCCTTCAGGGTTATCTTTGGTCTTTTTGTTGCCTCTCTGATTAATGCCCTCCTTGCCTGGTCCGTGAGTTTGGGTGGGCGGTCATCTCTTGGCAGGTTTGTTGTGGTGCCATATTCTTTCAATTTTTTAATAATGGATTTAATGGTGCTCCGTGGGATGTTCAAAGTTTCGGATATTTTTTTATAACCCAACCCTGATCTGTACTTCTCCACAACTTTGTCCCTGACCTGTTTGGAGAGCTCCTTGGTCTTCATTGTCCCGCTTGCTTGGTGGTGCCCCTTGCTTAGTGGTGTTGCAGACTCTGGGGCCTTTCAGAACAGGTGTATATATATATATACTGAGATCATGTGACAGATCATATGACACTTAGATTGCACATAGGTGGACTTTATTTAACTAATTATGTGACTTCTGACGGTAATTGGTTGCACCAGATCTTATTTAGGGGCTTCATAGCAAAGGGGGTGAATACATATGCACGCACCACTTTTCTGTTATTTATTTTTTAGAATTTTTGGGAAAAAATTATTTTTTTCATTTCACTTCACCAATTTGGACTATTTTGTGTAAATCCAAATAAAAATCAATTTAAATTACAGGTTGTAATGCAACAAAATAGGAAAAAATGCCAAGGGGGGTGAATACTTTTGCAAGGCACTGTATGTGTAGTGATTTGACATGTAGAAAGGAAGTATAAGTTATTCACACACTCTTAGGTAACTAACGTTTAGGCAGCTGTAGCTATAGAGTGTGGGGCAAAATTATTTTATTTTCTAAGTGTTATGTTCCACCGGCCTGTACCTCGCCAAATCCGTTTTTTCTCCTTTCTGTATTACAGCCGGGTGCTAATGAGCTATGACATGGACAGCTAGCTAAATAACTGAGCTGAAACACTTGGAAGGGGTACTCAGTAATCCAAATCAAATTTCTTCCATTTTAGTATAATATCTAAAGAGCCCTACGTTGACAAGACCAGGATTGGCGCTTTCGGCAAAGTAAGAGACGTTTTCTCCTGATAATTATGATGTTAATTGGTTGCATGTAGTTACATCTGAATTGGATAATGTTCACTTGAACCCCTTGTATTGTTCAGTATCTATCTGCCAACTCTGATGTGCTAACCACCCTTGTTTTAAGTATAGAAATCACTAGGGAGGCGCTTTAATCTTTGCTTATTCATATCAACATATTGAGTGGCATATTAAGATTGCTAGCTACACTCTTCAACTGAAGTGCAAGCTGTCAATGCCAGCTACAGTGTTTATGCCTACCCTGTGTGTTTTTTCTTATGTACTGTATTGCTGGAATTGTGTGTTGAAAGTACATTTGAAAAAGACAGATCAGATGTGTACTGCTAGCTCAACATTTACCTTTGGACCAAATATATATAGTTTTAATAGATTCTGACACCTCTGAGAGGATATTCATAAAGAGAAGCTGAATTATGTTGCCTCTGGCCAAGTCCATACCTCCTCCTGGCTGCTGACGTACTAGAGAGTCCAGAAGGCCAAAAGTTATTCTGAACTAATCATCCACAATGGGAAACATAAACTATGGAGGAATCTGCAACTTGCAGTTATGGACATGGGATATTTCATATTATTCATTATCAGGGGCATTGTCAACTAGCCTGGTCCCAGACCATAGAAGTTGGCAAGACGGCACAAACAGATCTGTGACCAGTCTGTCTGTCTGTCTGTCTCTGTCTCTGTCTCTGTCTCTGTCTCTGTCTCTGTCTCTGTCTCTGTCTCTGTCTCTGTCTCTGTCTCTGTCTCTGTCTCTGTCTCTCAGGTGTATGGAGGCTACGTGACCAGTCTGTTACTCAGCGCAGAGGATTCCCCGGTGAAATGTGGTGCAGCCCTCTCACCCATCACAGACTTTGACCTATACGGTAAGGTGTATGTGTGCGTGCTCGCGTGTGTGTGTAAAGGCTTCTTATCAACATGATGGTGAAGACACCCCTCTCAGGCCAACACTATGGTGCCAGAGAGATGTACCTATGAGAGAGAGAGAGCATGTGCTTTCCAAAGTTACAAGAGCAGTGATACTTGGGATGGAAGTGTGAATGACAGCAGAAGCAGGTGAGGGGGTTTATGACTTTTCATCTCAGACTATGGTTTCTCTCTGAAAAGATGGATGTGTTTGAGTGCTCACCTGACAATAATGAATACTCATCGTTAAGAAGTTTTAAAGTAAACCACAGCTGCACATGACATCATCTGTAGTCTTTTCTGCTTCTTATGGTGTATTGAGGTATAACGAGGTGTATATGTAAGAGGTATACCATGCTAAATGAGAGTTATTAGTGCTAGCATTTACCCACCTTATTTGTATCCACTATGTCCCTTGGTAGGAGCTAATTAATTGATTCCTTTTGACAACCTCTCTTCCAGCATCAGCTTTTTCAGAGAGATACCTTGGAATGCCCAAGCCTGACCCAAGAGCATATGCGGTATGCCTTCTTTATTCTTTATTCAGCCTTCACTTGGACTTCATGTATGAGCTGTGTTTTTCTATTGGCTCGTAATTGAATATGAATGTAATATAATATCAATGTAATACTGTATATCATATAATATAATAATATCTATGTAATTTCTCTACAGATGGCAAATCTAGCACACAGGGCATCACAGTTCCTAGACAAGAAGTTTCTGATTGTTCATCCAACAGCAGATGGTATGAGATCCTTGAAACCTTTCTAGCCTAATAAAATGCTTTGTGTTTTTAACAATAAGACGGTATGTGTTGGTTTCCTTTTCTCTCACCAGAAAAAGTCCATTTCCAGCACACAGCTAAATTCATCTCCCAGCTGATCAATGAAAAGGCAAACTACACTCTACAGGTGAGAGGTACTTCACAGAATGACACGTAGAAATGGGATGTACAGAATGGCTACCATCAGTAAGGTGCACCAATTTAACTGGAACACACAAGATAATGTGTCATGGGAAGCACATACACTAACTCTGCCTAGGTCAGCATCCCGGAGTCGCCTCTTCACTGTTGACGTTGAGACTGGTGTTTTGCGGGTACTATTTAATGAAGCTGCCAGTTGAGGACCTGTGAGGCGTCTGTTTCTCAAACTAGACACTCTAATATATTTGTCCTCTTGCTCAGTTGTGCACCGGGGCCTCCCACTCTTCTTTCTATTCTGGTTAGAGCCAGTTTGCGCTGTTCTGTGAAGGGAGTAGTACACAGCGTTGTACGAGATCTTCAGCCTTCATTTCTCAGAACAAGAATAGACTGACGAGTTTCAGAAGAAAGTTATTTGTTTCTGGCCATTTTGATCCTGTAATTGAACCCACAATTGCTGATGCTCCAGATACTCAACTAGACTCAAGAAGGCCAGTTTTATTGCTTCTTTAATCAGCACAACAGTTTTCAGCTGTGCTAACATAATTGCAAAAGGGTTTTCTAATGATCAATTAGCCATTGGAACACAGGACTGATGGTTGCTGATAATGGGCCTCTGTATGCCAATGTAGATATTCCATTACAAATCAGCCGTTTCCAGCTACAATAGGCATTTACAACATTAACAATGTCTACACTGTATTTCTGATCAATTTGATGTTATTTTAATGGACATTGCTCATTTGCTAATCCAAAATGCATCCCGGTGATTTGTATGGGGGTATATTTTGGGCTGGAGTTCTGTAATACCACACCAGTTGAGGGATTAGACCTCACAAAGCACCCCCCCCATCTCACTTAATGAGATTATACTCCCCTCTTACTAGGCATGCTTTAACAGGGTAAACTAATCCCATTAAGATATGGAGCATTTAGAAGTCAGCGTTTAGGTCATCGCTGCCTCATAGGTCCCCTTATATGCTCTGCTGTGTGTTGACTGAGTAAGCCTCATCAGTAAGTCAGCCACTGGTAGTTGTCTGATACACTACATGACCAAAAGTATCTGGACACCTGCGAACATCTCATTCCAAAATCATGGGCATTAATATGGAGTTGGTCCCCCTTTTGCTGCTATAACAGCCTCCACTCTTCTGGGAAGGCTTTCCACTAGATGTTGGAACATTGCTGCGGGGACTTGCTTCCATTCAGCCTCAAGAGCATTAGTGAGGTCAGGCACTGATGTTGGGCGATTAGGCCTGGCTCGCAGTCGGCATTCCAATTCATCCCAAAGGTGTTTAGTAGGGTTGAGGTCAGGGATCTGTGCAGGCCAGTCAAGTTCTTCCACACAGATCTCGACAAACCATTTGTTTATGGACCTCGCTTTGTGTACGGGGGCATTGTCATGCTGAAACAGGAAAGGGCCTTCCCCAAACTGTTGCCACAAAGTTGGAAGCACAAAATCGTCTAGAATGTCATTGTATGCTGTAGCGTTAAGATTGCACTTCACTGGAACTAAGGGGCCTAGCCCGAACCATGACAAACAGCCCCAGACCATTATTCCTCCTCCACCAAACTTTACAGTTGGCACTATGAATTGGGGCAGGTAGCATTCTCCTGGCATCCGCTAAACACAGATTAGTCAGTCGGACTGCCAGATGGTGAAGCGTGATTCATCACTCCAGAGAATGCGTTTCCACTACTCCAGATTCCAATGGCGGCGAGCTTTACACCACTCCAGCCGACGCTTGGCATTGCACATGGTGATCTTAGGCTTGTGTGCGGCTGCTTGGCCATGGAAACCCATTTCATGAAGCTCTCGACAAACAGTTTTTGTGCTGACGTTGCTTCCAGAGGCAGTTTGGAACTCGGTAGTGAGTGATGCAACCGAGGACAGACTATTTTGGCAGTCCCGTTCTGTGAGCTTGTGTGGCCTACCACTTCGCGGCTGAGTCGTTGTTGATCCTAGACGTTTCCACTTCACAATAACAGCACTTACAGTTAACCGGGGCAGCTCTAGCAGGGCAGACATTTTACGAACTGACTTGTTGGAAAGGTGGCATCCTATGATGGTGCCACGTTGAAAGTCACTGAGCTCTTCAGTAAGGCCATTCTACTGCCAATGATTGTCTATGGAGATTGCATGGCAGTGTGCTCGATTTTATACACCTGTCAGCAACGGGTGTGACTGAAATAGCCGAATCCATTAATTTGAAGGGGTGTTCACATACTTTTGTATATATATAGTGTACTTTGAAGGGGCTTGATTGATGATGATGATGATGACATGTTTATTATAGCGTCTATATGAAGCTGCATGTATATCCAGAGCAATATGAATGGATGTGTGGTGACCAGTGTGTTGTATTCCCCCTCAGATCTACCCAGACGAGGGCCATTTCATCCACAGCGAGGCCACACGGCAGCACCTCAGCCAGTCGCTGGTCAACTTCTTCGAGGAGTGTTTCCGGCTACCAGACAAGGTGTTCGAGGAGAGACTGGAGGAGGAGATCGAGGAAGAGGGTTAGCCCAGAAAAAACCAAACCCCCAAACCAGAGCTCCAGTCCACGCCTAAGCACAATGCCAGCCCCCATACCTGGTTTCCACAATCCACATGATATGCAACCATCTCTTGGTTTCAACCCTCTTTAGCTCTTTTTTTCAGTTTTCACCTTCTGGGATTCCCCTGCATTTCAGCATGATCAACCATGAGACTGCCGCGTTGCAGATCAACCCTGAGACTGCCACGTTGCAGATGCTCACTTAACTCCTCATCCTCTGTTTTTCTCCTCCTCCTCACCTTTTGATTCAGCACGACTCCACAAGCGACCGTCGGCAGCCATTTTTTTTACATCGACACAATGAATACAACATTACGATGAAGGACCACTAGCTGACGTCATATCTGGAACGTGTTGAAAAGGCGGTCGTGCCAGGAATAGGCATTCTCCGGTCAGTCTATGTTTAAAAGACAAGCTCCTTGGATTCCAAACGACTGGTGAGAGGGAAGGAACATCAAAATCCACCCACAAACTTTACCAGTCAGTGAGGAGAGGGAAGACTCTATAGCACAAACTTTACCAGTCAGTGAGGACGGGAGACTTAATAGCACAAACTTGTGGTCGAAGATACTGACTCCACGTAGTATCTGATGGGTCAAACTGGCTCCAGCCCAGTGACTGGGGGGTGGGTGTCTGTGGAGAAGGGAATGCTCCTATTTTGAAAATCGTGAAGAGACCCTTTCATGTCGGACTGTGCTTGTGTCTGTTGTTGCTCTGTCAAGTAGCACATTAAAAACATTCCCTTTTTTGGACATCGATACTTTGTATTTGCAGTGTTCAAGTTTATCTTGGAATCTTCTTGTAGCCTCAAGTATGTATTTAAATGGTGTAGTCTCCATTTTTCCATGTCATGAAAAGATGGGCAGTGAGAAGGATGTGAACCGAATCACTGTTTTGTTTTGTTCTTGATTCACTTAGTCTTGGTTTTGTTGCAAATTGTTCTCCTCCAGTCGTTTTGAAAATCGAAGCATATTATATTTTAGTCACTGTGCCTTACTTTGGGAGCAAGCGGTCCTTTTTATGGACTCCTTTTGTGAAAACAAAATACAACATGGCTCATTGTAAAGAAATGTTCTATTGACCATGGCACCAACTACTGATGGTTAAACCTTCACTTTGTAATGTTGTCATAGAGTAAGTATGGCATTATATCAAGAGTCAAGTAAGAAATGGTCTTCTCTAGTTCCAAATATAACCAATTTCCAAAATGGTTGTAAACAGTAGTTGCATGTATCCTTACATTATTTTACAGATGTTCAAATGGTAATGAAATTGTTTGTCTGGCTAACGACCACATAAAATGGTTATGTTTTAGTAAATGTTGTGGCATTCCAACCCCTCTCAGTATTAAAATTCAAACCCATTGGTGGGTTTGAGGTGCCACTGTAGAATTGGTGGTATTTTATGGCCAAAAGTAGTAGTAGTAGTAGTAGTACATTTGTATATAAGGTAATTAATAGCTTAGAATTATTATCACAATCTTTACAGTATGAAATAAAGGAATTCAAATCATTTGAATTCTTGAGTCACAAGTCTGCATTTTTCATTTGTCATTTTATCTGAATGCTCATTCCTGTTACTTTGTCAATGCATGTTATCAAGTAATTTGCAACTCAATGCGATCTTTGATAGCTCTGTTTCAAAAAAGTATTTTTGACAGCTTGAATGTTCCATACTGGCATTACATTTACAGTAGTATCGTGATTGAGATCAGTCTCGTCAGCTTGATGTGTAAATGTTACTCAAATGTCATTTTAGTCTCTTAATATCTGAGTGTTATTTGTGCATAAATGCATTTTGAAAGTTACATTTGAATATTCATTTTTGTTCTCCTGTTTCCTTGGGTTGAGTTTAAAGTGGACTTTGCTATCGTCAGCAGCAATGGTAAACTTTCTGACACTTGCGATTGAACGTGAAGATGGACTTTTGTCAATTGACCCAAAATAGTACAAGAGACAACTGTGGCAACATGGCAGAATGTGGCATGGGGGTAAATATTAGAATAAAAAGTATTTTATTGTCGTACTCTTGTAGTTTATTTATTTTGGTTCTTGTTGCACAATTGTGAATGTTCTCTGTTTTGAATTGTGCTTCATATTAAAAACATTTTTAATCCTCAAGCTACACAAATCAACCAACTGGCTTGTTGGATAATGTAAGAAAATATGCTTTTAGGTTTGTTCAAAAACATAAGACGACCATAGTCATACGAACAACTTTACTGTTCTCAGTTAGCCTACTTTAACTTTTCAAAACCTCTAACCAAAATATACAAATCAAACATCCAGCTTTTAATTTACAGAAATGTAAATCATTACGTGTTGCCGCAAAAATATAATTACAATTATTGAAATAAAGATGTAATATTACATACTCACAAAAAAACAATACTCCATAAAAAGTAATATATTGTTCAAAGGCAGACTTGATTCTAGTGTAGACAGGATTGTAGTTTTATATCAGTACCATTTTTAAAAAAACAATACTTTGGGTCGTTACACAAATTAGGTGCCTTTTGAGTAGTGTAACTTGGTGAGATTTTATTTCACCTATTTTAACATTGTCATAAAGAGCACATGTTCAACATAAACACATTTTCCCATCAATAGGTTAAATTTAAACAATGACTATAGTAAGTGCCAAATAAAGTAACAGGGTTGACGACTTAATCTTAAATCAGCCATAAATCCCTTAGTGACAGAGGGAATGGAAGCTTGTTGTGTGCAACGGAGGGGCAATTGAATTCAAGCTTCAACAAAATAAACGTATTGTTAAAACCTTTCTAGCCTGTCTTATCTATTGGTAACAGGGTTGAAGTGTTATGCTCGACCCGCTCAGTTTTCCACCACAAAACACCAGAAAATGGGTTAAAAGAATAGAACCAGCTCACCTGCTTTTACACTGATTTGACTATGAGATGTTCAATGTCTCATTTAAAAAATAAAATAAAAATTCACCATTAAAACAAGAGTTCAGTTCACTTAACAGGGTTGACTTGAAAAAGTGGGACAGGTTTTTTACCGTAAAATGAATCACTAGTAACATTAAATGACTGTCAAGCAACAAAATAACTAGGGCTTTACAATTACATTACATTTTAGTCATTTAGCGGACGCTCTTATCCAGAGCGACTTACAGTTAGTGAGTGCATACATTTTTCATACTGGCCCCCTGTGGGAAACGAACCCACAACCCTGGCGTTGCAAGCGCCATGCTTTACCAACTGAGCTACAGGATGGCGGATACATACATACAACTTAATAATTAAATACTCGTAGATAAAAGGTTGAATATTTTGAAACGCACATCATAAAGGGAGGGGAGGGGTGGAGGAGTAGAAAGATGTGATGGGAGCAGAGGAGTAGAAAGATGGCTGCTGTGTGTTTCTCTCTCAGGATGATATTCTCGGTTTCTTTCTGTCATAATAACATGATAAATCATCATGGTGATAGAACAATAAAATAAATGTTTTAAAGAATGTCAACGAATGAAACTGAACTTTTTCCAGTGCACAACCTTAAACCAACAACCAGGAAAAAGAAAGAAAGAACATTTCAATTTTAAGTTCAGTCCTCCAATGATCAAGCAAGTCTATTGGACTGGGACTTGAAGATATGGGGATGATTTCACCCCTGATGTAAGGAAAAAATTAAAAGAGATAAGGGGTGGAGGGAGACAGAGCAGGGGGTTTGGGAGGGGCCTGGTGTTTGTGTAAGTGTGTGTATTAAAAACAGACAGCAGTCATTAAGGGTGGAGTCCAGTGAAGGCTGTTGGGAGGAGCCACAGGAGGACGTGCCCACTGCAATGGCTGAAATGGAAAAACTGAACGGAGTCAAACGTGGTTTCCATATGTTTGATACCGTTCCATGAATTCCATTCCAGCCATTACAATGAGCCCGTCCCCCTACAGCTCCTCCCTACATCCCTACAATGATGGTGAACTTGGAGAAATGTTGGGGTTAAGTGGGTTAAAATCTTCCTAGAAGTCACAAAGCATGCACAGATAGCATCTTTGGCACTTTAGCAAGTCTTTATTCATATAAAAAAAATTTAAGGGCACTTCCAATTAATATAACAAGCTTTTAAAATTCAATATTTGTGCACAATTTCTACTTAAAATATCAAAAGGCACTGATTTTGTGGAACGACCCCTCTATATCAAAAGTAATATACTTGTTCAAAGGCAGACTTGATTCCAGTGTACACAGGATTGTAGTTATATATCACTGCCCTCTTCTCCACCTCTTCATCCTGAAATTTGTGAAAGTTTTTTCTAGCTGTTAATGAAAAAAGCAGTGGTTTAGATTAGTGGTTGAAACATATTGTAACAGGTGGAGTTCGATCTTGACCACACCCTTCATGGTTCAGCCAAGGGGGGTACATTCAAGAACTCTCCCTTTTACAATAACATCACGCTACATATTGAGACAAACATACAAAAGATTCAGTGACATTTTGCAACACATTACTGTAATAACTACCTTCATTGACAAAGAAATCGGCCATGAAGAAAGTGGTCTTCACAGCCAATGGAGTGTGTGGAATGTACGGCTCTGTCATTTCAAATGCATTCTTTTCAGGGTGCCACTGGGTTCCATAGATGGGGAAACCATATGCTACAGAGAAAACAATTAACCTATCAATGAATGTCATCTTATGTGTGTACATTTTCCCGTTTTTTTTAAGTTACTGTATATACACTACTGTTTGCTAAGTTAGAACAATGAATGTGCTTTACCTTCCATAGTTGACACAAACTCCGTTTTCCCATCACTGCTTGTGGTCAGGACTTTGTAGAACTTCCTAAGGTCTGCATTGCTGTTATATGTCTGGATTGCAATGTTGCACGAATAGTTCACAATTAATGCTACAGAGGATACATAAAAGCCTATCACTTGGTGATTGTACACAGACACAATGCAAATACCGCCAGAGTGAGACTCCATCCATGGGAGTTTGCAGTGATTGGCTCAGAGGCCAGGGCATCCAGGATCTCTGCTGGGAAGCCCTTGAACAGCCTACTCTCTCTTGATCCTGAAAGTGTAATAATTTCACATTACTTCAAGTTGCAGATTATTGTTTTGGTGAGACTGTGTGCATTCTTGCAGCATTTGGATAAGTGTACCTGTTCCATTTGTGATCATTTGGGTAATGTAATTCTGGTCAAATCTGATGAGTGATGCTTTTCTCTTATGTCTGTATGATAACATGGTGTTACACGCAAGTACAGGTACAACATACCATTAGTAAAAACCAGTGGCAATGCCACTCCACTGGTGTTGGTGTGGGACAGAAGCATCTTTCCACTGGTCAGGTACGTCAATTCCTCAAATCCAAGACACGTGCCCCATACAGGGAAATAGTCACCCCTTGAGTTGGCCTAAAAAGTCAATATTTTTTCCCGATAAGAACAGGTTTATTTCCCCACATATTTGGTAAGGTAAAATAAAGCTCCAGAGACAATATGTGAAAGTATCAAAAGGAACATGTCATACCTCTATGGCAAGCTCGTAAAATATTCTAGCAGCGTTTGCATACCCAGATGTGAGGATGCTAACACCACCACCAGGGTAGAGTATTCTGGGGGGATATATAGATCATTAAATCATTTTTAAAATATAGATTACAAAAACAACACGGCAGTTGGTCTTGTACAGCAAATAGCATAGTTGACACCTACCCGTTAATGGAGTTGAACAGTGTTTTGTACTCTTCCAGTGTCTTATTTATCCTGTAGAAATCACAGAAAGGTTTGTCAGGGGTTCATAGTAAAGTAGTTGGGAAATTAAACATTTGGCCTATCAAATATTGCGTCCAATTTTATGAGATATTCATAACAATATTTGAAAAGCTGTTAAGTGCTCAACTAACGTTATAGTACATTATCAATCTACATGAAGCTTACATCACAGGGACGACTCTTGCTCCAGCAGACTCTAGGAACTTGACATAGGATGCGGCTATATAAGACGCCTTCTGTGGTCGAGGCGAGTGTACCTCCTGCGCCAAAACACCTTAGGAAATCGCAGATACAGTTTAGAAAGTGAGTTACAAGGAGTTGAATAAAGTTTCAACGTATTTTCAGTAAAGCTACAATATGTAATAAAATATTCCTTTGATTTTGAAAATAGTACCCATCATTCTGAGGACTAATTGTAGCTATGGTTTCTGTATTTGTTATCAGAGGGGACTTTAAAGAGGTCGAACTAGATATGCAACATTCTAAACTCACATAATCATCTATTAGGCAGTGTTAATGATACAGGTAACTATTTATAATAAATACATTATGTAACACTTTAGTTTCTTAGTCATGTGATGCAGAAGCTCACCAATAATAGGCTCGTCGTTCCTCTTCAGCGTTGTGCACAAAGACAAAGTTGAGAAAGCAAAACAAAACAGTAGGGCAAAATTTCTCATTTTCTAAACGTGTTTCCACATGTGGATCAAATGTTTCTTGTAAAAAATTGGAACGAGCTTCTCCGTCTAAAGAGGACTTGATGGTGATGACACTGAAACCTAGGACATATATATAGGTTGCATACAGTTTATGCTTCTCATGAGGAGGATCTCTTCTTCTTCAATGAGGTTTAACGGCGGTTGGCATCCAATTTGTTGCATTACCGCCACCTACTAGACTGGAGTACAACTCCCTTATATTTTGCTTGGAAAAAGAAAAGAAAAAAAAAAGAAAGAAAAAAAAATATATATATATATATATATATATATATATATATATATATATACCCTTCCATCTAACACTACACTCACAAATTCAAAATAGAGGAAGATTTCAATTGCATACTCCTGGCGTTTCTCAAAACCCATTGGAGAAGGTCAGAGGGGTGGGACCTTTGGCTTACTCATCCAATGGGTTTTGAGGAGACGAAGGAGCGCGGGTGGGAGGATGTTTTTTATCAAATGAGAAAAGGACACATTCCTGCTACATTACTTCTCGGAAACTGCTGCGTAAATTCTCCTAAAACAACCTACGAAAAAGTTTCCCATGTTTTTCCTTGCAGCTTAATAAAATCGAAAAGCCTTCAAAATAAAAGCTCAAACTGTAGAGGAGAGGTTTTTGTTTTTTCTCTACTATCTTTGATAAAAGTGCCCCTGAACCTTGATCACATTGAAATTTAATAAAAATGTAAAACAACAATATATTTCATTGTTCTAAAGTGTTGGTTAATTGAAAATAAAAATAAGATATGACCCACAGGCGGCTGGTGAGGGGAGGACGGCTCATAATAATGTCTGGAATGGAGTAAATGGAATGGTATCAAACACATGGTAACCATGTGTGTGATGTGTTTGATACCATTCAATTTACTCCATTCCAGCCATTACTATGAGCCCCTCCCCAAGTAAGGTGCCACCAGCCAACTGTGATTGGACTGTACATTAGATATAATAATTGGACTGTATGCATCAGCTAATCTCAAATATGAACGGCTATTCTATAGAATACCTGAAAATTTAACAAAAAAGTGTGGCATGTACAGCAGTTTCTGTACAACGTGTCTTCAGACAGGCATCCGCAATGTTATGATATGAGGAACAAAAATGACAAAGCATTTTTAAATTTATACATCCACTATGATTGGAGGGATTAGATAAATGCATCCATTCTTCATCCATTTGTTTTTGTTTTTAAATAATAAGGATAAAAAGTGTTTCTGTTGGCGGAGATGAAAAATCTCCCACAGTATTAAGTATTTGGCGCCCTCAGGTGTTCATTTCTTAGAGGTGCGTAGAGCAGGATGCATAAAGCTCATGACGCATTGAACGGGGGAAACACAAGCTGTGTTCGAATACTCATACTAACCGCACTAAGCGTACTATTTGTGACGTGAATTGAGTATATAGTATGCTTATTGATCATAATATGGATATAGTTAGTATGCCAAAATTTCCCGAATGTCTTACTAAATTCGCCAAAATGCTTTTAGGGCCCATAATGCAATTCTTCAGAAAATGGGCGTGGCTTCAAAACGTTTTCAGATTTGAAGAAAATGGCGAGTCCGACTACAGCGGACACAAATTCATTGCTTTAACTAATTATGACAAATGTTAAGAAAATGTTGAGCAATGTAATAAAGTCAGGACTTTTCAAATAAGTTACGTTGGCTGACAATTTGTTAGCTACGCTATCCTTACGAACCGCATAGCATTACAGCAGTATGTACCGGTATGTTAGCTAGTTACCTAACGTTAGTTGACTACTAATACATCGAACTTGCCAGGCAGCATATTAACTATCTGCTATCTAACTAACTATCAACATTTATTGACTTGATTATTCACATAATTCTTAGCTAAGTGGTATAGTCATTGTGCGTTTCAATGGAAAATTGTTAATTCTGGCTATCTTCTCCGATTTCTGAGCACTCTCGTCTGAGTCGTGTACCAGAGCGCAGAATAACTGATGAATTTACGAACGCTCAACACCCGTCGAATACGGCCGGTGTCAGTAAACGTCTGCAAAAAAAAGCGGAATTCAATTGTTGCCAGCAGCACAGTTACAGCCACCAACGCTCTGGATAACATGAAAACAGCCTAATCAGCTATGCTAGGGCGAGTAAAATGGTCAGAGTGAGGTGTTCTCTCATTTATGTGCAAGATGGTGCCGACAGATAAGGCAGCCATGCTAGCTCCTAAGCAACTTTGCAGTATTTTGTTTTTTATGTGTTATTTCTTACATTATTAGCCCATACAATTCGGAAATAACTTTGGGATATAAGAGCGGCGGTATCTCACCAGCATTACCAGCATTATGACCAGGAATACAAATTGGATCCTTTGTTCGTACCCCCAAGGGCAATTTAACTGATTCCAGAGGCTGATCCAAAACACCGCGGGAGGAGAAGAGGTATTCGGAGTGGACTCCCAGTCCGACTCAGGAGACGCGCACACCACCCACCGCTTCCAAGTATATTACTTGTTAATGTTCAGTCTCTGGATAATAAAGTTGACGAGCTCATGGCGAGGACCTCCTTCCAGAGAGACATCAGGGATTGTAACACATTCTGTTTCACGGAAACATGGCTCTCTCGGGATATACTGTCTGAGTCCGTACAGCCAGTTGGGTTCTCAGTTCATTGCGCAGACAGAAATAAAGATCTCTCCGGGAAGAAGGCCGGGGGGGGGGGGTATATTTCATGATTTACTACTCATGGTGTGATTGTGAAAACATACAGAAACTCAAGTCCTTTTGTTCACCCGACCTAGAATACCATAATCAAATGCCGACCATATTACCTCCCAAGAGAATTCTCTTCGGTTATAGTCACAGCCATGTATATTCCCACTCAAGCCGATACCACGACTCTGTGCAAACTGGAAACCACATATCCTGAGGCCGCATTTATTGTAGCCGGGGATTTTAACAAAGCTAATCTGAGGAAAACACTACCGAAGTTCTACCAACACATTGACTGTAGCACTCGCTCTGAGAAAACACTGGACCACTGCTACTCAACTTCTCAAAATGCCTACAAGGCAAATCTGATCACGACTCCATTTTGCTCCTCCCTTCCTATAGGCAGAAACTCAAACAGGAAGTACCTGTGCTACGGACTATTCAACACTGGTCTGACCAATTGGAATCCATGCTTCAAGATTGTTTTGATCACGCGGACTGGGATATGTTCTGGGTAGCCTCTGAGAATAATATCGACGAATACGGTGACTGAGTTTATCAGGAAATGTATAGATGTTGTACCCACTGTGACTATTAAAACCTACCCAAACCAGAAACCGTGGATAGATGGCAGCATTCGCACAAAACTGAAAGCGCGAACCACCGCATTTAACCATGGCAAGGTGACTGGGAATATGACCGAATACAAACAGTGTAGTTATTCCCTCCATAAGGCAATCAAACAGGCAAAACGTCAGTACAGAGACAAAGTGGAGTAGCAATTCAACGGCTCAGACACGAGACGTATGTGGCAGGGTCTACAGACAATGACGGACTACAAAGGGACAACCAGTCTTGCTTCCGAATAAGCTAAAACACATTTTTCGCCCACTTTGAGGATAACACAGTGCCACCGACGTGGCCAGCTACCAAGGACTGTGGGCTCTCCTTCTCCGTGGCTGACGCGAGTAAGACATTTAAGCGTGTTAACCCTCAAAAGGCTGCCCCCCCAGACGGCATCCCTAGCTGTGTCCTCAGAGCATGCGCAGACCAGTTGGCTGGTATCATGGCTCAGGCTAAAACCCAGATGCAGACACAGGAGGCAGATAGTACGAGTCTCAGAGTTTATTACTGAACAAGGGGCAGGCAAAAGGTAAGTCAAGGCAGGCAAAGAGTCGTAATCCAAATCAGAGTCAGACAGGTACAGGACGGCAGGCAGGATCAGGGTCAGGACAGGCAGAAAGGTCAAAACTGGGAAGACTAGGAAAAACTAGAGCACTGGGAACACGCTGGTAGGACTTGACGGGACAAGACGAACTGGCAACAGACAAACAGAAAACGCAGGTATAAATACACAGGGGATAATTGGGGAAAATGGGAGACACCTGGTGGGGGTGGAGACAAGCACAAAGACAGGTGAAACAGATCAGGGTGTGACAGGCTGGAGTGTTTACGGACATATTCAATCTCTCCCTATCCCAGTCTGCTGTCCCCACATGCTTCAGGATGTCCACCATTGTTCCTGTACCCAAGAAAGCAAAGGTAACTGAACTAAATGACTATCGCCCGTAGCACTCACTTCTGTCATCATGAAGTGCTTTGAGACTAGTCAAGGATCATATCACCACTACCTTACCTGACACCCTAGACCCACTTCAATTTGCTTACCGCCCCAATAGATCCACAGACGATGCAATCACCATCGCACTGCACACTGCCCTATCCCATCTGGACAAGAGGAATACCTATGTAAGAATGCTGTTCATTGACTATAGCTCAGCATTCAACACCATAGTACCCTCCAAGCTCATCATTAAGCTCGGGGTCCTGGGTCTGAAAAACGCTCTGTGCAACTGGGTCCTGGACTTCCTGACAGGTCTCCCCCAGGTGGTGAAGGTAGGAAACAACACCTCCACTTCAATAAAATGTTATTTGATTTATAGTAGGCTCACTGTGTGTTTTATTATTGGAAACATCTCACACAATACTGTACCTCTAGGTGCCCTGCAACCCTCAATTCAATAAAATGTTAAAGCTTCTTCACTCATAGGCATTATGAAGCTGTGGTACACCTATCGGTTTTCCAGGTTTTATGAGGTTATATCCACAAAAATGAACTTGATATTGTCCATGGCGTGCTGGACATTGCACAAGCCGTGCACGGCATTCTCAAAGATGCTCTTGGCAAACTGTGCACGCAGAGAGTTGGATTTGGCTTGCTTGGCCTGTTCAGGATCGGCAGGCCCCATCATCTCTCTCCATTCTGCGATAGCATTTTATTTTCTCAGGATCATCATGATGGATGGACCTCTACAAAAGACACATCAATTCATCCGTTAAAGCTGATGTTGTGTTAAGACCAGGGTTGGGGTCAATTCCATTTCAGTTCGATCAATTCAGGAAGTTAATCGAAAATCAAATTTCTCATTTAAAATAAATGTCACTTTTAAATTCTTTAATAAGAATTTCAATTAATCTCCTGAAATGGAATAGATCCCAACCTTGGTCAAGACTGAACAGCTTCATTCTAGCAATTAAACCATAAACTCAAATGATTGTGGTTCATGTCACCGTGACATGTAGTCAAACAGGTGATTGAAGAAGTCCTTCCCATTGTGATCTTTGTAGAACTCCTCTGCCATCTCTCGTGTCAGCTTTGTATCTTTCACTTGTGAAATGCTAAACCCAGCCTCTTTAATTCGATTCATAATGGTATCTAAAATAAAAATAAAAAACCACCATTTTCATTGACATTCAATGTCATTACAGAAACAATACTTTCTCTTTAAAACAACCATTTGTAAGTTTATCTGTTGTAGAGGAACTTCAAATACATTCAAAGTGAAATAATCTGCAACAACCATCTATCCATAATGATAAATAACTATTAAGTCAGGACAGAGACCCAGGTACTGTACCTTTGTGTTCTTGTGTAGATTCAGGTTTGATCACGGCCAGTGTGTGCGCGGAGCCTCATCGGGAGTGGAGCTGCCATGAAGCTGGTTGATGGTCACATTGTCGATGGCAAACTGGGCTCGCAGACTAGGAATGAAGCACAATTACAGTGGCGAGATAAGCGAGATGGTTAATTTAACATACATAAATAATATGAAATGAACTATGACTATCCAAATGAAGTGTTCCCCAGTTGTTACCTTTCAGGGGATGTATCTTTGTACTTGAAAATAAGCTAATTTGAAAGATTTTACAAAAACAAACTAGATCATGTCAAACTGGCTAACATTCAGAAGTTTAAGAGAAAGAGATACAAGGAAATGTTAGATGATTTCTGGTACGTTTGATCTAACCCCTCAAGTCCGCCTGACGTGGTACCATCGTGCATTATGCATGTATAATGGTTCTACTCTACAAACTGCAGTGAGAATCCAAACTTTTTCTTTGGCTGGATGAGCTCAGCGTGTTCAGGATGTATGATGGCTGTCAATGAAGTAGACTCTCTTTCACCCACATTATCTCCCTTGGACAGAATCAGGGCGTGGACAGGCCCACTAGACATGGCCTTCACAAACGCTGGCTAGAAGAAGAATACAATCATTATCTTCCTTGGACAGAATCAGGGCGTGGACAGGCCCACTAGACATGGCCTTCACAAACGCTGGCTAGAAGAAGAATAAAATCACTGTAGTCAGATTGTGTAAATTGTCAAGTATATTTTCTTTTTTCATTACTTATGTTTTTTTCTTCTTGTTGTTAAACTAAACCTTCTGCTCAAGGGTACCTGGATACAATTGGGTGATACAACTGTGTAAACTGAAGTCTCATTCTTGTCACAGGTGCAGCATAGTAAGAAGTAATGTTCTTTGTCTTGCTTTCATTCACCTCTCCAGCTTTCTACTTATAAAAAGCATGAATCTGCTCTTCATCCAATACCCTCTCCTCCTCTGCTACAATTGAAAAACCAGCATCTATGTACAAACAACACATTTGTGATTTACATGCGGCCATTATATAATTATTCAAGTCAAATGCAATAACATGAACAGGAGATATTGTAAGAATTCAATGTGAAGCACTAAGAGGTAACCACCTTACTTTTTGTATGATTCCTTCCACTTGACCTCCTGCTACAGCATCTGGCTTTATGATGGCCACATGGTATGTACCATGATCTAATAATTACACACAGAAAATACTTCCTCAAATCCCCACCATTCAAACATACCCAAACCATGTCATATCATGAAAAGCTCAAAACTCAAATATGTCCGTAAAGTAAGGAGACCGATGTAGCAGCATTCAAGCAGTGAAATTGGTGACATAGGCCTACCTTTAATTTCTATGTTGTCATTTTGACTGGCTGGAGGGAGGCTTCTTTCTTGCTTGATGATAGTCCACTAAGAAAAGTCCTTGGACCTATTTGAAAGTTTGGTGGTGGGTACAAAATGCAAATCACTATACCAGACTGCATACCCCTTACTGCTGACAATGTTAGGAACCACTTACTTTAGGTACAGTACATATTTTGAACCCAGTTTTTGCTTCTTCTTCTCTTGATCCACCAGTTCCAACACAGTTTTTTGTAGAAGAGGCCCATTGACTCCTCTTAATATTGACACGTGTGTACCACCCTGAAACAGCAGAGCAGGCCACAAAGCCAAATGAAAGGTTTACTCTGTGCACAAATGTCAAAATAGCATGTCACTAACAAACATCAGGACATTTTTTGACATTTCTCATGGTTATGACACAGTTATGACAGATGTCCTAACACAGCCTAAGTGGGTAAGTGACATGTCATATGTCATAACACCTGTCAAACTGTTCCGATGCACGAAAAATGACACTGTCTGTAACTTGACTCTCAGTGATATAAGATCATGACATTATGACATGACAATATTATGATGCTGTTATACAGCACAATACTTACAGAGTAGAAAAAGAAGACCGGTTAACATTTCCCTTTAAGTGAACAGTCGGCCTCCCCCTGAAAGTGAGTTAAACAGGACACTTACTACAATTTACTGCAGCTTCCTTTTCGAAAAGGGTATTGATCTCCAGAGGCCCACACGGAAGTTGTGTTCTTTCATTGCACACCAAAGGGAAGAAAACACATGGAGGGACTTCCTGGAAACACCCTTTTTTCAGTTTTCTGTTGCAAAACTTTAACAAATATTTTCAGTTGTATAGTATGGCCAAATGAACACAACGCAGGTGTTGACAATAAACTCCAGCCTCGTCCCAGATCTATTTGTGATGTCTGGCAAAATGGCACTTAGATATAGGACCAGGCTACTGGTCTGGTACTTGGGTCTGGATCATGGACCGACCACACACAGGCAGGAATTATTTTGGGCTAGGGTTAGTTTTAATGCAGGGTTACCAATTGGGGTATCAAAAGTGCACCAGGATCAGAATCAGATGGTGACTGAAGCTGAAAAAGCCATTACCACTGTGAAGTGGAAACAGGTCATCTCCATATTCGCTCCCCAATTTTCTGAAGATGTTCTGAACAGCCTTGCATGACCCACACCTTCTCTGGTAGACATCTCTAATGACAAACATGGATATCAGCAGTGGGCAGAGCCCCACCTGTTTTGAGTTCCTGTTTTGCATTTTATTCTGGCATTAATACGTGTCACATATCAGTTTGTAAACAAATATATATAATCATTGAGTTAATAAAGCTGCATACAAACATGGTCTCTTTTTTGCTTTCTTGAGTAAGGCAGCACCAAAATGCAGGTGTTTCAGCCTAGCTCAGTGCTTTCTGTGGTGGTAGGGCAGCCAGCGGAAAATACGGAGCGTAGGGGTTGGTAATGTTCTCTAGTTGCGTCGTGATTGGCTCAGTGTTCTGTCACTCATCAACGCCAAATCTAAGGGTAGAGCTCGACAATTCAAGCCCCTTGGGTACTGCCATAAGAGTTACATTAGAAGTGCCCATCCAAGAAGGCTCAAGGTCATTGGCCACAGATAAAATTACATCAAATCACGTTCTATCTACAGTAGCTTTGATTGGACTGGTCATGTCAACATCATACTTTCAAAATCTTAGCTAGCAGTCATCATCATGAATCAAGTCGACAATCTACTGGCAAATCCTTTTTAATCCTTGTCATATGAAGATAAATTATAGGTAAATCATATAGGTGCTCATTGGCCATAAACATTACACAACAAGTTTGAAATCGCAAATTCAACAATGAGTGGTTTGGAAGGAATCAGTGGCTAACTGCAAGCATTGCAAAGCAATCACTAGCCTGCTATTCAGTGGAGTGGCTGTGTGTGTCACGATCATCGGGAACATAGGACCAATGCGCAGCGTTATTTGCGAACATATTTATTATAGATAATGATCACACGAACAAAACGAAAACGTGACGTCCCTGGTTACATACACAAACCAACACGGAACAAGATAATAAAAAAATAAAATAAAAAAAGTGCCATTTAGCAGACGCTTTTATCCAAAGCGACTTACAGTCATGCGTGCATACATTTTTTAAATTTTTTTGTGTATGGGTGGTCCCGGGGATCGAACCCACTACCTTGGCGTTACAAGCGCCGTGCTCTACCAGCTGAGCTACAGAGGACCACAACCACTGTGGGAAAACAGCCTGTCTAAATATGGTTCCCAATCAGAGACAACCAGCAACAGCTGACACTCGTTGCCTCTGATTGAGAACCACTCTGGCCAACATAGAAATACAACAACTAGAATACACAAAGGAAACTCACACCCTGGCTCAACATACAAGTGTCCCCAGAGCCAGGGCGTGACAGTACCCCCCCCTAAAGGCGCGGACTCCGACCGCGCCAACCAAATACCACAGGGGAGGGACCGGGTGGGCACTCCGCCTTGGCAGCGGATCCGGCTCCGGGCATGATCCCCACTCCCTCTCTAACCCCCCAAAGTACCCCTGGTCCGGTCTGGCCCTGCTGACCGGAGCTGAACTGAACACTGGTGGAGCGGATTGCTCTAGCTCCGGCGTGGAGCAACTGACCGGTGCCGGACCAGGCACCGGTGGAACAGGCACGGGCCGTGCCAGACTGACGACGCACACCACTGGCTTGGTGTGGGGAGCAGGAACGGACCGGACCGGGCTGGCGACGCTCACCATTGACTTGGTGCGGGGAGCAGGAGCGGGCCGGACCGGGCTGGCGACGCTCACCATAGGCTTGGTGCGGGGAGCAGGAGCGGGCCGGACCGTGCTGGCGACGTGCACCATTGACTTGGTGCGGGGAGCAGGAGCGGGCCGGACCGGGCTGGCGACGCGCACCATTGGCCTGGTGCGGGGAGCAGGAACAGGCCGGGCCGGGCTGGTGACACGCACCATAGGCTTGGTGCGGGGAGCAGGAACAGGCCGGGCCGGGCTGGCGACGCGCACCATTGGCTTGGTGCGGGGAGCAGGAACAGGCCGGGCCGGGCCGGCGACGCGCACCATAGGCTTGGTGCGGGGAGCAGGAACAGGCCGGGCCGGGCTGGCGACGCGCACCATTGGCTTGGTGCGGGGAGCAGGAACAGGCCGGGCCGGGCTGGCGACGCGCACCATTGGCTTGGTGCAAGGGACAGGAACAGACCGGACCGTACTGGGGACACACACCACTGGCCCTACGCAGGGATCAGGAACGGACCGGACTGGTAACACACCCCAGTACCTCTCGCCGTGCCTCTACACCTTCCTTCCCCTTTTTGACCAGTGGCCCCCGTAACCTGGCGGCCTCCTCTGCCAACCCACTGGGCCGCTCTATCGCGGTCTCCTGCTGCCCCGTCGTCCACGGCGTGAGCCCCCCCCTAAAAAATTTCTGGGAGTCTCTCCTCCCTGTGGACCAGGCCTCCATAGTTCTCGCCCAACTCGCGCTCTTCTGCTTCCAAGTCAAGCCCCTCTCTTGCTCACACGGCTTGACCCAGTCGAGGAGGCGCTGGATATCCGCTAGAGATTTCCCTGGCGATGGCTCCTGGACCCGCTGCTTGGTCCAGTTCTGGTGGGATCTTCTGTCACGATCATCGGGAACAGAGGACCAATGCGCAGCGTTATTTGCGAACATATTTATTATAGATAATGATCACACGAACAAAACAACAAAACGTGACGTCCCTGGTTACATACACAAACCAACACGGAACAAGATCCCACAACCACTGTGGGAAAACAGCCTGTCTAAATATGGTTCCCAATCAGAGACAACCAGCAACAGCTGACACTCGTTGCCTCTGATTGAGAACCACTCTGGCCAACATAGAAATACAACAACTAGAATACACAAAGGAAACTCACACCCTGGCTCAACATACAAGTGTCCCCAGAGCCAGGGCGTGACAGTGTGGTCCCATGTCTGGGTTTAAGGGTCTATTTTCCAAGCTTAAAATGATAAACATTCAACATTGGCCATGCTGTCAATCCAGCATGATTTCTGCCACGCTCAAAACAACTGTTAACTCCGAACAAAGCTAACTTCATCCCAGCCTATGCCAACCTCCAGTCCCTCGACTTCCTGGCGCTGACGGAAACATGGATCACCACTGAAAACACTGCTACTCCTACTGCTCTCTCCTCGTCTGACCATGTGTTCTCGCATACCCCGAGAGCATCTGGTCAGAGGGGTGGTGGTACAGGAATCCTCATCTCTCCCAAGTGGACATTCTCAGTTTTTCCCCTAACCCATCTGTCTATCTCCTCATTTGAATTCCATGCTGTCACAGTCACTAGCCCATTTAAGCTTAATATCCTTGTCATCTATCGCCCTCCAGGTTCCCTTGGAGAGTTCATCAATGAGCTTGACGCCTTGATAAGTTCCTTCCCTGAGGATGGCTCACCCCTCACAGTTTTGGGGGATTTCAACCTCCCTATGTCCACATTTGACTCATTTCTCTCTGCCTCCTTCTTTCCACTCCTCTCCTCTTTTGACCTCACCCTCTCACCGTCCCCCCTACTCACAAGGCAGGCAATACGCTTGACCTCATCTTCACTAGATGCTGCTCCTCTACTAATCTCACTGCAACTCCCCTCCATGTCTCCGACCACTACTTTGTTTCCTTTTCTCTCTTCGCTCTCCTCCCACACTACTCACTCTGCCCCTACACAGATGGTAATGCGCCGCCGCAACCTTCGCTCTCTCTCTCCCACTACTCTCTCCTCTTCCATCCTATCATCTCTTCCCTCTGCTCAATCCTTCTCCCTCCAATCTCCTGATTCTGCCTCCTCAACCCTCCTCTCCTCCCTTTCTGCATCCTTTGACTCTCTGTGTCCCCTATCCTCCCGGCCGGCTCGGTCCTCCCCTCCAGCTCCGTGGCTTGATGACTCATTGCGAGCTCACAGAACAGAGCTCCGGGCAGCGGAGCGGAAATGGAAGAAAACTAGACTCCCTGCCGACCTGGCATCTTTTCACTCCCTCCTCTCTACATTTTCTTCATCTGTTTCTGCTGCTAAGGCCACCTTCTACCACTCTAAATTCCAAGCATCTGCCTCTAACCCTAGGAAGCTCTTTGCCACATTTTCCTCCCTCCTGAATCCCCCCTCTCTCTCTGTGGATGACTTCGTCAACCACTTTGAAAAGACGGTTGACGACATCCGATCCTCGTTTGTTAAGTCTAATGACACTGCTGGTCCTGCTCACACTGCCCTACCCTATGCTTTGACTTCTTTCTCCCCTCTCTCTTCAGATAAAATCCTGCGACTTGTGACTGCAGGCCGCCCAACAACCTGCCCGCTTGACCCCATCCCCTCCTCCCTTCTCCAGACCATCTCCGGTGACCTTCTCCCCTACCTCACCTCGCTGATCAACTCATCCTTGACCGCTGGCCATGTCCCTTCCGTCTTCAAGAGAGCGAGAGTTGCTCCCCTTCTCAAAAAAACCAACACTCGACCCCACTGATGTCAACAACTACAGACCAGTATCCCTTCTTTCTTTTCTTTCCAAAACTATTGAGCGTGCCGTCTTTAGCCAACTCTCTTGCTATCTCTCTCAGAATGACCTTCTTGATCCAAACCAATCAGGTTTCAGGACTGGTCATTCAACTGAGACTGCTCTTCTCTGTGTCACGGAGACTCTCCGCACTGCTAAAGCTAACTCTCTCTCCTCTGCTCTTGTCCTTCTAGACCTGTCTGCTGCCTTTGATACTGTGAACCATCAGATCCTCCTCTCCACCCTCTCCGAGCTGGGCATCTCCGGCGCGGCTCACTCCTGGATTGCGTCCTACCTGACCGGTCGCTCCTACCAAGTGGCGTGGCGAGAAGCTGTCTCCGCACCACGTGCTCTCACCACTGGTGTCCCCCAGGGCTCAGTTCTAGGCCCTCTCCTTTTCTCCCTATACACCAAGTCACTTGGCTCTGTCATATCCTCACATGGCCTTTCCTATCATTGCTACGCTGACGATACACAACTAATCTTCTCCTTTCCCCCTTCTGATAACCAGGTGGCGAATCGCATCTCTGCATGTCTGGCAGACATATCAGTATGGATGACGGATCACCACCTCAAGCTGAACCCTGGCAAGACGGAGCTGCTCTTCCTCCCGGGGAAGGACTGCCCGTTCCGTGATCTCGCCATCACGGTTGACAACTCCGCTGTGTCCTCCTCCCAGAGTGCGAAGAGCCTAGGCGTGACCCTGGACAACACCCTGTCGTTCTCCGCCAACATCAAGGCGGTGACCCGCTCCTGCAGGTTCATGCTCTACAACATTCGGAGAGTACGACCCTGCCTTACACAGGAAGCGGCACAGGTCCTAATCCAGGCACTTGTCATCTCCCCGTCTGGACTACTGCAACTCGCTGTTGGCTGGCCTCCCTGCCTGTGCCATTAAACCCCTACAACTCATCCAGAATGCCGCAGCCCGTCTGGTGTTCAACCTTCCCAAGTTCTCTCACGTCACCCCCCTCCTCCGCACACTCCACTGGCTTCCAGTTGAAGCTCGCATCCGCTACAAGACCATGGTGCTTGCCTATGGAGCAGTGAGGGGAACGGCACCTCTGTACCTTCAGGCTCTGATCAGTCCCTACACCCAAACGAGGGCATTGCGTTCATCCACCTCTGGCCTGCTGGCTCCCTTCCTCTGCGGAAGCATAGCTCCCGCTCAGCCCAGTCAAAACTGTTCGCTGCTCTGGCACCCCAATGGTGGAACAAGCTCCCTCACGACGCCAGGACAGCGGAGTCACTCACCACCTTCCGGAGACATTTGAAACCCCACCTCTTTAAGGAATACCTGGGATAGGATAAAGTAATCCTTCTAACCCCCCCCAAATTGTAAAGTGGTTATCCCACTGGCTATAGGGTGAACGCACCAATTTGTGAGTCGCTCTGGCTAAGAGCGTCTGCTAAATGACGTTAATGTGCCCTTGAGCAAGGCACTTAACCCTAATTGCTCCTGTAAGTCGCTCTGGATAAGAGCGTCTGCTAAATGACTAAAATGTAAAATGTAAATGTAAACTGGGAAATCTGACTTCAGTGATTTCAAGACAACTGGGAACTCGGGGAAAAAACAAGCTCCGACTGGGAAAATACGTTATGAGCGGTCATCCAACTCGGAATTGTAAGTCGGGAACTCGGGCCTCTTTCTAGAGCTACTACCTGAAGATCACTGACGTCATCATGATTCTACCTTGGTTTTTTCAGAGTTCCCAGTTGTCTTGAAAGCACCATAAATCCAGAGAATGCCAGACTTTGATGACAGAATTTGCCCACGAAGGACCGCCGCGCCACCTCCCTTTTCAAGTGAGCACAGCACAACAAGGTGAGTCCAAAAATCTATTTTATACTGCTGCATAAATGTAATATGCCAGGGAGATATGTATACCATAGCTAAGAAGGTAATACTAAGTGTATGTTGTGTAGTAAGCTATTAGTAGCCCATGTGCATCACCCTAATAATTTGGGCTATTTAACCCTCTTAATTTCGCCTACTGTTCTGACTTGGTGGTACACATGTAGCCTATAACCTGTTTTAGAGAAATGTAATCATTGAATATTGTAAGAGCTTTCATTGTCTGCTTATATGACCCCATTATTTATCCTACGGTTCTGACTTGGTGTACAGGGAGAACACTGTAAGAACGGCCCATGTTCTGAATTCTGTCGCTGTACATTTCAAAAGTGCTGAACAAATATTATATTGACTACGTCCGTCCTAGCTTTGTCATTAATTCCTTAACCAAAATTATGGATTGCCTCTTATCCACTTGTCATCCTCTTATGCCATAGTTTGTACATCTCAATTGTCAGTAGAAACCCCATTTGTTTAAGCAAGTCAGCCATATCAGCTATGTTTTCTTTTAAAGGCAGTAAATTAGGCTGAATTAACTGTTTCGCTGCCAGACAAGGTTCCGCTGATAGCCAGGTGTAGCAGTGGTAAGGTTTTGGGACTGCTGTAAGGACTCTGCTGTTGGGACAGCTTTATGTAGGCCCTAACAGTTTGTGGTCACCATTTGTCATCGTTATAGTGCAATTAATGTATTGTTTAGTGTTGTGTTGTGGCTTTGCTGGCATGCATCCCAATTTCTTTTGTTTTTGTTTGCCCCACCAAGATTTACATGCTAAAATCGGCACTGATTATCAGCATATTAATCCTCACATTTAAAAGTAACATCAAAACTACAGCAGCCTGATAGCTTCTTCGTTCATAATCTGGCTGAGCATGACCACTCATTAGAGCAAACAAATTAACGTTAGTCCCGCTCATATTTGCAAGCTAGCTAGCTACATTATTTCACCATCTGTGACAACCTTTGAAAGCTGCCTAAGTTACCAAGAAGTCCTGGGGCTGACAATGCTTCCTCCCATTGCTCTTCTGTAAAATGTTAAAATGGACAATGTAGACACATTTTGTACTTCAAAGAATGACTAACATTACTGCTGCAGCTAGCTAGAACAACAAGAAATGTGTTGGGAGTTAGTTAGCTACAGTAGCTAGTTAGCTAGCTATGTAGACTAACCTTACCTGAATCTGGACTTTTTCCTTGACACGGCGCACGGCGCTTGTAACGCCAAGGTAGTGGGTTCGATCCCCGGGACCACCCATACACAAATGTATGCACGCATGACTGTAAGTCGCTTTGGATAAAAGCGTCTGCTAAATGGCATATTATTATATTATTATTATATTACATATTCTAGCTGTAAATAGCTACGTAAAAAATTTAAATACATATTTAGCTAGCTAGCTACTGTTAACTAGCTATTCTCCTTCCTGTTTTTTTGTTTTCAAACTTGTGAAAAAATATAATCTGTGACCGTTACAGTAGCTACTTTGCTATGATACATTCAAATGTAGCACGGAAGTAAGACTCATTCCCAATGTCCTTTATTAGTTCCTCATGCACTGCAGGCCCTATAACTGCATTTATGAGCGCTGTGCATTTTGTTCTGTGCTATTGATTCCTTACTTTGCAATGTCTTCAACAACACATCCCAGGTGATCGATCTACAGTTGCAATTCTGGAATGGCATGCAATATGTGCAGCCATCTGTAACTCTGATCGTTTAACAGTGTTATTCTCTCTTACAAATGTAGTTCCTGTCTAAAACAATGAGAATGAAATTTGAGCAGCGTTTCTTTTGTGTTTCTTCGTTTGTGCATGAGAAATAAGATTGCCGTGGTACGCTTGCATTTCTGATTTGCAATACCTACTGTAAACTTTTCTGTAATCTCCTACGATGCTCTTAATCCATTCCATTATTCCCCATTCTCTTTCCCAGTCTTTGCAATATTTTCGCCCATATTTTGCCCATTTGCATGGCATTCTGACAGTAGAATCATGTCTAGCCAGTAAACTAGCGTGTCAAATCGGTTGGTTCCTCTGTCCTCACCTCTGCACGTTGCTCCCTCTCTCCTCTGACTTCAACTTTCTGGCCAATGTTAGCTAGCTAGCTACATAGCCAGAGAGAAAGCACATTGTTAGATTCTCTCTCCCTCTCTCTGAAACTGTTGGATGATTTTTCTCAGTTTCTCTCCCTTGATGTGTTGGCTGGAATGATTGGTAGGACTGGGTGTGGACAGATACAAAGAACCAACCAAATAATAATTTTGAGGGGGGAGTATCTAGCTAGCTAGTTCTGCTGTTCGTTGTTGAATCTCACATCACTTGTCGTGCTGCTCTCCTGACTAACGTGACTCTGCTGAGCTGCCTGCTGCAGCAGAAGCGCTCTCTGTCTCAACAGTACAACACACACACACACACACACACACACACACACACACACACACACACACACACAGTGGTGTAAAGTACTTCAGTAAAAATACTTGAAAGTACTACTTAAGTCGTTTTTGGGGGGCATATGTACTCTACTTTACTATTTATATTTTTGACAACTTTTACTTTTACTTGAATACATTCCTAAAGAAAATGATGTACTTTTTACTCCATATGTTTTCCCTGACACCTAAAAGTACTCGTTATATTTTGAATGCTTAGCAGGACAGGGGGGGTAGAAGGATTACTTTATCCTATCCCAGGTATTCCTTAAAGAGGTGGGGTTTCAAATGTCTCTGGAAGGTGGTGAGTGACTCCGCTGTCCTGGCGTCGTGAGGGAGCTTGTTCCACCATTGGGGTGCCAGAGCAGCGAACAGTTTCGACTGGGCTGAGCGGGAACTGTGCTTCCGCAGAGGTAGGGGAGCCAGCAGGCCAGAGGTGGATGAACGGAATGCCCTCGTTTGGGTGTAGGGACTGATCAGAGCCTGAAGGTACGGAGGTGCCGTTCCCCTCACAGCTCCGTAGGCAAGCACCATGGTCTTGTAGCAGATGCAAGCTTCAACTGGAAGCCAGTGGAGTGTGCGGAGGAGCGGGGTGACGTGAGAGAACTTGGGAAGATTGAACACCAGACGGGCTGCAGCATTCTGGATGAGTTGTAGGGGTTTAATGGCAGAGGCAGGGAGCCCAGCCAACAGCGAGTTGCAGTAATCCAGACGGGAGATGACAAGTGCCTGGATTAGGACCTGTGCCGCTTCCTGTGTAAGGCAGGGTCGTACTCTCCGAATGATGTAGAGCATGAACCTACAGGATCGGGTCACCGCCTTGATGTTAGCGGAGAACGACAGGATGTTGTCCAGGGTCACGCCAAGGCTCTTCGCACTCTGGGAGGAGGACACAACGGAGTTGTCAACCGTGATGGCGAGATCATGGAACGGGCAGTCCTTCCCCGGGAGGAAGAGCAGCTCCGTCTTGCCAAGGTTCAGCTTGAGGTGGTGATCCGTCATCCATACTGATATGTCTGCCAGACATGCAGAGATGCGATTCGCCACCTGGTTATCAGAAGGGGGAAAGGAGAAGATTAGTTGTGTGTCGTCTGCGTAGCAATGATATTAGAGGCCATGTGAGGATATGACAGAGCCAAGTGACTTGGTGTATAGCGAGAATAGGAGAGGGCCTAGAACTGAGCCCTGGGGGACACCAGTGGTGAGACAACGTGGTGCAGAGACAGTTTCTCGCCACGCCACTTGGTAGGAGCGACCGGTCAGGTAGGACGCAATCCAAGAGTGAGCCGCGCCGGAGATGCCCAGCTCGGAGAGGGTGGAGAGGAGGATCTGATGGTTCACAGTATCTAAGGCAGCAGACAGGTCTAGAAGGACAAGAGCAGAGGAGAGAGAGTTAGCTTTAACAGTGCGGAGAGCCTGTAGTTGTTGACATCAGGGATCGAGTGTTGGTTTTTTGAGAAGGGGTGCAACTCTCGCTCTCTTGAAGACGGAAGGGACATAGCCAGCGGTCAAGGATGAGTTGATCAGCGAGGTGAGGTAAGGGAGAAGGTCTCTGGAAATGGTCTGGAGAAGAGAGGAGGGGATAGGGTCAAGCGGGCAGGTTGTTGGGCGGCCGGCCATCACATGTCGCAAGATTTTATCTGGAGAGAGAGGGGAGAAAGAAGTCAAAGCATAGGGTAGGGCAGTGTGAGCAGGACCAGCAGTGTCATTTGACTTAACAAACGAGGATCGGATGTCGTCAACCTTCTTTTCAAAATGGTTGAAGAAGTCATCCACAGAGAGGGAGGGGGGAGGGGGAGGAGGATTCAGCAGGGAGGAGAAGGTGGCAAAGAGCTTCCTAGGGTTAGAGGCAGATGCTTGGAATTTAGAGTGGTAGAAAGTGGCCTTAGCAGCAGAAACAGATGAAGAAAATGTAGAGAGGAGGGAGTGAAAAGATGCCAGGTCCGCAGGGAGTCTAGTTTTCCTCCATTTCCGCTCGGCTACCCGGAGCCCTGTTCTGTGAGCTCGCAATGAGTCATCAAGCCACGGAGCTGGAGGGGAGGACCGAGCCGGCCGGGAGGATAGGGGACATAGAGAGTCAAAGGATGCAGAAAGGGGAGGAGAGGAGGGTTGAGGAGGCAGAATCAGGAGATTGGAGGGAGAAGGATTGAGCAGAGGGAAGAGATGATAGGATGGAAGAGGAGAGAGTAGCGGGAGAGAGAGAGCGAAGGTTGCGACGGCGCGTTACCATCTGAGTAGGGGCAGAGTGAGTAGTGTTGGAGGAGAGCGAGAGAGAAAAGGATACAAAGTAGTGGTCGGAGACATGGAGGGGAGTTGCAGTGAGATTAGTAGAAGAACAGCATCTAGTAAAGATGAGGTCAAGCGTATTGCCTGCCTTGTGAGTAGGGGGGGACGGTGAGAGGGTGAGGTCAAAAGAGGAGAGGAGTGGAAAGAAGGAGGCAGAGAGAAATGATTCAAAGGTAGACATAGGGAGGTTGAAGTCCCCCAGAACTGTGAGGGCTGAGCCATCCTCAGGAAAGGAACTTGTCAAGCTCATTGATGAACTCTCCAAGGGAACCTGGAGGGCGATAAATGACAAGGATGTTAAGCTTAAATGGGCTAGTGACTGTGACAGCATGGAATTCAAATGAGGAGATAGACAGATGGGTCAGGGGAAAAATAGAGAATGTCCACTTGGGAGAGATGAGGATTCCTGTGCCACCACCCCGCTGACCAGATGCTCTCGGGGTATGCGAGAACACATGGTCAGACGAGGAGAGAGCAGTAGGAGTAGCAGTGTTAATCACAAGGTCACCCTTCTTAATCACAAGGTCATTAGTTCTTTATACATCACACTTAACTTTAGAAGTAATGAATGTGTGTGGGTATGTGATGTGTTTTCTTTTTTTAAATCAATCTTTACAACAAAGTTATGTAAGGGCATTCATGGTTGATGCACTGTGAACCTCAAATGACATGGTAAAAGGCCTGGGTGGAAACAACCACAAAAGAAGCTGATTGGACAAAGGAGCCCTCTACTGCTCTCTATTCAAGTTCTAATCCACACTAAGTGCTTCTTCCACTTATTGCTCAGTCTTCTATTTGCTTATGAAGGAAACATCACGACTCAGGATATGACCCAGATGCAGACACAGGAGGCGGATAGTACAGTTCTCAGATCATTTATTATAAACACGGGGCAGGCAAAGGGCAGGTCGAGGACAGGCAGAGGTTCGTGATCAGGTCAGAATCAGGCAGGTCCGGGTCAGGGCAGGCAGAGGTTTGTAGTTAGGTCAGAGTCAGGCAGGTACAGGACAGCAGGCAGGATCAGGGGCAGGCAGAATGGTCAGAACCGGGAAAAAGAACTTGAGCAACAAGAAGACAGGAAAGCACGCTGGTAAGACCTGACAAGACGAATTGGCAACAGACAAACAGAGAACACAGGTATAAATACACAGGGGATAATGGGGAAGATGGGCGACACCTGGAGGGGGGTGGAGACAAGCACAAAGACAGGTGAAACAGATCAGGGTGTGACAAGAAAGATACTATTGTGCTAATGGATGAGTGTGTCAATAATACAAACAGTCAGTAATTTTCATGAGTAACCTCACAATGTTGACAACTGATTTACAACAACACACATACAACTCATGGACAGAAATCAATTTTCATGACCGGTATGTTTGTGTGAGGGTGAGGCGAGACTCTCTCCATTTAAAGTTAGACTTTATTGAATAATCATTTAAAACTTAAAGTAGGGTGACCTTTCAGTCGCAACATGTTATGCTTGGAACAGATTTCAGAAGTGTGAGAACATGGTGAACAAAATCATGGTACAGTTACTCTATTCACTGTATCACAGTATTAATGCAAAGTCACCAAAACACTTAACCCGCATTATTTGTGACAGTAAACTGTGTCTTCATATGTTGAAGGCATGATGGTGACCCCAAAGGCACAATTCAGAGCAATATCTGATCAAAACAGTCCACACTTGCCCTCACTGTACATTCATTCATAAATTAATCGAAAGAGGTACACAGCAGTACAGTACTTAGTAAAAAGGTTGTATCATGCTGCTGGAGAGGTAATGACAGCTGTAGACCACGTGTACCGTAGACAGTAGACCACTGCCAAGAGACACAAAAAAACTTTCCCCCTCCTCAACCTCCCCACCACCCATAAGTCAGTGAAAGGGATGTCTCTGAGGAGGGCACCCATGCATCTCCTGCACAATAGCATCATCGTGCCTTAGGGGGGTGGATAATGAGATTAGTCGCTGGGGCCAAGCCTGCATCAGTCCAAAGGGGTCAATCGCTGGATTATCACTGCTCTTGCTAAGGACTTAGACAACACTATCCCATACACAACATTTTGTAGTACTCGTTGACTTTTTCTACACCTGACTTTTATTTTGGGAGTGGGGGATTATTAGGTGGAAAGTAAGAGTGGAAGACCTCATGTTTGCCTTTTTTGACGTTGCAAAGTTTTGGAATAAGAATTATGGTGCATGACTTTGTAGCCTGCATGGCCATGGGATTCTGACTGTCCCGGGTGCAGAGTGTTGAATGAGGGGTCTGGCTGGGAAGTGAGTGCAGGGGTGACCGGCGGACCGAAGGACGGGTGGGCTTTGTGCTCGCCTGCTGTGACAGGGTCTGCAGCTCTTGACCAGCAGCCCTCATGCCACTCATCAACAACAAAGTGGGTGACGATGGCACTACCAGCTCACCAAAGACTCTGGAAGAGGGGAAGGCTCTTATCAACTCACTCATAAAGGTGAGATGCTCAGGTTGACAATCATGGTTTTGTCGAGTTATGGTTTTGTCTATACTTGTTCAAAGAATCTGTCCTCCATTCTTCTCACAAAGGGGTTAGTCAGTCCACTTATCTTCTGATTAAATGAGGATGATAGACTATACTTCTGGAAAAGTTAACGTGTAACAAAGCTTAGAGCATATACTATCATTTGAATGGTTTGTTCTGTTGTGCTCATATTTATTAAGATATCAAGATATCTTAGCCTACTATGTATATATAAATATTCAATATTTTATTGCAGATAGTTCTTAAATATGCAGAAATCTATTATCCTAAACTATGACCCTTACTGTATCTGCTTTAGGTGAATTTGTCGGAGGTGAAAATTAGATTCTAGTTCTGTTAAATTGAAATTGAAAGACTGAATATGCCAAATGATTTACTGTAATATTCCAAATAAACACTGAGCATATGGTAAACAATGCAAATATCAATTATGTGAGTATTCCATATTAGTCTGTAAATATATATTAAGGTATTAATGCAATCCGTGTATCACATAACACCCTGAGTTCACTGAGCACAGATTATTGTCAGCCTAACGTGGCTATGTTAAGAGCTGAAACCAGGCCAATGAGTTCTAAATACATTTTCCATCCATAGGGCATAGGACATCTTACCTTTTTCATAATACCTGAACATATTGCATTGTTAAACTAGATCATTTTTTCCAGAATGGTCTAATTTAAAGGATGAAATAAACATTAAATAATCTGCAAGTTTTCATTTGATCTATTTTACTATAAAAACAAGGAATCTTAGTTACTGATCCTCCCATGCACCACTTCCTTACAAAGCTGCTGTTATAGTAGACCTGGTAATGCACTGAACCATTAGGCCATTTCTTTTCAGTGAAAGTGCTTTTTTACCCAAAGGGTTTTTTATTGTCTTGGGCATAGTTAGTAGTAAGTGCCTGACATCCTTACACAAGAAGTACAAAAGGACAGCCAGCATGGCACTGGGACTACGAAATGATATCAACATATGTTCTCTTAAAAGGTCCAATGCAGGCATTTTATCTCAATATCAAATTATTTCTGGGTAAGAATGAAGTAACTTACTGTGATTGTTTTCAATTAAAATAGTCAAAAAGAAAAAAAAATTGCTTCTTAGCAAAGAGCAATATCTCAAGCAAGAATTTTGCTAGGACTGTCTGGGATTGTTATTGGCAGGGAGGTTTGGAACTCGCTTTCGTATTGGTCTACCTACTGGGCACACACTGGTTGAATCAACGTTGTTTCCACGTCATTTCAATGAAATAACGTTGAACCAACGTGGAATAGACGTTGAATTGACGTCTGTGTCCAGTGGGTGTTAACTAATTTACCGCATAGTGATGTCACCAGGGAAGGTTAAAAACTCCATCCCACCAAAACAGGCTGACATTTCAGGTGCACTTTCAAACAGCTCTTACACTAAAAGGGCATTATCATCATTTTCACAATTTCACAGTATTATTCCAACCTAATAGTGTGGAAATATACATAAAACACAGGGAAAATCAAGTTTCTGACTGCACTGGGCCTTTAAGTCAGTGCATTCGGAAATTATTCAGACCCCTTCCCTTTGTACACATTTTGTTACGTTACAGCCTTATTCTAAAATGGATTAAATAATACACACAATACCCCATAATGACCAAGCCAAAACAGGTTTTTAGATTTTTTTGCAAATGTATTAAAAATAAAGACCCTTTGCTATGAGACTCGAAATTGAGCTCAGCTCATTGATCATTACATTTTAGTCATTTAGCAGACGCTCTTATCCAGAGCGACTTACAGTTAGTGAGTAAATACACTTTTTTTTTTTTCATACTGGAATCAAACCCACAACCCTGGCGTTGCAAATGCCATGCTCTACCAACTGAGCTACATCCCTGCCGGCCATTCCCTCCCCTACCCTGGGCCAATTGTGCGCCGCCCCATGGGTCTCCCGGTCGCGGCCGGCTACGACAGAGCCTGGATTCAAACCAGGATCTCTAGTGGCACAGCTAGCACTGCGATGCAGTGCCTTAAGCCACTGTGCCACATCCTTGAGATGTTTCTACAACTTGATTGGAGTCCACCTGTGGTAAATTCAATTGATTGGACATGATAGGGAAAGGCAAACACCTGTCTATATAAGGTCCCACAGTTGACAGTGCATGTCAGAGCAAAAACCAAACCATGAGGTCGAAGGAATTGTCCGTAGAGCTCCGAGACAGGATTGTGTCGAGGCACAGATCTGGGGAAGGGTACCAAAAAATGTCTGCAGCATTGAAGGTCCCCAAGAACACAGTGGCCTCTGTCATTCTTAAATGGAAGAAGTTTGGAACCACCAAGACTCTTCTTAGAGCTGGCCACTTGGCCAAACAGAGCAATCGGGGGAGAAGGGCCTTGGTCAGGGAGCTGACCAAGAACCCGATGGTCACTCTAACAGAGCTCCAGAGTTCCTCTGTGGAGATGGGAAAACCTTCCAGAAGGTCAACCATCTCTGCAGCACTCCACCAATCAGGCTTTTATGGTAGAGTGGCCAGACGGAAGCCACTCCTCAGTAAAAGGCACATGACAGTCCGCTTGGAGTTTGCCAAAAGGCAAATAAAGGACTCTCAGACCATGAGAAACAAGATTCTCTGATCTGATGAAACCAAGATTGAACTCTTTGGCCTGAATGCCAAGCGTCATGTCTGGAGGAAACCTGGCACCATCCCTACAGTGAAGCATGGTGGTGGCAGCATCATGCTGTGGGGATGTTTTTCAGCGGCAGGGACTGGGAGACTAGTCAGGATCGAGGGAAAGATGGACGGAGCAAAGTACAGAGAGATCCTTGATGAAAACCTGCTCCAGAGCACTCAGGACCTCAGACTGGGGCGAAGGTTCAACTTCCAACAGGACAACGACCCTAAGCACACAGCCAAGACAACGCAGAAGTGGCTTCGGGACAAGTCTCTGAATGTCCTTGAGAGGCCCAGCCAGAGCCCGGACTTGAACCCGATCGAACATCTCTGGAGAGACCTGAAAATAGCTGTGCAGTGACGCTCCCCATCCAACCTGACAGAGCTTGAGAGGATCTGCAGAGAAGAATGGGAGAAACTCCCCAAATACAGGTGTGCCAAGCTTGTAGCGTCATACCCAAGAAGACTCGAGGCTGTAATCTCTGCCAAAGGTGCTTGAACAAAGTACTAAGTAAAGGGGCTGAATACTTATGTAAATAGGATATTTCCGTTGGTAATTTTTTATACATTTGCAAAAATATATAAAAACCTGTTTTTGCTTCGTCATCATGGGGTATTGTGTGTAGATTGATGAGGGGGGGAAAACGGTTTAATCAATTTTAGAATAAGGCTGTAACGTAACAAAATGTGGAAAAAGTCAAGGGTTCTGAATACTTTCCGAATGCACTGTAGCATATCATAATCAAAATGTCAAGATATTGATACTGATAATGAATAGGACTGTGAGTGATTGAAGAGTGGACATTGTGCCAGAAATGCACTGTGTGGTAGTAGGTTGACCTTTGCTGCACACCTGCAACTCTCCCATGCACTCACTGCCTGTAATATCTCCAATCCGGCTCTACCTTAAAGGTTCTTATGATGACTAGGCAAGCCCCTATACAAGGTCCTTAGGCTTATCCAAAAATAGATCTATGGCAATCAGATTATTAGTCATAGTTGTCATGTAAACCAATCTGTCAGGCTAAGCTCTGAAGGCCTATTAATAACCACTCCTGTGATTTGAATCAATGAAACTGTCATACTTTGTTGAAATTTGTCTAACCTAGTGTCGGGCTCAGAGCTAGTTAGGAGATTCTGATTTTCAGAGCAACATTAGGTTACTAATAATTACCTCAAAGAGTAGTTGTAACTTTCTAAGTACCATTGCACCCTAGCAGCCTTTGGTTATCACAAATAGTAGAGCCATTGCACCTCCTGATGGCCAAAAGGGAAATTACAATATTCATGCAAAGTAGCTTGGCCACTGCCTATATTATTTTAACAGGTTTGAATGAGAATAGTTGCTGAACCAATTATTGTTGTTTACATAGTCCTCTCAAATATGCCAAATTACTGGAACTTTGTGCCGAGGACCACAACAAATGAACAATCAAGTTCCAGGCATTTCTACTGGCCTTAAGGTGCTAATACAGCTCAGTAAAAAACCACAGACATGACAGTATACAGTCAAATTACTTAATGTGTTTAAAGCCACAGTTCAGAATGTGTGTTTTAACTCAATGGCAGCCCAGCCTCTAAAGCTGAAAAGGATGAGGTTGGAGAAATATATGTGGCATGGCCTCATCTATTAATTTCTGCTACATGCCTATGCAAATCTTAAACATCATGTTGGTCCGACAACGAACATACAACTTATGTGTGGCACAGTATTAGAATAAGGTGCTACGCTTTACTGGGCTGGCTACTTTTTTTAGTTGCAACCAGAGAAGATATACATACAGCTTGTTTCTGGTTCTAAACTGAAACCCTCGTCCATTTTTACACAATCCACCACTGTCTTTTGTAATTTCACCCACACCACAAACTGATGCAGTTTGTAAATACATACATTTAACCTAAGACCATATGCAGACCAGTGGTGTTTACAAAACACAGCACATTTTCCATGAAGGACTTGCAGTTCCATGGCTTGTCTCCTGACCTACAGACACAATGGAAACAAGTATTTTGACTATATTGTGTTTATATCCTTGACGACAGATTTTGGTATATGTATCTGTTGCCGGGTGTAACATTTTAATGTATTTTAAATTGTCAAATCTAATCAGCAGATCTAAGCAAAGACAATAATTCATCCCCATTGTGGCTCTCCGCCTCCTACAGTCCTACAATTGTTTCTAGTACACATAATCTATTTTCACAGATCTAGATGTTACAATACAAATACTGTATATTGTGTCTAATCAGTCAACCCTTTTCACACTACTGAGTCTTGGGTGATCTGTACTGCACTCACTGGCCTGGTTACACATCCACCATAGTTTCTGGAACAATGATGATAAGATGAGATATGTAAAAATAAAATATCCAATGTCAGCACAGTGCGATTGGGACTGGCACAATAGTATGAAAATGATATTACAGTATGCAATGTTTCGTTTTTACTTGAGTGACCTGTAAATCATTTTTGTTCCCCTCATGTCCAACAGGTGGTGGCATGTTACCACCACCTCGCCTCGTGTGTGGGTGGGTGCACGGACAGCTTGCACCTGCGCGATGAGCTGCGGCTAACACGGGAGAAGGCCCAGAAGTTAGCGGTGGCCAGCCGTCACCACCTCACGGCACGGCTACGAGATAAGACACTTCCCCAGGAGGAGAGACAGGAGATGGAACTGCTCTGGGTGGCCTTTACCTCCAGCCTGGAACTCCTCCATGCAGACATGTGCAAAGTCTTCAACATGGGTTCCAACTTCTCCCTGGTCAATAACAACACCTTAGTGCAGACTGGCATACAAGGTTAGCAAGTGCCACAGTCAGATGGGCAGTGATTCGTATTGTTTTCCACACAAACCAATTCTAAACTGCAGTTAATAAAAACCCACCGGCCGCTGACTCTTTAGCTCTATAGCAGGGGTATTCAAATCTTACCCTACGAGGTCCGAAGTACTGCTGGTTTTTGGTTCTACCTGATCATTAATTGCACCCACCTATTGTCCCAGGTCTAAATCAGTCCCTGATTAGAGAGGAAGAATGAAAAAAATTCAGTAGAACTGGCTTTGAGGTCCATATTTGAATTAGTCTACATCCATATAGTCTACATCCTAGTCTGGGCATCCACAAGCTGTGGTAACCTTATTATCATTCATGGCTAGCTCTTCTTCTCACATGTCTCTTCTCCCACTTTCCAGGGGAAACCAGCGAGGTGGCAGCACGGGCCCTCAGCCTGGCAGACCTGACCCGCGCCGAGGACCAGGTTCCCGCCAACCTAGAGGATCTGGAGCAGAGCCAGCTGGAGGAGGAGATTGCCCATGTGGACATCATGCTGGAGGACATGGAGGAGAAGGTCAACGTCCTGCGCTGGATGGTGGAGGCCCGCGGGCCCCAGTACGCCGACCCGGCCAGCACGGACAGCGCCTCATTGGGCCTCTTCTCCACGGACGAGGAGGCAGGTCCCCAAAGCCAGCAGTGTTGCGAGCGCAGCCAGGTTTTCATGGTGCTGGTGCTGTGTGGTGTGGCAGTGGTGATGGTCGTGCTGTCCGTCTGCGTGGTCTATCTCTCATGAGGAGGCTTGTCACCAGTGGATTTCACCCAGGTTTCGTTGAGCCGCTAAAAGCAGTAGGACCTTATGTTGCCATAAATTCCATCCTCATGTCAATTGATATCAGAACAAATGGTTGTTGGAAGAAACTGGTGTTGTTGAAATGTCAGGGTACTTTACGTATTTCTTTATTTGAATAAGAGCCACATTTAGAATGAATACACTCCAGGTTACGTAGTTTGATGCTCCCATTTCTGTTAGAAAGTCAATATCAAACACATTCAAAAAGAGTTAGATGCCCTGTGCAATATAGTTTAGCTAATGTTATATATGTATTTTAGTGGAATGAAATCGAACAATTTATGCTCTTTACTAATGTATGCTGACTACTGTATGTGATAGTAAGGTTAATTCATTTTTATTGAAATGCATTGGACATAATCTGTTTATACAACTTGACAGTGGTTGACAAAGCACACCCACCACATTTAGGTTCATCTTGTAATTGACGCTGAAGGTGTTTGTGCTGCCAGATTACAATGAAGATCTTTGCATGTGAATGCAATGTGTGCGAGCATATCAGTTTGCTGACCTCTTGTGAATATTACATTCTAATGAAGAATTTCATGTGAATATTCTCAATATTGTGGCATCCATGTCACTTCAACCAAAGGTAAGCTTACTGCATCACTGACATTGTGTCCAGGCTTTGGCAATACAGTAATTATTGCAGGAATATGTATTCTATCACTTGTGTAGTTTTCTGTTTATATTCTGTCTTCAGAGTCCTCCCTAACCCAAATACCAGAAACCTGACCCGGGTCTGGAACGGGTTCCACATTAAATCAAATGGAAGAAGTGTTTCTGTGTCCCCAGCTTCAGATTCAGGCTAGCAGTCATGCCAGCAATGCAAGCAAACATGGAGACTTTTCTACTCAAGGCATATGAAAATTACAAACATTGTAAGTGACATACAGTAGCTGAGAATGTGTTGCCTAAACACAGTGGACGTCTGTGCACAATTTCATATATTACCAAGGATACACAGGGCCGGACTACCACATTTGGGGCCCCAGGGCACTGACTAGATTTTTAGTGTTGAAAATGTTTTCAGTTTTATAGCTAATGCTATTGTAGACATTTTGTCATGAGGCTAAGAGAAAATGTTGCTGTTTTAAAGCTAATTTCCTGCTATTCTACACATTTTGCCAAGAGACTGAGAGGGCATTTTGCAGTTTATAAGCTAATTTCCTGCAATTCTACACATTTTGCTATCATATGCTATCTGGGGGGCCCTGATCTCCAGGGTGTCCCCAACCTCCAAAAATAAAAGATAATGGGTTGGTGGCCCCCTGGAGGTCAGGGGCCCCGGGGGACGCGCCCTGCGTGCCTGTTCGGTAATCTGGCCCTGAGGATACAGGTCAAGGCATTAACTAATGTCTCTTAATTCCATATTCCAAAAGTAAAACCAAAGGTTTGTGTAGCTGCTGTATTATATGATAATATGCTAAATCTGTCAACACCCAAGCTGTGGTGTAAAAACTGTGAATACCATATTATATTTCATTAACAGAGCATTACAACTTTTGATTAACTGCAAAGTTTCAGATAATTCCTTACAATACAATTAACTTTGCCAGCTTGTATCATACCAAAGGATTTATCAAATGGATTTATTCAAATATGGTATGGAAGTAGTATTCTAATAGCTGATGTAATAAATAATACGTCAGTGTTTATTCATACCCATCAACTGTTATTAGTATTAGGGATGAATAATTCATACATTTTCTGTGGCAATTATAGCTCAACATTACTTTCCTATCAGTTTCCTCAGTCTTTGGTTGATCACACGTGCATTGTGCACTGACTAGACTACTGACCCTTTAGGGAAATTAGACATTAAAGAGATGCAGCATACTGTAAATACTGTGTACAACAACATGGTCAAATCTACTCAAAGACCACTCTGCAATAGTATTTTTTAATAAAAATCCAAAGAAAATGCAAATACCATTTATTGACTGTTGACTCAAGAACAACTTTTTTCATCCTGATCATTTGTTATCATTCTGCTTTGGTCATCAATCCCTGAGAGAAGAAAAGTCAGGTGGTCTACTCTGAGGAGCTGCTGGTGATCCTGTACCAATATTTCCAGTCCCGCTGTAAATTAAACATGCCTTTTAAGGCTTAATGAAGCATTTATAAACCCTATATGGCCTGCTTCAGAAATCATACATAAGGCACCGCTCATTCTTGTCAGTCCCACCACACCTCAAAATATTGATTTTTATATTGGTAAAGTAAGAATGTGCAACATCCATATGCATTTACTTCACATACAGAAATACACATATTAATTTGAACAAATACAGGAAAAAATGTCAAGTGCATCAGGACTATCTATTACAGTAGTAAGAAAATATAGTAAACTGTCGCTTTAAAGTCAAACTGACAACCCTAGTTATGTTATGGAGTCAAATTGGTTACATCAGATCATGGGAGCTCAGGGAAGTGAAGTCTCACTACAGCAGAAAGGAAGAGGAAGAGAGAGACCCAACTCCCTCCAGCAGGTGGCGATTTTCAGTTTTTTCGCCCAGCAAGCAAGGAGTTTTTGTATGGAGGTCAATGAGAGAGTGTCAAAAAAATGTATGGCTTATTTGCTACGTGAGGTTTATTTGATCAAATAGAAGTTTCGTAATGCTTAAGTTGTTACAAGTGTACTGATATAAGTGGGACACTTATCCCACCAACTTTGAGAAAGAACACCTTATATCAGAGTTGTCTCGAGATGGCTATGCATACTCATGGCATGAGACTAGTAGCACAGCATCTCACTCCATTGCATACAGGCAGTTGACGTCAACAACCCTCATCGAATATTCAAAAAAGGATTACAATAATGAGATGTATTCACCAATCCAAATAAATGATAGGCGGGAGCTAGACAGCCCGCCGTGCCTCTTTGTGGACAATGACTCCCATTGGTAGGGCTGAGAGACATGTATCTTGTCAGTACATCCATAATATTTGACTAAAGTGAAAGTGAAGTGAACTAAAAGGACAGGTTTGACGATGTCATTGAAACAAAGACTTGCATTTACATTTACATTTTACATTTTCGTCATTTAGCAGACGTTCTTATCTAGAGCGACTTACAAATTGGTGCATTCACCTTATGATAGCCAGTGGGACAACCACTTTACAATTATTATTATTAAATTTTTTGGGGGGGTGGGGTAAGGAGGGGTAGAAGGATTACTTTATCCTATCCCAGGTATTCCTTAAAGAGGTGGGGTTTCAAGTGTCTCCGGAAGGTGGTGAGTGACTCCGCTGTCCTGGCGTCGTGAGGGAGCTTGTTCCACCATTGGGGTGCCAGAGCAGCGAACAGTTTTGACTGGGCTGAGCGGGAACTGTGCTTCCGCAGAGGTAGGGGGGCCAGCAGGCCAGAGGTGGATGAACGCAATGCCCTCGTTTGGGTGTAGGGACTGATCAGAGCCTGAAGGTACGGGAGATGACAAGTGCCTGGATTAGGACCTGTGCCGCTTCCTGTGTAAGGCAGGGTCGTACTCTGCGAATGTTGTAGAGCATGAACCTACAGGATCGGGTCACCGCCTTGATGTTAGCGGAGAACGACAGGGTGTTGTCCAGGGTCACGCCAAGGCTCTTTGCACTCTGGGAGGAGGACACAACAGAGTTGTCAACCGTGATGGCGAGATCATAAAACGGGCAGTCCTTCCCCGGGAGGAAGAGCAGCTCCGTCTTGCCGAGGTTCAGCTTGAGGTGGTGATCCGTCATCCACACTGATATGTCTGCCAGACATGCAGAGATGCGATTCGCCACCTGGTTATCAGAAGGGGGAAAGGAGAAGATTAATTGTGTGTCGTCTTGATATAGGAATCAGGTTAAAAGTAATGACTAAATGTTCCACCCTTAAATATAGTTGTGAAATGTTCTTGTTTTAAGTATTAATAGTACTTTCTTAGTAGTGACTAATTATTACACTCTGAAACTGTGTGAGATGTGTTAGAATTTACTACCTGATAATGTGTGAGTGTAGGACCAGTAAAGATTATGACATTGTGCTACTATTTAGCAATGTGAGTAAGAGTTAGGCCAGACAACAAAGGACAAGGAAAACTGTCTACAAGCAACTGAGAAACCAAGGAATTTAGGGAGGAGAGAAACTGTTAGGCTTGTGTGTGTGTGTGTGTGTGTGTGTGTGTGTGTGTGTGTGTGTGTGTGTGTGTGTGTGTGTGTGTGTGTGTGTGTGTGTGTGTGTGTGAACTGATGGTCAGGAGAGCAATTATAAAGTGGAAAACTACAGCCTGCCTACAGAGGGGAGGGATTTTTTCTCTGACGTGTGCATATAAAAATATTGTACGACCATTTTGTTTTAGAACGTTCTCATGAATAAACCCTGATGATTGTATGCTGGGCTGCTTGGTCTGATTATTAGAGATTTACAACCTCTGGGATACAGACGGAGTAATAAGTTCATTTTTTAAACATTGGGATAGAAATTCTCATAACAGCTTGGTCCTTTCGAGCCGGAGCTCAACACCCATTGTCTGTTGTCCCAGGGAACCCCGAAACTGTGCACGGGCGGATCTAGGATCCGTGGGACAAAGTCCTGACCTCTAAGATTGAGGGTTAATCCAGGCCGGCGGTGAACTGGTTCACGACAGGAACGGTGACGAGATCCAACCAAATTGAGTCCCAGCTACAAGAATAAGGTCAGTAGTCTTTATTCATGGTTTTTGGGGGAAATTATCTGAACTTGCAATAACTGTTGTAATTCTTGTAAAAGACAGAGAATGATTACCAAAACCCTCAAGGAAGTCTTGCCATCGTGTTTTTAGACGCTTATCTAGAGAAAACCGTGCATGAGTATTCTAAATAAGTAGGAAATACTAGTGGTGTAGCAAAGGGGGGGGGGTTCGAAATAGACTCCGGGTAGAGAGGCCATTACCGAACATAAACTAGCCTTGTGTTGAGACAATATGAAGGAGGGTTGTCAAAAGTACACCAGGAGGAATTAAAATAGTATGTGTGAGAAATAGAATATTATAAGTCACAAACAACTGTAGATTAGCAGTAACTCTATCCGTTCCATGAAACTGGAGCCGTAATTTGTCTTAGTACAAACTCCAAGTCATGAAACTGGAGCCGTAATTTGTCTTAGTACAAACTCCAAGTAATGGAACTGGAGCCGTAATTTGTCTAAGTACAAACTCCACGTCATGAAATTGGGGCCGTAATTTGTCTAAGTACAAACTCCAAGTTGCCGGTAGTGTTAACCAATAATCTTGCGTGAGACTTAATATTTGCTCAAAAGTCACATCTAAGAATACATTCCAAAGACAGGGACCAAAATAGGTCGTGTGAGGAAGTAAGTCATCATAATTGACTATTTTGAGGAAGAAACATATAAGAAATTAATTAAAGATCGAATAAATCATTAAAAGCAAAATTGTAAAATTATGTAATACCTAACATCTCAGTTAAAGTGACAAAAACAATTATTAGAGAGTTGGAAGTAATCTAAATTCAAATAAAGGTGAGATTCAGGAATTTGGTAAAAGCCATAAAGTAATTGTTCAAAGTTTTGGGTATAGGACGATCAAAGAGTCCTGCCAATATGGGAAGCAAACCCCCCAAGGAGGTCCCGGGGTCAACCGGAGATGAGAGATTTATGGAATCCAGGGATAGAAGAAATCTCCATTATGTAACCAGGTGGAGGGAGAGGTATGGTTTTGAGGGACGTCTGGACGCAGATAAACTCAAATCCATGCTTAAACAGATACATAAGGTGTGTAAAGGAGAAAGAAGCAGTGAGAGAGAGAGAGAGGTCTAAGACAGAACCCACAGCTCCCCCTGTGGAAAGGTCTAGATCAAGACTATACACCTCCCTGGTAGATCAGGCCTGGAGGAATAAATCCAGACGATGAGGTGGTAGTGGTGAGGGGAAGGGTGCCACAGCAGGCTGCCATTTTGGAGTTTCCGTCCCCTTACCAGAACCAAGGGGAAGCTGAGGGAGCACAGAGGGGGTTGAGGATAAGGCAAAGGAAGATAGTACAGTTGAGGTTCTAAGGAAATGTTTGGAATAACAGCAGCAACCTAATGGTCATTGCAGAAATTAGAAAGAGAGAGAGAGAGACGGAAAGAGAAGGCTAAGAAAGTAACTAGAGTACTAGGGTACAATAGGGGGGTCAAGGGACCGAAGGGTGGAAGACCAGTTCCCTGAGGAGACTTGAACCCCACAAAGGTCCAGTTAGGAGCTGAGCTCAGGAGGGAGTCATTATGAGTCAGGAGATGAGAGAGTAGGAGGGGGCCAGTACCCAACTGATAGCCTTACCTAATCTATTGGCAGGGAATGAAGGGGCCCCAGCAACCTTAGATGTATACAGTAATAATAATAATAATAATATGCCATTTAGCAGACAGGCCATGAACACAGAGGACGTGGCCAGAGCGGTAGAAGGAATGACCCACCCAAAAACAGGAATAGTAAGGTTTGGGCTGCCGTTAGAGGGCAGTGGGTTTCAGAGGGCACTTTTGCCATGGGCCGATCACGGAGAGTATGTTGGGAAAATAACTGAATTGTGTAATAGCCTCAGAGAACATTACCATCGTCATGCAGACTTCTCTAAAGCACATGAGTGTAAACAAGAGGATAGTGAGACTGTCAGCCAGTACTTAGAGAGGGTTAAAGATGTGTTTAACGCAAACAGTGGCATACCCGAGCCAGACCAGAGACAGGGGAATGATACGCCTTACCATCAGCAATTAAAAATATAGTGTTCCTCAGTGGAATGAGACCAGAGATAAGCAGGACCATTAAAAATACTTTGATAGGGTGGAAAAAAGCACAGCAACACATATTGAGGTTAAAAGGTTTGCAGTTTACCAAGAGCAGATTGGGAGAGACCTTAAGGGAGTGCCAACTCTCGGGGAGATAGTGAGGCCAGAAACAAAGGGGCAGTGTCCTGGAAATCACAGTCTGTTTTTTGTTTGTTTTTTCAGTTCTGCTGGGAGTATATTTGATGATGGGGATTTGTGTTGAATGAGAGGCTAGAGACTTCATAAAATAATAATTGGAAGAATAATTATATATTGACTTGCTCACCCAAACATAGATATACGTCATGGGTGAGAAAAGAGATTGTCCTAGCAACACATAGCGGTTAGTATAACAGGGTAGTTTAAGTTGCAGCTCTGGGAACAGATGTTTTGTTTGTTTTGACTAAAAGTTAAAAATAATGTGGTTATAGAAGTAATGTATAATATAGTAGAAAGCCAATATAGGGTTCCATTGAACTATTATGGTTTATTGGGCATTTCAATGGCATAAGGTGAAATCTGTATGTATGAGTGGAATTCAACTGCTGGTATGGGTGGTAACCGGATACTACTGAGTATTTGGTTTGGTGATGTTGAATGGAAGATTTGTAGCGTGGTTTGGGTTAAATAGAAAGACTCACTTATTCAACAGGAATAGGTGCGGGGAGAGATAGTTTTTGTGTTGTTGAATGAGGTGAGAGCTAGTGCGGTTTTCATTTGGTGACGTCACTTGCTCTATGAACTGGAAGTAGTTGCTTTGAAAGGATCGCGGATTTCGTGGAGTTACTGGCAATGTATGTAGAGGGTCCCTGGTTCGAACCCAGGTAGGGACAGTGGGTAAAGCTTTCGCATTGGGGCTATGGACCTAGATTACTAGGTGGATTGGGAAATGTGAAAGGTTGAATTAGATAGCTTAAGTAGATGAGTATTCTAGAAAGGTCTATGAAAATATGTTATTAAGTAGTAATGGGTTGTGGTTACAAGTACTAATGACATGATTTTGTAAGAAGGAAGATGATTAGGGCAGGTCCCCGCACCTCCCCCGTTGTGTAGGAAGGAGCAGGGGGTGGGGGAGGGGTGAGAGATAGTTCAAATGATAGGAATATAATTAAATGTATGCTTATCAACGATAGCAAGTATTTGTTTTATTAATTAGGGCCTAATCAGAGAGAACAGTTAAAGAAATTGAATAGCGAACTGAAAATTGCTATAGAGTTGGGACAATGATTTGAATAGAGAACAAAGGAAAATAATTTATGGTTCTAGTTCGCGGGTAAAAGAGTTGTACTTGCTTGACTGTATCGAGCAGAAGTTTGAATAGTTGAATGAAAAGCATTTCTTTGACCAATTCTAATGGTTATTACTTTATTGTATAGGTTGAGTAACACCAGTGGTGTATGAAAATAATTGTGACTATTAGGATGATGGATTGAATAAACATTGGTTATAAGTATGAAGTTATTAAACAATAGGTTTATATTTTAAAAACATCAATGCAACAGGTTGCGATGATTAAATTAATAGAAAGGGGTTATAGGTTTATATTAGAAGGTGTAGTGAACTTAATGAAACGTGGTATTACATAGTGTCTTCCAGGATTGATGGAAGTCTCCTATAGCATTATGTTAAGGGGATGCCTGGGATAAAATATAATGTCTTACTTACACTGAGTATGTGATTGTATTGGCTAATGAATGAAATATGACATTTACAGGGGCGACAGGAACAATAGAAGGGGAGACAGATTTTCCTATGGGGTTGATCAAATAATTGATAATGGATCATTTGAGATGAGATCACATAGAGCAGATTTAGGGGTTCAATAATCATTGTGAGATTTAAAGAGGATATGATCTGAAGGGTAATCAATTAAACATAATCATTGTATACTCAAGGAATTTTGAGTGGTTTTATGGATTAGTTATGAGGAATTAGATTGATACAAACGATTATTGATGAGTTAGGACTGGGGATATCTGTATCATGTTTTGTGTGTACTTACCATCTTTAGATTACTGATGGTAATTGAAGGTTAACAAAATGAATAATTTCTCTTCCAGGAGAAAGAGATTCGCTTATCTAATTGGAATGTTGCCCAGGGATAGGGGGAGCAGTTTAGTGGAGTTAGGCAGTATTTAGGTCGTAAAAGTGAGCTACCAAATTAAGTGGGGCCTGGCTATTTTTGGTTGTTGTTTTTTTATTGGGGTTTTCAAATAAAAAATAACACACCTAGTATGATGTTTATAAAGCCTTGTTATTTTGATTTTAGGGGGTTTTCAACAGGTCAAAGGTGATAAGTCTTAAAGGAGCACACTCAGTGAATTTTATGGAGTTTTTCTGTTTTGACTGAGTTTAGGGTATACATGATTTCTTATGAGAATAAATGTCATGAGGACTTAATGAACACTTGGGATAAGTAACATTTATGAAATATTTAGAATGATGGTAATGTTTAGTATACTATGGGATGGAACAGTTCGTTGAATGATTTCAATTGCCTCTGAACTCTGTTTTGACTTTCAGGTGTTAATTGATCATCCACACTGGTAAATTCTAAATGCATGAGAGGAGGACTTTAAGATAGTTTATTTTACCAAGTTGAGGGTAATTTATAGTACTGTGAAAAGTGTGAAGAAATTTATAATTTGGTAATAATATATATGATTTGAACCATAAAATAACAGAAGAGAGAGAGAGCTTTCCCTGAATGAGGGATACCTGTTGCTAGTAAATTGTACTAATCTTGGATTACTTTTACGGGATAGAAGTAAGTTGAGGTATTATCAAATGTTGTCAGCAGGGTTAAAACACTTCTCTGGTCCCAGTCAGCTGTCAAAAGAGGAAGTTTCAATCGATAAAGATCTACTTATAGAGAGCTACAGTAGGGCCCCAATTAAGGAAGTTCACAGATGGGTGAAGCAAGGCGCAGTAAATAAGGAAGGAATATGGGTCAAAGACAGCTTACCAATTCTCCAGAAATTACTGTGTAGATATGCTGCAATATTGACACACGGGCAGAGCCATGTGTCAACGGGAGGGATGGATGGTAGAGCAAATTAGACAACACGTTGTTGCATATGGGATTACTAATTATAGTTCAAGATGTGTTATCTGTGCTCAAAATAATCACCAGGGCAGACAAAGGGCACCTCAGGGTGAGAATCCTCCGGCTAAGTACCCCTTCCAGCAATTGGAAATTGATTTTATAGAGTTATCACAGAGTGAAGGGAATACATTTAGAGTAACCCCAGATAAATATGGGTTATCCCCCTTTGAGAAAGTGTTTGGAAGACCTTACAGAATGCCACAGTTGGCAGGACCAGAACAGGCAGACATAGAACTAGAGAATACACTAGCAGAACACATGAGAAAATAGTTCATTAACCGTATGTCTAAGAATTTGTGTCCTACAGGAGAATTAAAGGAGAAGGTGATTCATAGTATATAACCTGGAGACTGGGTGTGGATCCAATCGTTGAGGAAAAAGGATTGAAAGCAGTCACGCTGGGAGGGACCATACCAAGTCCTATTGGTAACTGCCTTCGCTATAAGAATAGCTGAGAGAGCCACTTGGGTCCACGTTACCCACTGCAAAAAGGTAGGCCCACATACCAACACCGTTGAACACACACAGAGTTAAAGAGAAGAACTGCACCACTAGGTTTCGGGGGTAAACTCTGTTAACGAAGAAACCCTACCCCGACCTTTCATCACTGTTGGGTGTTTATAGAAGTGTGGGTATGGGGAAGTACCAGGCAGGTGTGTCAGGGACAGGATTGGGATGGCGGTTTTGGGGATTTTGGGGGACTCGGAGCTGCATCATCATGTTAACCATATTATGGATTAATCCAGGTCAACCTAAACAGGGACATTATGAACAAAATAATACCAAGGCACTGATTCGATCTCGTATAAATACTGAAACCAAGAAAGACTATTGGGGGAATGATTATTTTAATAGCTAAAGTCAGTTTAGGACAAGATGGGGGGGTTCAAGATACCATTCGACTTCTCCCATGAAGAGATAGGAGGTTTTGGGGGCTTTGGTAAGAAGGGGGCGTGTACAAGAAAGTTAGGTCCTAGAAGGTATGGTAAATACATTTGCACTGGGGAACGCTCATGTCCTTGGGCAAGGGTGTTTAAACATACCTGGGGAACATACTATGAGAATGGAATGGACGCAGTACACCGATGGGGAATTAAACAAACCCATGATAAATGTAAAACGGAACTGGTGATAACGGTAAAGTCAATTATGCAAGATGACATAGCAAGGAACTATTGGGCCTGTGTTGATGATTTCGGGGCAGATATATGTTTGAGGTTCATTTTTCAGGAGAGAAATGAATCTTCCACCCCCGAGACAGAACAGCAGGTAGATCTAATGTTATCACCAGAGGGTCAGGGGTGCTGAAGGTGGGTGTGGTGCAGGAATCAAGCGCAGGACGCAGAAGCTTAGTCCAAAAGACTTTAGTGAGTTATTCATGTAGTACACGAGAACCATAAGCCCGGAGGCGAAATAAAAGCGCACACAGGCGTCAAACAAAAGGCGCACTAACATGTGCGAAAACCTCTCCAAACAACGGAGGGAAGATACGTAGCTCAGAACACCAAACAGAGGAGCAATAACACACAACACCAAACACACACAACGAGAACTAAATAGGACACTAACGAGGTCTAACTAGACACAGGTGTACAACATCAAGACAAAATCAAACGAACATGAAACATAGATCGGTGGCAGCTAGTACTCCGGGGACGACGACCGCCGAAACCTGCCCGAACAAGGAGGAGGAGCAGCCTCGGCCGAAACCGTGACAGTACCCCCCCCTTGACGCGCGGCTCCAGCCGTGCGCCGACCCCGGCCTCGGGGACGACCAGGAGGACGCGGAGCAGGGCGCGCGGGATGGTCCCGTGGAACTCCGACAGGAGAGATGGGTCTAGGATGTCCCTCCGCGGCACCCAGCACCGCTCCTCCGGGCCGTACCCCTCCCACTCCACGAGATACTGGAGACCCCCCATCCGGCGTCTTGAGTCCAAGATGGACCGAACGGTGTACGCCGGAGCCCCCTCGATGTCCAGTGGGGCGGAGGAGTCTCTCCTATCTCACCTTCCTGGAGTGGACCAGCTACCACCGGCCTGAGAAGAGACACATGGAACGAAGGGGTTAATATTCTTATATTCAACAGGCAGATGTAACCTATAACACACCTCGTTCAATCTTCTCAGGACTTTAAAAGGCCCCACAAACCGCCGACCCAGCTTCCGGCAGGGCAGGCGGAGGGGTAGGTTTCTGGTAGAGAGCCAGACTCGATCTCCGGGGTGCGTACACCGGCCCCTCACTGCGGTGGAGATCGGCGCTCGCCTTGTGACGACGGATGGCCCGCTGCAGGTGGACGTGTGCAGCGTTCCACGTCTCCTCCGAGCGCCTCATCCAATCATCCACCGCAGGGGCCTCGATCTGGCTCTGCTGCCAAGGTGCCAGAACCGGCTGGTAACCTAACACACATTGGAAGGGGGTTAGGTTGGTAGAGGAGTGGCGGAGAGAGTTCTGGGCCATCTCGGCCCAGGGAATGTACCGAGCCCACTCCTCAGGCCGGTCCTGGCAATACGACCTCAGAAACCTACCCACATCCTGGTTGACTCGTTCTACCTGCCCGTTACTCTCCGGGTGGTACCCTGAGGTAAGGCTCACCAAGACCCCCAAACGCTCCATGAACGCTCTCCATACTCGGGAGGTAAACTGGGGGCTTCGATCAGACACTATATCCTCGGGTACCCCGTAATGCCGGAAGACGTGGGTAAATAGGGCCTCTGCGGTTTGTAGGGCAGTAGGAAGACCCGACATAGGGAGAAGACGACAGGCCTTAGAGAACCGGTCCACAACGACCAGGATGGTGGTATTCCCCTGAGAGGTGGGACCATGGTCGTTGTGGAACGGGCAGGGGTTGTAACTTACCCCTGGGCAGGTGTCTGGGCGCCTTACACTGGGCGCACACCGAGCAGGAGGAGACATAAACCCTCACATCCCTGGCTAACGTGGGCCACCAGTATTTAGTGCTAAGACAATGCACTGTCCGGCCAATACCCGGATGTCCAGAGGAGGGTGACGTGTGAGCCCAGTAAATGAGTCGATCCCAAATCTCGAGCGGAACGTACTTCCGACCCTCAGGACACTGTGGAGGGCTGGGGTCGGTACGCAACGCTCGCTCGATTTCGGCATCGACCTCCCACACCACCGGTGTCACAAGACAAGACTCCGGTAGTATGGGAGTAGGCTCAACGGACCTCTCCTCCGTGTCATACCGCCGGGACAGCACATCTGCCTTACCGTTCTGGGACCCAGGGATGTACGTGATTTTAAATACGAACCTGGTGAGAAACATACTCCATCGAGCCTGGCGAGGGTTCAGTCTCCTCGCTGCCCGGATGTACTCCAGGTTCCGATGGTCAGTCAAAATGAGGAAAGGGTGTTGAGCCCCCTCAAGCCAATGCCTCCACACCTTAAGGGCCTGAACTACAGCTAACAGCTCCCTGTCCCCGACGTCATAATTACGCTCCACCGGGCTGAGCTTTTTAGAGTAAAAAGCACAGGGGCGGAGTTTAGGTGGCGTGCCGGACCGTTGAGAGAGAACAGCCCCTATACCGGCCTCAGACGCGTCCACCTCGACCTGAAAGGGTAATGCGGGTTCCGGATGCGCCAGCACCGGAGCCGACGTAAACAGGTCCTTCAGTCTCCTAAAGGCCCTGTCCGCATCAGCTGACCACTGCAGGCGCACCGGACCCCCTTTCAGAAGGGACGTGATGGGAGCTGCCACCTGTCCAAAACCCCGGATAAACCTCCGGTAGTAATTTGCAAAGCCCAAGAACTGCTGCACCTCTTTGACAGTGATTGGGGTTTGCCATTTACGCACAGCGGACACACGATCCACCTCCATTCTCACCCTGACGCGGACAACCGATAACCCAAAAAGGAGACCGACTCCTGGAAAAACAGAAATTTCTCTGCCTTGACATATAGGTCATGCTCCAACAGCCTCCTCAATACACGACGCACCAGGGCTATATGCTCGGCTCGGGTAGACGAGTACACTAGAATGTCATCAATGTACATGACCACCCCTTGCCCCTGCATATCCCGGAAAATGTCATCTACGAAGGATTGGAAGACTGATGGAGCATTCATCAACCCATATGGCATGACGAGATACTCGAAATGACCTGACGTGGTACTAAACGCTGTTTTCCATTCGTCGCCCTCCCTAATGCGCACCAAGTTATACGCGCTCCTGAGATCCAGTTTTGTGAAAAACCGCGCTCCATGCAATGACTCCGTCATGGTCGCAATCAGAGGGAGTGGATAACTGTATTTCACAGTAATCTGATTGAGACCACGGTAATCGATGCACGGGCGCAACCCTCCATCTTTTTTCTTCACAAAAAATAAGCTCGAGGAGGCGGGAGAAGTGGAGGGCCGTATGTATCCCTGTCTCAAAGATTCGGCTATGTAAGTTTCCATAGCTTTTCTCTCCTCTTGAGACAAAGGATACACGTGGCTCCGTGGGAGCGCTGCTCCTGCCTGAGATCAATCGCACAATCCCCCTGTCTATGAGGAGGCAACTGCGTCGCCCTAGCTTTACTAAACACGAGAGCTAAATCCCCATATTCAGGCGGAATGTGCAGTGCGGGCACTTGGTTTGGACTTTCCACCGAAGTCGCCCCTACGGAAACACCCAGACATCGCCCCTCACACTGAGCAGACCACCCATTGAGAGCCCTCTGTTGCCACGAAATAGCAGGGTTATGGGTGCTTAACCAGGGAATTCCCAGCACCACCGGGTACGCAGGAGAGTCGATCAGATACAACTGTATAGTCTCTTCATGACCCCCCTGCGCACACATCCTAAGTGGCGCTGTGACTTCCCTAATCAACCCCGACCCCAACGGGCGGCTATCTAAAGCATGAACGGGAAAAGGTTTGTCAACAGGTAGGAGAGGGATCCCTAAATCTAAACAAAACTTCAGATCAACAAAATTCCCAGCTGCGCCTGAATCTACTAGCGCCTTATGCTGGGAATGAGGTGCAACCTGTGGAAAACAAACAGGTATACAAAAGTGCGCAACAGAGAGCTCTGGGTAAGTGGGGCGTCTACTCACCTGGGAGGGCTCCCCAGTGCGTGGCCTGTTGTCTCCTCCCTCGGGGAACCCTCCCCAGCACCTGGCCGCAGTGTGCCCTCCACGACCGCACTTGGTGCAGGGGACAGGCCCCCTCGGGCTCCTCCTCCTCCTTTCTCTAGCGCCAGCACCCCGAGCTCCATAGGGCTCGGCTCGGAGGTGCCGGAGGGTGGAATGGACGGACCCCACTCGGGACGTCCACGGGTGGCCAGCAGGGTGTCCAGACGGATGGACATATCGACCAACTGGTCGAAGGTGAAATTGGTATCCCTGCAGGCCAACTCACGTTGAACGTCCTCCCTGTAGGCTACATCGAAAATGGTCGATGAGGGCCCGTTCATTCCACCCTGCGTCTGCCGCTAGAGTCCGGAACTCCAGCGCGAACACCTGTGCGCTCCTCCTCCCCCTGTCTCAGGTGGACTAGACGCTCCCCCGCCGCTTTGCCCTCAGGTGGATGGTCGAACACGGCCTTGAAGCGACGGGAGAACTCCGGCGTAGGAGATGGTGGTGGCGTCCATCCTCCTCCACTCGGCGTTGGCCCATTCCAACGCCTTGCCCGTGAGACAGGAGATGAGGGCGGAAACGCTCTCGTGTCCCGAGGGCACCGGGTGTACAGTGGCCAGGTAGAGCTCCACCTGCAGGAGGAACCCCTGACACCCGGCAGCTGTTCCGTCATACGCCCTCGGGAGCGAGAGCCGAATCCCACTGGGTTCCGGACCTGGGACTGGTGGACCGGCCGATGGGGGTGGCAGGGTAGGTGGAGGTGTGGGTACCCCTCTGGACTCCCATCGGTGCAGGGTGTTGATGACGTCCTGTAGAGCGGTCCCCAGTTGTCGTATCTGGTCATCCTGGCCGCGGACATGCTCCTCCAGCGACTCAGGCGTGACTGTTGCTCCTGCTGATTCCATTCATTAGGGTGTGTGATTCTGTCAGGGGTGCTGAAGGTGGGTGTGGTGCAAGAATCAAGCGCAGGACGCAGAAGCTTAGTCCAAAAGACTTTAGTGAGTTATTCACGTAGTACACGAGAACCATAAGCCCGGAGGCGAAATAAAAGCGCACACAGGCGTCAAACAAAAGGCGCACTAACATGTGTGAAAACCTCTCCAAACAACGGAGGGAAGATACGTAGCTCAGAACACCAAACAGAGGAGCAATCACACACAACACCAAACACACACAACGAGAACTAAATAGGACACTAACGAGGACTAACTAGACACAGGTGTACAACATCAAGACAAAACCAAACGAACATGAAACATAGATCGGTGGCAGCTAGTACTCCGGGACGACGACCGCCGAAACCTGCCCGAACAAGGAGGAGGAGCAGCCTCGGCCGAAACCGTGACACAGAGGTATCAACAAATAGTCTAATACCCCTTGGAAGGCCCTCAGAAGGAATCCTAAATAGCACTAAACCACCAAGGGTAGAATATTTCCTCTTGCAGGAAATGAACCAAGGAGAAGTAGAAGGAATTTCAAATGAGAACTTCTGGGTAAGGTGGATGAACTACACAGCTAGGGCGTTGGGTCAAACTAATTGTTATGCCTGTTCAACAGGTAGGTCAACCCTTGTAACTGCACCTATGCCTCAGACCATGTTCTCTTGTGTGATAGATTTGGGATCAAACCAAACCTCACCTAATTGTTCTGATATTAAAATAACCACTCTTAAAAAGGATAATACTAAGGCACCCCAATTCACCATGAACCCCGGAGATTATCAATGTTATAGACACCAAAGTAATGCGAATCACAGATCAAATTGGAGAAGGGTTTACTACAACGTTTTTCTGGTGGGTTACAATTGATAAAAATGTTGACTGGATTAATTACATCTACAAAGGTTCGTTAATTAGACAAGGGATGCAGTGAAGAGAATCTCAGGCCAACTATCCGCCACCTCACTCATGACCTGCAGAATAGTTTGGTTCTCGAAATGCTTTTAGCAGAGAAGGGCGGATTTGCAAGATGGTGGGAGGTCATTGTTGTATGTTTATCCCCAACAATACAGCCCCAGATGGTACAGTAACTAGAGCACTGGTAGGTCTCACTGCATTAAGTAAAGAATGGGCTGAGAACTGGGGGGTGAATACATCAATGACTGGTTGGTTTGATAAAATGTTTGGTAAATGGAAAACTATTGTTGTAACTATTTTAGGCGCGGCAATCGCGTCTATGGGTATGCTTGTTCTTTGTGGATGTTGTCTTATTCCCTGTGTCCGAGGGTTGGTGAGCGAGGCGTTGGAGAATGCAGTTTCCCAACAGATGGTAAGATACGGCCCAATCCCGGACTCCGACCTAAGGAATGAAGAATATGACCCACCAGGCTTGGTGGAGGACGACGACGATTCAGATAGTTTGAGACTGGATGTTTTCCTAGAACTATAAATCTCTAGTTTAAAAGTAATTGTAATGATTTTCTGTGTATTGAAGTGTGGATAATTTAGTCAAAGGGTGGATTGATATAGGAATCAGGTTAAAAGTAATGACTAAATGTTCCACCCTTAAATATAGTTGTGAAATGTTCTTGTTTTAAGTATGATTAGTACTTTCTTAGTAGTGACTAATTATTACACTCTGAAACTGTGTGAGATGTGTTAGAATCTACTACCTGGTAATGTGTGAGTGTAGGACCAGTAAAGATTATGACATTGTGCTACTATTTAGCAATGTGAGTAAGAGTTAGGCCAGACAACAAAGGACAAGGAAAACTGTCTACAAGCAACTGAGAAACCAAGGAATTTAGGGAGGAGAGAAACTGTTAGGCTTGTGTGTGTGTGTGTGTGTGTGTGTGTGTGTGTGTGTGTGTGTGTGTGTGTGTGTGTGTGTGTGTGTGTGTGTGTGTGTGTGTGTGTGTGTGTGTGTGTGTGAACTGATGGTCAGGAGAGCAATTATAAAGTGGAAAACTACAGCCTGCCTACAGAGGGGAGGGATTTTTTCTCTGACGTGTGCATATAAAAATATTGTACGACCATTTTGTTTTAGAACGTTCTCATGAATAAACCCTGATGATTGTATGCTGGGCTGCTTGGTCTGATTATTAGAGATTTACAACCTCTGGGATACAGACTGAGTAATAAGTTCATTTTTGAAACATTGGGATAGAAATTCTCATAACACGTCTGCATAGCAATGATAGGAGAGGCCATGTGAGGATATGACAGAGCCAAGTGACTTGGTGTATAGCGAGAATAGGAGAGGGCCTAGAACTGAGCCCTGGGGGACACCAGTGGTGAGAGCACGTGGTGCAGAGACAGATTCTCGCCACGCCACCTGGTATTTCACTTGCGGCTGAACACATGTACTTTAAACTCTGAGTATTTTTATTTTATTTTACGCTTATTGTACCAGGTAAGTTGACTGAGAACACATTCTCATTTACAGCAACGACCTCTGGAATAGTTGCAGGGGAGAGGAGGGGGATCAATGAGCCAATTGGAAGAGTATTGGCATAGTAGGTGAGAACAAAATAATATGCGGGGACCAGTGGTGGTCGGTGCCGTTTAAGATGAGGGAGGACGATTATATATATTTTTGCATGGCCTTATTTCTATTACAGCATATTGGATGACTGTCATTAATATTCCATTCACCCAGTTCAGTGTAACATCGATAGGTTTAGGCTACTAAATGATACTCTAATTATCCCTATACCCATCATGAGGTTGCTACAACCTAGCCTATAAATGAACGTTTACAATGTAGGTGCACACAAGTCGAGATAAATATTTGAGGACAGACAGTGACACATTCAATATCGCCTTGCACTCTCTTACCTGCATCTAGCTGATCTAAGGTGTAATCATTAGTCCAACAGTTGCAAACGAGAGTTTCTATTGGACAAATTCAGGTATGTTTATCCCCGTTTCGTTCCGTTTGCTTCTGTTTAAGAAAAGTTTTTTAACAGAATCGGCAGAATGAATACACCCCTGATCACACGCAAACAGCTCACTTTCATAGCCACATACAAACAGCTCATTGTATTCCTTCTCGCATCTACACGCTCTCCTCCTGTCACCTTTTTCTTTCACTTGTGGACTTCAATGCACAAAACCAGCTGTCTGTGACCAGGCAAAAAATACTTTCCAAGCCAAACCTTCATATCATAACCGCTACACACAGCCTACATCGTTGTCACCATATTAAGTAAAGTAACGTCATCGCCAACATAGCTAATAGAACTAATGCGTTAGTTAACCCGCTACAATCATGCAGTACAGTGCACAGTCAGTAAGCAGTTTAGCAGTTACACCAACGGGCCCCGGTGGCAATAAATGTGTAAATCCCAACGCTTACCTTGACTTGGAAGAGTTCCTGTGTTGGATAGTCATAGCCAGCTAGCTAACATAGCATCTCTCTGTTTGAGCCAGATGTTTGAGTTGGCTTAACTAGCTCGCTGCATTTGCTACCTAAGTAAGTGAAAGTGAAACAAAATGATGAAATATAGCTATCTCTCTCTCTCTCTCTCTCTCTCTCTCTCTCTCTCTCTCTTTCTCTCTCTTGCTCCTCCTTCAAGAATAAATCAATTTGTTAAAAACTGTTCAACTGTTGTCTTTCTATCTTTTTGAGTCAACTACTCACCACATTTTATGCACTGCAGTGCTAGCTAGATGTAGCTTATGCTTTCAGTACGATATTCATTCCACAGGAGGCTGCTGAGGGGAGAACGGCTCATAATAATTGCCGGAACGGAGCAAATGGAATGGCATCAAACACCTGCAAACCATGTGTGTGATGTATTTGATACCATTCCACCAATTCCGCTCCAGTCATTACCACGAGCCCATACTCCCCAATTAAGGTGCCACCAACCTCCTGTGATTCATTCGCTGATCCTTTGATTGGGTGGGCAACATGCTGCAAGAGCTCTGATAGGTTGGAGGATGTCCTCCGGAAGTTGTCATAATTACTGTATAAGTCTATGGAAGGAGGTGAGAACCATGAGCCTCCTATGTTTTGTATTGAAGTCAATTTACCCAGAGGATGACGGAAGCTGGCTGTCCTCCGGCTACACCATGGTGCTACCCTACAGAGTGCTGTTGAGGCTACTGTAACAGGGTTATATTGGTGATTCCCCTTGCCACTTTATTGTTAAGCCAATGGGTTTTTGGTTTTGTCTTGCCTTCACCTACTCAACATGGCATGTTATTGGCTGGTTGGCGTAGCTTGCTTACAAGGGAGGATGTTTCAGTTAGAATTGTCCCAGTGAACAAGCACCAAACCAGCGGTAAGTTGTTGGTTGCAAAGCACTGTACGTCAAAAGTGATTTTTATACTCCCAAGTGATGATGTAAATGTATAATTTATATCAATTTGTTTGTAAATGTTATTCGAACATCACACATAAGATGCAGCGTTTTTTGGTGAATATTTGTTGTGCATTTTGTTGTAGAGACTTCCAGCTAATACTAGCTAGCAACTTACTGTGTCTGGTGGGGGGTTTGTATATTTTGTACAGTGCATGAGTGCAGAGTTGGATGGTGAGCCGTGCATTGCATGACGTGCAATTTTGTGCTGTCCTATCAGGTACATTGTTAAAGATATTATATTGTAATTGTATTATTTTGGTAACTACATGTCCCAGTGAACAAGCACCAAACCAGTGTGCGTGAGTGCAGAGTTGGATGGTGAGCCGTGCATTGCATGACGTGCAATTATGTGCTGATCCTATCAGAATAAAACTCCATGACTGGTGTTACAAGATGGAGTTCGTGTTGATGATTGATTGTACACAACGCAAGAAGAGTACTGTTACAGTGGTGCCATGACCTGGATCACTGGTTGCTGTGGAAAAGGAGGAGGTCAAAAGGGGGGTGAGTGTAACCAGTGTGAAATGGCTAGCTAGTTAGCGGTGCGCACTAGTAGCGTTTCAATCAGTGACGTCACTCGCTCTGAGACCTTGAAGTAGTTGTTTCCCTTGCTCTGCAAGGGCCACGGCTTTTGTGGAGCGACGGGTAACGGTGCTTTGAGGGTGACTGTTGTCGATGTGTGCAGAGGGTCCCTGGTTCAAGCCCAGGTAGGGGCGAGGAGAGGGACGGAAGCAACACTGTTACACTACTGTAGACCTTAATTGCAAAGCAATGTGTTTTAATAAATGATTTGGTGACATGAATATATTTTGCATAGTTTTATCTAAAAAGGATAACTTTTTTAATGTTTCACTATTTTTATTTTTATGACATTCACTGAGGAGGATGGTCCTCCCCTTCCTCCTCTGAGGAGCCTCCACTGTTGAGGACAGATAAAGTTTCAGTACAGTTGCTCTAATGCTCCAACCTCTTAACATTTCCTCTCTGAAGATAACTTTGACAAGCAGCATCAGCTCGTGCTGTCAACAATGTAACACTGATTCTGGCTCTTGCAGCCTTTACAACCGTGGTATGATTGTCGGTGCCAGGCGCGCGCCGGTTCCAGTATCTCAGAAACGGCCCACCTCCTGGTCTTTTCACGCACGACAGTGTCTAGGGTTTACAGAGAATGCTGCGTCAAACAAAAAACATCCAGTCAGTGGTTGTTGTTACGGTTCGGCACTGTTGGTCCGGTTCCCGCTTGTTTCCCTTTTCCTTTTTCCCCTGTGTGTGTGTGTTGTCTGTGTCTGTCTCCCCCTGCTGTGCAGCCCAGTCAGAGGATCTAGGTCAGGGGGCGTGGCCATTCTCTCTCATGCTCCGTTACTTCCAGCTGCGGCTCATTGTCATCAATCAACCAGCAGTTATCTACCCGGGCTGGACACCTCTCCAGCGCCAGTTCGTTCCTACACTACCTGTGATCCCGTCTGTTCCTGCTGCCTGCCTACCTGCCATTCCCCACGCCGCAACCTGCTCATCTGTTGTCTGATATCCTCGTCATCCAGCTCTCCGGACTACTGGCTCTCCCCCCACTCAGCTCCTACCCCCGGTCTGAAGCTATTCCACCCTGAACTGTTTCTCTCTGCCAATTCACGCTGAATAAACGACATCCTAATTCACCCTCTGTTGTCCGTGTGTCCGTCTCTGCACCTGAGTCCCCCACCAAGCCTAATAGAACGAACTGGCCAAACATGGACTCAGCAGAGATGCCACATGAAACAACGGGTGATGGCGCATAACGCGCCCTCCATTCACAGGGAATGTTATTGGGACAACACGACCAACTCATCCGGACTCTTGTGGATAACAACCAGCAGTTGTTGGATCAAGTATCTCATCTCACCTCTCAGGTAGCTAACCTGGTAACACTCACTACCCTTCCTCCCTCTGCTTCTCCTCCGCCTGTTCCTCCTACAGTGGCTCCAGGCTCGGCTTCCGCTCCTGCCCTTCGGGAACCCCCTACAACCTCACCCGAACCTTTCACCGGGGACCTGAACAAATGCCGTGGTTTCCTGCTTCAGTGCCGCTTGGTGTTCCAACAGAAGCCCCTGTCTTTCTCCACGGAATCCTCAAAGGTACATTACGCACTGGGGTTAATGAGGGGCAAAGCTTTGATTTGGGCAGAAGCGGCTTGTTCTACTCAGCAGATTGCCAGCCTGTCGTTTGACGATTTTCCTCTCAATTGAAAGTTGTGTTTGATCACCCGACCATGCCGGACCGCCACAAAGAGACTATTGAAGCTACGACAGGGCACGGGTAGCGTGGCTGAATACGCCATTGATTTTTTGGACCTTGGCAGCCGATTCCAAGTGGAATGACGAAGCTCTTCAGGGAGCGTTTGTTAACGGTCTAAGTGACACGATTAAGAATGAACTAGCTGTTCGTGATGAGCCTGCTAACCTTCATGTTCTCGTTTCCCTTGCTACACGAATAGACAACAGGCTACGGGAGAGGAGACAGGAGAGGGGCGGTCGGGTCCACACCGCAGGCGGGGCCCCTCGCTTTCTGCAGCCCGAGCTACACCACCACTCGGACACCGCCCACACACCGCAGCGGATCCCTCCACGGAACTAGACGAGCCCATGCAGCTGGGCCGTGCTCGTCTGTCCCCTGCCGAAAGGAACGGCGCATGCGGGCTGGTGAGTGCATGTACTGTGGGGACCGCACTCATTTCCTGGTTAACTGTCCGGTTCGCCCAAAAGACCAAGCTCGCAGGTAGAAGTGGGCATACTTGCGAGTGCTACACCTGACTCAATGCCCACAGCACCCCCGTCTAGTTATCCCAGCTACAGTCCAGTTCAGGAATCTATCTCTCCCACTAGCTGCTCTCATCGACTCTGGTGCTGAGGATAGTTTCCTTGACGTTAACCTGGTCACTCAGGCTGAGATCCCTGTTAAGCCCCCTGCCTAAGCCTATAACAGTAACCGCTATTGACGGCCATCAGTTTGCCAACATCACCCATCAAACTGTCCCCGTTTCTCTCATGCTGTCCGGCAATCACAAAGAAACCATCCAGTTTAAAGTAGTCTCCTCCTCGGCCTCCCCCCCTTATCCTCGGTTTCCCTTGGCTTAGCATTCACAACCCCCCATATTGACTGGCAAAACCACAAAATACACAGTTGGAGCACTCACTGCCATTCTGTTTGCCTTGGGTCGGCTATTCCGCCCTCGGTAGGTTCCCCTGCTTCCCCTGTCAAAACCCCAGACCTCTTTCAGTCCCTGAGGAGTACCTGGACCTGGCCGAGGTATTCAGTAAGTCCAAGGCACTTTCATTACCACCTCATAGGCCATACGATTGCGCTATTGAGTTACTGCCTGGAGCCCCTTTGCCGTCCAGTCGGCTTTTCAATCTGTCCCGTCCTGAGAGAGAAGCTATGGAAACCTACATAGGCGACTCCCTAGCCTCTGGCATCATTCGTCCCTCATCTTCCGCTGTTGGTGCTGGGTTCTTTTTTGTAGAGAAGAAGGACAAAACATTACGCCCCTGCATTGACTACAGAGGACTTAATAACATCACAGTCAGAAATACGTACCCCCTGCCTCTCATCAACTCAGCATTTGAACCCCTTCATGGTGCCACCGTGTTTACCAAACTCGACCTACGTAACGCTTACCACCTCGTTAGGATCAGGCCGGGAGACGAATGGAAGACTGGGTTCAATACCCCCTCTCGGACACTTTGAATACCTAGTCATGCCATTCGGTCTCACTAACGCCCCAGCAGTGTTTCAGGCCATGGTTAACGATGTGTTGAGGGATTTTCTACACTGTTTTGTGTTTGTCTATTTGGATGACATTCTAATATTCTCTCTAAGTCACAGGATGAACACGTCTCCCACGTCCGTCTGGTTCTCCAACGCCTCATGGAAAATAAACTGTATGTGAAAGCAGAAAAATGTGAGTTCCACCGGCAGTCCGTCCCCTTTTTGGGCTTTATTATCGAGCGGGGACAAGTGTCACCAGACCCTGACAAGATCAGAGCGGTTGTGGAGTGGCCCACACCCACGTCTCGGAAGCAGCTACAACGCTTCCTGGGCTTCGCCAACTTCTACCGCCGCTTCATCAGGGGTTTCAGCCGAGTGGTTGCCCCCTGACCAAGCTCACCTCCCCTAAGGTGCCATTCCTGTGGACGCCTGAGGCCGAGTCAGCTGTGAGTACATTGAAGGAACTGTTCACCACCTCACCTGTTCTTATTCATCCAGACACTAGTTTGCAGTTTATTGTGGAAGTGGACGCCTCTGATTCGGGGGTGGGGGCAGTCCTGTCACAACGTTCCCCACGGACCAGAAGCTCCATCCTGTGGCCTTTTTCTCCAGGAGATTGACCCCCTGCTGAGAAGAACTACGACGTGGGTAACCGGGAGTTGCTTGCTGTCAAGTTGGCGTTGGAGGAGTGGAGGCACTGGCTAGACGGAGCAGAGCAACCCTTCATAGTCTGGACAGACCACAAGAACCTGGCTTACATCCAGTCATCCAAGAGGCTGAACTCCCGTCAGGCCAGATGGGCTCTGTTCTTCAGCAGGTTCAAGTTTATTTTAACATATCGTCCTGGCACACGTAATGTCAAGCCTGATGCTCTCTCTCGCCAGTTTACAGACAATGAAGACTTCAGCAATCCTGAACCTGTTCTGCCCGCTTCCTGTTTGGTGGCGGCTGTTCACTGGGAAATCGAGTCCCTCGTCCGATCGGCACAAGAGTTGGAACCTGGACCGGCCGATGGCCCCCCGACCTTCTCTATGTTCCCGGCAGCCGTGCGGCCGCAAGTGCTCAACTGGATCCACACCTCACGATTCTCCTGCCACCCTGGTATGAACCGTACACTGTCGCTACTTAAGAGGCACTTTTGGTGGCCATCCGCCGAGGCTGACGTCCGGGAGTACGTGGCGGCCTGTTCCATCTGTGCCCAAAATAAGGCTTCCCACAGGGCTCCTTCGGGCCTGCTGCGGCCTCTCCCAGTCCCCGAGTCGTCCTTGGTCTCACGTGGCCTTGGACTTCGTCACTGGACTTCCTATGTCTGAGGGTAATGACACCATACTCACCATCGTGGACAGATTCTCTAAATCTGCCCATTTTGTTGCATTACCAAAATTACCGTCTGCCAGTGAGACAGCCGACCTCTTTGTCCTACATGTATTCCCGTCCCCATGGAATACCTGTGGACATAGTGTCCGATAGAGGTCCACAGTTCATTTCTCGGGTATGGAAGGAGTTTTGTTCGGCTCTGGGTGCCTCTGTCAGTCTCTCATCAGGTTTCCATCCCCAGTCCAATGGCCAGACTGAGAGGACCAATCAGGACCTGGAGGCTGCTCTACGCTGTGTGACATCCCAGAACCCGTCCACCTGGGCCAAACATCTCCCGTGGGTCGAATATGCCCACAATTCCCTCACCTCATCTGCCACCGGCCCCTCTCACCTTTTGAGGCGGCTTTGGGGGTACCAACCGCCATTGTTCCCGCTCTCAAGAAAAGGAGTTAGCCGTCCCGTCAGTTCAGGATAACCTCGTCGCTGCCGCAAGGTGTGGGTGGACACCCGTGAGGCCCTTCTACGGACAGCAGAGCGCAACAAGAGGGTGGCGGACAGGCACAGGGTAGTCGCTCCCCCAGTTCCAGCCTGGTCAGCGAGTCTGGCTCTCCTCCAGCAACATCCCCCTGCGCACTGACTCCCGTAAGCTGTTGCCCCGGTATTTGGGTCCTTTCGAGATCGACTCCATCATCAACCCTTCGGCTGTTCGGTTGAAGCTTCCCCAGGCCATGAGAGTCCATCCTACATTTCACGTGTCCCAGCTGAAGCTGGTCTCCTCCAGCCCTTGTGTCCGCCTGTGGATCCCCTCCGCCACCGCGGATATTGACGTCACCATCCAGCCTACACGGTGCGGAGACTGCTGGACGTCCGGAGGCGTGGGTAGAGGGCTTCGTACCTGGTGGACTGGGAGGGATACGGTCCCGAGGAGAGGTCCTGGATTCCCCGACGATTTATACTGGATCCGCAGCTGGTGGCTGACTTCCATAGGGACCACCCTGACAAGCCGGGTGGTCGCCGGGTGGCGCCCGTTGAGGGGGTACTGTTACGGTTCGGCACTGTTGGTCCGGTTCCCGCTTGTTTCCCTTCCTTTTCCCCTGTGTGTGTGTTGTCTGTGTCTGTCTCCCCCTGCTGTGCAGCCCAGTCAGAGGATCTAGGTCAGGGGCGTGGCCATTCTCTCTCATGCTCCGTTACTTCCAGCTGCGGCTCATTGTCATCAATCAACCAGCAGTTATCTACCCGGGCTGGACACCTCTCCAGCGCCAGTTCGTTCCTACACTACCTGTGATCCCGTCTGTTCCTGCTGCCTGCCTACCTGCCATTCCCACGCCGCAACCTGCTCATCTGTTGTCTGATATCCTCGTCATCCAGCTCTCCGGACTACTGGCTCTCCCCCCCACTCAGCTCCTACCCCGGTCTGAAGCTATTCCACCCTGAACTGTTTCTCTCTGCCAATTCACGCTGAATAAACGACATCCTAATTCACCCTCTGTTGTCCGTGTGTCCGTCTCTGCACCTGAGTCCCCCACCAAGCCTAATAGTTGTTCTGTGGGCGGAAACAGCTAGTTGATGAGAGAGGTCGAAGGAGAATAGCAAGAATTGTGCAAGCTAACAGGCGCCACAAACAGGGAAATACCGGCGCAGTACAACAGTGTTGTGCAGAACAGCATCTCAGAACACACAACTCGTTGGTCCTTGTCATGGATGGGCTATTGCAGCAAATGACCACACCGGGTTCCACTCCTACCAGCTAAAAACAAGAGGAAGCGTCCAGTGGGCACGCGATCACCAACACTGGACAATTGAGGAGTGGAAAAACATCGCCTGGTCAGATGAATCCTGGTTCCTGTTTCATCATGCTGATGGCAGAGTCAGGATTTGGCATAAGCAGCATGAATCCATGGCCCCATCCTGCATGGTGTCAACAGTACAGGCAGGTGGCGGTGGTGTAATGGTGTGGGGAATGTTTTCCTGGCACACGTTTGGTTCCTTGATACCAATTGAGCAACGTTTGAACGCTACACCTTGTAGAATCCATGCCCCAAATAATTCAGGCTATTCTGGTGGCAAAGGGGGTTCCGACCTGGTACTAGATGGGTGTACCTAATAAACTGTCCTGTAAAGGCTACCTCAACCTGCATGACATGAGCCGTCCTCTCGTTCTCTCCCAGTTTGGATAGAAAGTTGTTGTGTGTAAAAACAGTCTATTAATGCCGAATAATACAGTTAGTCCACCCTCAAAACAGTAGCTTACTACAACCACACAACTCAAACGCCGGTTCACCAGTTTGAACGAAAATCGCAAATCACTTAATATGATCACCTGTTTGCATCTGCCAATTTATTGGTTGTCCAGTATCCAGAAGACCTGTCCCCAGAGCTTCCTATACAGTTAACCTCTTTCCGTAACGTGTTGAGGCCGGCCATTAAGGAGAATGAGAAGCTCAATTAAAGATGTGAAGGACGTTGAAGCACCACCTTCTGCCCAGTTTCCCTGATGTTTCTACGGAAATCAAGCTGTTTTTACCATCCCTGTAACTGTCGCTTCTGCTGAAAGATCGTTTTCTAAACTAAAACTAATAAAGAACTACCTAAGAAGCATTAGGCTCGGTCTGATATGAGGTTTTGAATACCTGAGTAAGCTCAACTCATTGCACTGGCGCCGTGGTAGCCTTGACCACAGCATTTGTTTGCCGATATCACCCTTTTACTTTCAATCAGTTCAATTTGTTATTTTTCAAGACCTGGGGCACTTTTTCCAGTCACATTCCTGAAGCCCAAGAAACAAACACTTAGCTTTCTAGTACATATGGAAATTAAAGTGGTTTATGAATGAATGACTTTCGCCTCTGATAGACTGTTTATTTGACTTTCAGAAAGCGGAGAATGAGAAGAGACTTCTGGAAAATCAGACAGAGATTATGGAAATGGTCAGTATACTGTACATCATGATTGAACCATTCCACTTTAGAGCTCTTAATGTATTACTTCATTCACCAAACATGTGTAGCACCCATCTTAATGATGTCTTTTCCCAATTTTTTTGTTATTTATGTGTTATGATCAGAAACATATATATGGTTTATGTGACTAATATCCAAGTTTGTCTGTTGTAGAATGCTGAGCAAGATCGTAATTTGACTCAGTCCAATATGGCAGGACTGAAAACCATGTTTGAATTTCACAAACTTGACACTATCAAATACCTTGCAGAAAATAAGTAAAGAGTGAACTTTGGTTTTAGAAGTGGGAGGGACATTATACATAAACTCAGCAAAAAAAGAAACATCCCCTTTTCAGGACCCTGTTTTTCAAAGATCATTCGTAAAAATCAAAATCATTTCACAGATCTTCATTGTAAAGTTTTTAAACACTGTTTCCCATGCTTGTTCAATTAATCATAAACAATTAATGAACATACACCTGTGGAACGGTCGTTAAGACACTAACAGCTTACAGAAGGTAGGCAATTAAGGTCACAGTTATGAAAACTTATGACACTAAAGAGGCCTTTCTACTGATTCTGAAAAACACCAAAAGAAAGATGCCCAGGGTCCCTGCTCATCTGCGTGAACTTGTCTTCGGCATGCTGCAAGGAGGCATGAGGACTGCAGATGTGGCCAGGGCAATACATTGCAATGTCCGTACTGTGAGACGCCTAAGACAGCGCTACAGGGAGACAGGATGGACAGCTGATCGTCCTCGCAGTGGCAGACCATGTGTAACAACACCTGCACAGGATCGGTACATCCAAACATCACACCTGCAGGACAGGTACAGGATGGCAACAACAACTGCCCGAGTTACACCAGGAACACACAATCCCTCCATCAGTGCTCAGACTGTCCGCAATAGGCTGAGAGAGGCTGGACTGATGGCTTGTAGGCCTGTTGTAAGGCAGGTCCTCACCAGACATCACCGGCAACAACATCGCCTATGGGCACAAACCCACCGTCACAGGACCAGACAGGACTGGCAAAAAGTGCTCTTCACTGACGAGTCGCAGTTTTGTCTCACCAGGGGTTATGGTCGGATTCGCGTTTATCGTCGAAGGAATGAGCGTTACACCGAGGCCTGTACTCTGGAGCGGGATCGATTTGGAGGTGGAGGGTCCGTCATGGTCTGGGGCGGTGTGTCACAGCATCATCGGACTGAGCTTGTTGTCATTGCAGGCAATCTCAACGCTGTGCGTTACAGGGAAGACATCCTCCTCCCTCATGTGGTACCCTTCCTGTAGGCTCATCCTGACATGACCCTCCAGCATGACAATGCCACCAGCCATACTGCTCGTTCTGTGCGTGATTTCCTGCAAGACAGGAATGTCAGTGTTCTGCCATGGCCAGCGAAGAGCCCGGATCTCAATCCCATTGAGCACGTCTGGGACCTGTTGGATTGGAGGGTGAGGGCTAGGGCCAACTTGCAGGTGCCTTGGTGGAAGAGTGGGGTAACATCTCACAGCAAGAACTGGCAAATCTGGTGCAGTCCATGAGGAGGAGATGCACTGCAGTACTTAATGCAGCTGGTGGCCACACCAGATACTGACTGTTACTTTTGAATTTGACCCCCCCTTTGTTCAGGGACACATTATTCAATTTCTGTAGTCACATGTCTGTTTAACTTGTTCAGTTTATGTCTCAGTTATTTAATCTTGTTATGTTCATACAAATATTTACACATATTAAGTTTGCTGAAAATAAATGCAGTTGACAGTGAGAGGACGTTTCTTTTTTTGCTGAGTTTTATATATTTTTTATCCAGTCGGATAAACACTCCAAACAGCTTACCCGACCGCTCGGAGGCGTCCGCATGTTCCTAAAGCACATGTTGCCTCGTGTTGTATCACATTCCAATGATAAAACTGTGGGGAGGGGGACAAAAATGCAATTTCAGAATGTGGGGGGGACATGTCCTCCCTGTCCCCAGTGAAAGTTGCGCTCCTGCATAATTGTATCCATGGATTATTGTCTTTTCTCATTTGCTCAATAAAAATACACATGGGAAGTGCAATACTATAAATTCTGGATAACATACTGTGGCCCTCGAATGAAATAGGATATCAGCTATAACTACTGATATTTCCTCAGTCCTACTAATTGTCTATCTCTGATTTTGGTCAACTAAACGTCACTTTTGGCCATAGGCGATGAACAAGTTCTGACTGATGGACTCCTCCCATGTCTTTCAGGTTCAGTCTTCATTTGTCTCACTGTGGTTCTCGGATTCTATCGCAGCTGGATGAGAAACCGGTGAGTAGAGGAAGAGCTGGTCATCTGTACCACTGTAGCTAAAAAAGAACCCATTTGGACGGAAGGTCGCTGCCACCATTTTGTGTTTGATAAAAGTCAGAAACTATAGGACCAAATAACCACTGGCCTATGACATGAAAAGCAAGCAGAGAAAATGCTTGGATGTGTATTGACATTGAAATGTCTAGTTTGAGGACCAAACCATGAAATGCGGAAAGCTGCATTGTCTAACTATCTCCTGTATTTGTAATTTGTCTGGTGTGTTTTCATATTACAGAGTACCCTACAAAATGAATGAAAAGTTATTTATGATAGGATCTTGACAACAGATATGAACATATTGCAATTTATATTAATGCATTATTTTCATGCACTGTTCAGTAAGAAACCTGTGTATTTTGTGTTTGAGTATGCTGTAGAAATTCATCGATATTTGTGCAATACTGTCCAAAGTGTGCATTTCTGGCTATGTATTCACAGTAAAGAAACTTGCTATGATGCAGCTCCATATTCTAACTCAATTGTTTAAATACTAGGGGACTCTGGTGAGTCATTGAACACACATTCAATTTCTCTACAGACCAATGGATGTTTTTAATGACAAGATATTGTAAAACTGTATGAAGGAAAGCATCACTTAAGTATGACTTAAGTATATAAAAGATAATTTTGCCCATATCAGACTTGTTTTTTTATAATGATTATTTACTATCCCAGAGGAATAATCATCTTTGCACAGGGGACCTTTATTGTGAAATGTGACAGAAACAACCCGGAAGTTATTTCCTGTGGTCCTACACGTGTGTTTACATCGGTAAGCTTAGCCTGTCAGGTATAATGCAATTTATCGTAGTTTGTTATCTGATTTAACGAATACTTTATTATGGTGGTCTTTATGAGAAACTTGCACCCAATACTGCCTATGCCTGGGTCACCTCTCTAAAATATTTAATTTGACATCACGTTGGGTCATCATTTACGAGCTAGCTAGCACGTAGCTAGCATACAGTAGCCTGTATCGACACATAATAAATTGCAGATACACAGCAGAAATTCCATGTTTTGTTGTAGTAGCATTTATCATAGACGAGGAAATGCATATTGAGCCTTCATGATCATCTTGCTACATTTTTAACAAAGTGCATCCGGTGATTGTGTGGTCCTTGGGATGAGATGCTAATTCCACTAGCTATTTTCTATTCCTAGATGTTACAATGACGGATGCATTCAGCACCAACAGTGAGCTGGTTCTTCAGCGCGTGCTGGGCGTGACATCAGAGAAGAATGTTCACTCTGGGAATCTAGATGAGCTTTATCAGATCAAGGAGACATGCCATTTCATCAACGATCATCAGTTCAAAAAGGTATGAGGATCCAACAACGCAGTTGCTAGCTAACTAGCTACATAAATTGTCACTTGAATAACAGTTTGTGTGTGTGTGTGTAGGCTAGTTATGAATAATTTGTGCTTTAGGTTGCCTTGCAATTTCCAGATGAGGTGCTGGTTGATTCAATAGCAATTGCTGCAGAGATAGAGAAGGGAACCAAAGCAAAACTATTCATCCTTGGAGACACATCCTATGGCAGGTAGGAAAACATTTTTGTGTCGTTATCAAAAACATGAAATTGATAGAAATTTCAACTTATTTAATTATATCTTATTGAATGAGACTAGTGCATTTGCAAGCATTCGTTTGGCCAGAATCACCATTGCCATTATTTGTTTTAATAATTTGAGATTCATCACTATAACCTTATTGTCAATACTCTTGATATTTCCAGTTGTTGTGTGGATGAAGTTGCAGCGGAGCATGTGGGCGCAGACTGCATTGTGCACTACGGAAGGGCTTGTCTCAGCCCGTCCAGAAGACTCCCACTGATGTACGTCTTTGAGAGGAGACCTGTGGTCCTGGAGACGTGTGCCTCCTCCTTCAGAGAGCTCTACCCCGACAGACAGAGTCACGTCATCCTCCTGTACGATGTCAACTATGCTCACATTAATGGTAAGCCTCTCAGCTTCACACAATGACGTATGTCCCATTTGTCCCATTGTGTGAATGTTTTTTAAGACTGGAAACTTTGAGTTTGTGATATCCTTACAAAGGAATGTGAGCGATTTATACTTTTTTCCTCAGGTTGCATTGCGGCATAGTTTTAGAAATATATTAAAATGAGATATGTGTTTCAACACATTTTAGCAACTTACTTAATACTGATTTATAGCATGATAATGTCTCTCCTCAGACGATCTTCTGGCACTACTGTCCTCTGAGTATCCGAACATTGCCGCCTCAACCCTTCACGTGGACGGAGAACTTTGCTACAGTCACGGACAAAGATATGGACAACACAATGTCAGCAGTTCTCAGTGTCAAAACGGTGATCAAGTCGTTCACCAGTTCGGAAGGCAGTTTGTCTTGAAATGTGGACAGACCGTTGAGGACTACAGTGTGTTCTTTATCGGCCACGAAGGTGCAACCTTGACAAACTTCATGATGACTTGGAACCGCTGCTCTTTCTACTCTTTTGACCCTGTAACAATGACAGGGCGGACTGAGTCGATCAGTATCAACAAAGCTTTGATGAAGCGATATTACGCAATAGAGAGGGCAAAGGATGCCAGTGTGGTGGGCATTCTTGTGGGCACACTTGGCGTGGCAAACTACCTCACTATCATCGAGCAGCTGAAAGAAACCATCCACAGAGCTGGGAAAAAGAGCTACATGTTTGCCATGGGGAAACTGAATGTTGCCAAACTGGCTAACTTTCTTGAGATTGACATTTATGTACTGATCGCATGTCCTGAGAACTCTCTGTTGGACTCCAGTGAGTTCTACAAACCGGTCGTGACCCCCTTTGAAATGGAGGTGGCCTGCAACAAAAACAGGGAATGGTCGGGAGAGTATGTCACAGACTTCCGCGATCTGCTTCCAGGTAGGATCTGATTGACATTGATTTGTTCCTGAATTAAAGTTTTGTGAGCAAGAATAGACATGGTGCTGTACTGTGCGTATCTTAGCCTGGTCCCAGATCTGTTTATGTCATCATGCCAGGAGTTGGCAAGACAATACAAACAGATCTGGGACCAGGCCATAGGTATCAAGACTAATAGTAAAACCTGTTGTAGGTGGATCTAAGCATGTGGCCTTGGCGAACCCTGACGACCTCGAGGACGGTGATGAGACTGATGTCTCCCTCATCACTGGAGCTCTACGAACGACCCACTTCTCGTCCAGTGAGCCAGTGTCTACCTCACGCGACTCCTCACTCGTCCTACGGAACCAGACGCTCACTGTGGCCAATGCTAACACAGCTGGTACGATATATGGGAAAAATAGACATAAATATCTAAAACTAGGCTAAATTCACAGAATCGTGACAGGCTCCGTTGGGTTGGGGTTTAAACTCCACTCTGGGATTGCAAGACCATTAATAAAGATGCTGTTGAGTGATTACTTTTCTTGAGTTACAATTTTCATATTTCCTTCATCTGTTTGTTTTAGCCACGTTCCTGGCGGGTCGTAGCTGGCAGGGACTGGAGCAGAAACTGGGAGAAACACCGGTGGTGAAAGCATTAGAGGGAAGGAAAGGCATTGCCATTGCCTACGAAGAGGAGCCGATGACTGACAGGGACCATTCATCATGAAGGCACTCATCACATCCAGATTATTAGTCCTCATTGCTCATTTTTTACACATATCAATCAATATATTATGTTGCTTCATAGCTCAACAGTTTCCAATTTAAGTAATCAATCTTCTGACAAATTTAAGGCCTTACCAGGATTATTGCATAACTAAGCTTTATCAGGTGCATTATATTCGTGTAAGTCACGTCAACATAGGCTTTTTTTTTTACGCCGACACTGAAGTGTGTCATGGAGGGAGAACTGAAAAGTGCAAGCCTTTTCCTGTTATTTATGCTTTTTTGTGAACATCTCTTAGACTTGAAGCATACGAATATAAAGGTTTATAGATTAGTTGCGTCAACAACAAAAAATGCCTGTCAAGAAATATGCAGCTAGTGTAGCAGTGCTTTGAATGTGATGACTGTCACAGTACAACATAACTTTAACTGTTTTTAAGGGTGCGTTCGTAAATTCAAACTCGAGTGCCAGTGCGCTCAGAGTGTGCTCTGGGTGTTCGTAAATTCAGAGCTTTGTCAGATTGTCCATTCGTAAATTCTGAGCGTTTCGCTCTCGGAGCGTTCAGAGCGCACACTGGACGCTCTGGCCGAGGAGTAGGGTTGATCCGAGCATTCTGACAACACAGCAGTCAAGCACCCAAGCTAACTGGCTAACGTTGGCTAGCTTGCTAGCTACTTCCAGACACAAATGAGAGAACACCTCACTCTGACCATTTTACTCGCCCTAGCAGAGCTGTTTCCATGTTAGCCAGAGCATTGGTGACTGTAACTGTGCTGCTGGCAACAATTTAATGACGCTTTTTTGCCGACGTTTGTAAATTCATCAGTTATTCTGCGCTCTGGCACACTCAGACGAGAGTGCTCTGAAATCGGAGTAGATAGCCAGAGCGAATTTACGAACGCACCCTAAATGAAACAGATAGAACTTTGAAAATGTGAGACCACATACTTGGACTTAAATGCACTCATCACTGTTGTGAATACACATAATTATTATTATTTATTCAACAACTTTTTGCTCTATGTACTGTAAATCACAATTGAGATATACAAAAGAGATATATTCAAGTTATGTCTGATTTTATTTTTTAATTCAAATCAATATAGACTATTGGTGTTAGATCAATCGCAGTTGAAATTAATTGCTGACCATCAAATGTGCTCTGAAAGCTGTTTTCCTGTACACTGGAATTCAGAATAGTCTATGGCTATACCCAATGTTTAATTTGTTTAACAATGACATAAGAAAATAACTTAGACTTAGCAGAACTACATTTTTTCTGAGGAAACTTCATTTTTTGTTGTCCGATACATACACATAACAAATAATTAAAAACATACTACTGCATTACATTCAAATACGTAGAAAACCAGGGCATGCTTGATTTGTGCCTGCCAAAACGGTTATTGAAACTTCATACTTTAACAATAACATCACATAAATCAGTAAATATCAGCCTAGCGAAGAAAAGTCCTTAGGTAATGACGTTTCGGACCTAAATGCCTTCCCTCAATGTAAATGTATAAATCGGACTTTGTGTCTGCTTCTGTAAGTTTTTCTTTGATGATGGTTGGCGGTATCCAGATTTGAACAAAGACAAAGTAGAAATAACAAATCCCACAATCTCGATAAAGTCATTGTTCCTTAGTCTTTTGTTCTGATCATATTATTTATCTTTCATGGGAACTTCTTCAACGAAGGATGCCGGGAATATGCCAATCTTTCCGTTGCACTGTCCCTCAAACCAGTCTTCATTGACTGAAAAGAAAGTAATGAAAATGGAAATTCTGAATTTTAAGAAAACAGTAGGTTACAGCTCATCCAGGATATCATCTAATAACAGGATAATAAACACTGACACAACTGATTTGTGCATTGTCGAAATGGTGCCCTGCATGAGAGAAATTGGTTGCTCACCTTTGGAGAGAAGTAAGATGGTATCTCCTTGATGGAACTCAAGGTCCTCTGGAGTTGAAGACTCGTAGGAATGAAGAGCCATCAGGTGAGTCTGGCTTTGCAGCTGCTCACTCATACCCTGTAGTGTAGATTACATGAAATAAGGGTAACAAGTACCCATGATGACATCTGTCGGCACTAAATTGTCTTGTCAGTCAAGTTTTATATCCCATACCCTCTTTTTCTAGGAGTTGACCATTATATTTGTAACTTAAAAGTCCACATAGCAAACAACTTACTGTATGACCACATTACCTCTTTGAGCTCACACCACAGTGTTAGACGACCATTGTGGACACCGCTCCAAACATCTTCCATCCTCGTGTCCTCATCAATCACTATTTTACCAGAATCTATGTGGGCATAGCTTGAGAAAAATCACACAAAAACCCTGAGCTTGGTTTTGTAACGGTAATGAATGTTGAATTAAAGTTTTGAAGCTAATGTTTAAACAGTGCCATACCTCAAGGTGATTGCCATGGCAGGAAGGCCCAGTTTGTTACTGATTTTCTCCAGAATGGTTGTGTAGGGAAGTCCAGGCACCATGCAGATTGCTATGGTGTATGTGAAGTGCACTTTCACTACACACAGTGAAGATTCATTTGACTCTTCAATCTGGCAAGACTAGGGAATGAAATAAATGTACAATGATATTTTAAATTTGTACACATAGAGTACTGATAAACAATTGGTATCTACTTTGGATATTGCATGCTGTAAATTTTTTATTTAATAATGTGTTGAGATCTATTTTGAATAATTCTCATACCTCTGTTTCTGTGTCCCCGATGCTCTGATTTTCAGCAGCCAAAGCTGTTACAAAAATACCCCCCCAAAAGTAAAGTTATTTGTTGCATAGCCAATAATTAAAACGTTAGCTATACAACTTTCATTCCATATTTTTACATAACAGATCTTTACCAGATTTTCTCTGAGGTCTCGTCGGTGGTTCTCGTCTAGGTGGCGTTGGGGAGTCATCCTTGTCTGTCCCATCCTACAAGAAAGCAATCAACCCACATAGGAGGAATCAATTAACATAGCAATTGAAGGGTATGCTTTACCAGAATTTTAGGGATTGCACCTTAAAGGATTTCAAATTTGTTATAGCCCAGCATTGACACACACAGGTGTTTGAGTCAATGCCATCTTGTGATGAGGAAAAAACACAAACTAGATGGTAGAAATGTACCTGATCTTGCTTAGATGATAAGGTTATTTCCAAACGCTCCAGGAAATTATAAGGAACAAGCCCCCTCTAAAAATGTAAAGGTTAAATGAATTAACTGAACACATCGTATAATTTTTTGAATAAGGATGCTCGTAATCAACCGAGTGTCTATCACATAAAGAGAACAATAGATGTACATTTTTAATTCAAAGCATTTTTTCAGTGTAATGTTTGTAATCATACTCTTTCATTGAAGATGACAGATGCCCAGTTGTCTGCTCCGTTGTTCAGCACAAAGACGATGTTGCCAGGTACCACAGCTAACTCATCACTTGTCTCAGGGACAAACTCAAAGAGGACAGTGTGAGGCTCACCCTCCTCCAGAGCCCTGTGGGGGGCGACAGAGATATCCTGCATTGATATCCGGCACTGTTTCTACATGCTAACGTTTTAGCATTTTTGCCACAAATCCCATTCAAGTCATGGGACCGATATTAGCATTTGTATCGCATAATTTTCAATACATTTATAAGTGACTTTGTTGAGCTTCACAATCAATTTAAAATACTTTCGGATTATTTGGACATGATGCGTGAACATTTATAATATTGCTCCCATGACTTGAAAGGGATTTGTGCCACAAATGCTAAAATGTTAGGATGTGGAAACAATACTAGGGAAACTAAACCAAAGCATGGATTGCCGTCATAACTTTACATTTTAATTGCACTATAACGCTGAACTTCCGCGATACGGATTGAATCGTGTCAAACCAGCCCCACAGTCTCTGCTAGAATTAACATCAAGATCACATTAACTTTACCTCAGAACTTCAGGCACCTTTGGTCTGGTAGGAACCTCTTCAACCTATTCTCACCGTAGAAAATAGCACATCCCATTACACTGTTACACTGAATATTCCTCCTCTATCAATTGTTCCATTTTAATTGTTGATAGTTTTTATTTTAATTGATCGTAAAAAATAATAATTGTTGATCATTTTTAAGGCACTATTAAAACATCACATCAAATCATATGATACTTCACCTGTGGCTGTAACGGAGCAAAGCCAGAGAACTCATCCTGGAAGACGATGGAAGAAACAACCTGAGAATAGAGAATAAAACAGGTTCAACATGAAACAATACTTTATGAAATGCCTACTGATAAAGTGCCAAATATCTAACTAAAGAAAAAACTAAAGCAACACATTTTAATTGCACATTTCAATCCAATTAGGTAATTGACATGCATTTTGTATACACATCTACAAAGTCGCAACATTTTGCCTGTTTAAGATACAGTGCCTATAGAAAGTCTACAACCCCTTTAACTTTTTTCACATTTTGTTGCATTAAAAAGTGGGATTGAAGTATATTTAATTACATTTTTTGTCATTGATCTACACAAAATACTCCATAATGTCAAAGTGAAAAGGACATTCTGCAAATTTGTACAAATTAATAAAAATGAAAAACCTAAAATATAGTTGTAAGTATTCACACCCTTTGTTTAGGCAAGCAAGCATAAATTAGTTCAGAAGTAAAATTTGGCTTAACAAATCACATAATAAATTATATGGAATCACTCTTTGTGAAATAATAGGGGTTTAATTTATTTTTGAATGACTAGCCCTTCCTCTGTCTCCCATACAGTGTATTCAGAAAGTATTCACACCCCTTGAGAGTTTCCATATTTTGTTGTGTTACAGCCTGAATGATGGTTGTAAAGTCGTCTCAAATAAAACTGTGAAGGACCTCGGCGTTACTCTTGACCCTGATCTCTCTTTTGACGAACATATCAAGACTGTTTCAAGGACAGCTTTTTTCCATCTACGTAACATTGCAAAAATCAGAAATTTTCTGTCCAAAAATGATGCAGAAAAATTAATCCATGCATTTGTTACTTCTAGGTTAGACTACTGCAATGCTCTACTTTCCGGCTACCCGGATAAAGCACTAAATAAACTTCAGTTAGTGCTAAATACGGCTGCTAGAATCCTGACTAGAACCAAGAAATTTGATCATATTACTCCAGTGCTAGCTTCCCTACACTGGCTTCCTGTTAAGGCAAGGGCTGATTTCAAGGTTTTACTGTTAACCTATAAAGCGTTACATGGGCTTGCTCCTACCTATCTTTCCGAGTTGGTCCTGCCGTACATACCAATACGTACGCTACGGTCACAAGACGCAGGCCTCCTAATTGTCCCTAGAATTTCTAAGCAAACAGCGGGAGGCAGGGCTTTCTCCTATAGATCTCAATTTTTATGGAACAGTTTGCCTACCCATGTGAGAGAGACGCAGACTCGGTCTCAACCTTTTAAGTCTTTACTGAAGACTTATCTCTTCAGTAGGTCATATGATTGAGTGTAGTCTGGCCCAGGAGTGTGAAGGTGAACGGAAAGGCTCTGGAGCAACGAACAGCCCTTGCTGTCTCTGCCAGGCCGGTTCCCTCTCTCCACTGGGGTTCTCTGCCTCTAACCCTGTTACAGGGGCTGAGTCACTGGCTTGCTGGTGCTCTTTCATGCCGTCCCTAGGAGGGGTGCGTCACTTGAGTGGGTTGAGTTACTGACGTGATCTTCCTGTCTGGGTTGGCGCCCCCCTTGGTTTGTGCTGTGGTGGAGACCTCTGTGGGCTATACTCGGCCTTGTCTCAGGATTGTAAGTTGGTGGTTGAGGATATCCCTCTGGTGGTGCGGGGGCTGTGCTTTGGCAGAGTGGGTGGGGTTATATCCTTCCTGTTTGGCCCTGTCCGGGGTTTCTTCGGATGGGGCCACAGTGTCTCCGGACCGCTCCTGTCTCAGCCTCCAGTATTTATGCTGCAGTAGTTTATGTGTCGGGGGGCTGGGGTTAGTTGGTTATACCTGGAGTACTTCTCCTGTCTTATCCAGTGTCCTGTGTGAATTTAAGTATGCTCTCTCTAATTCTCTCGTTCTCTCTTTCTCTCTGAGAACCTGAGCCCTAGGACCATACGTCAGGACTACCGGGCATGCTGACACCTTGCTGTCCCCAGTCCGCCTGGCCTTGCTGCTATTCCAGTTTCAACTGTTCTGCCTGCGGTTACGAAACCCCTACCTGTCCCAGACCTGCTGTTTTCAACTCTTAATGATCGGCTATGAAAAGCCAACTGAGAGACCTGAGCCCCTAGGACCATACGTCGGGACTACCGGCCGTGGTGACTCCTTGCTGTCCCCAGTCCGCCTGGCCTTGCTGCTATTCCAGTTTCAACTGTTCTGCCTGCGGTTATGGAACCCTACCTGTCCCAGACCTGCTGTTTTCAACTCTTAATGATCGGCTATGAAAAGCCAACTGAGATTTATTCCTGATTATTATTTGACCATGCTTGTCACTTATGAACATTTTTGAACATCTTGGCATGGTTCTGTTATAATCTCCACCCGGCACAGCCAGAAGAGGACTGGCCACCCCTCATAGCCTGGTTCCTCTCTAGGTTTCTTCCTAGGTTTTGGCCTTTCTAGGGAGTTTTTCCTAGCCACCGTGCTTCTACACCTGCATTACTAGCTGTTTGGGGTTTTAGGCTGGGTTTCTGTACAGCACTTCGAGATATTAGCTGATGTAAGAAGGGCTACATAAAATAAAATTGATTGATTGAATATAAAATGTATTTAATTTAGATTTTGTGTCACTGGCCTACCCACAATACCCCATAATGTTAAAGTGAAATTATGTTTTTTGAAATTTTTACAAATTAATAAAAAATGAAAAGCTGAAATGTATTGAATACATTTGCAAACATTTCTAAAAACATGTTTTCACTTTGTCATGATGGGATATTGTGTGTAGAAAAACAACAATTGAATCCATTTTGAATTCAGGCTGTAACACAACAAAATGTGGAATAAGTCAAGGGGTATAAATTGGCTACTTTCTGTAAGGTCCCTCAGTCAAGTATTTCATTTCAAGCACAGATTCAACTACAATGATTGGTAGATGCGTAACAATAACAATTCAGACATTGAATACATCTTTAAGCATGGTCAAGTTAATAATTATGCTGTGGATGACTTATTAAACCACCCAGACACATCAAAGATGCAGTCGTCCTTCTGAACTGAGCTGCAGGATAGGAAGGAAACTGCTTAGGGATGTCACCATGAGGCCATTGGTGATTTTAAAAAAGCTACAGAGTTCAATGTCTGTGATGGGAGAAAACTGAGGATGGATCAACAAATTGTAGTGACTCCACAATAATGACGTGACGTAAATGACAAAATACGAATATTCCAAAACATGCATATTTATGTAACAAGGCACGAAAGTAATACTGCAAAAACACACAACATAAGAATACACTTATTTTCAAGCATGATGGTGGCTGCATCATGGTATGGGTATGCTTGACATCGGCAAAAACTGGGGAGTTTCTCAGGATAAAAAGAAGCTAAGCACAGGCAAAATCCTAGAGGAAAACCTGCTTCAGCTTTACACCAGACACTGGGAGAGGAATTTACCTTTCAGCAGGACAATAACCTACAACACAAAGCCAAATCTACACTGTAGTTGCTTACCAAGAAGACAGTGTATGTTCCCCAGTGGCCAAGTTACAGTTTTGACCTAAATCTGCTTGAAAATCTAGGGCAAGACTTGAAAATTGCTGTCTAGCCATGATCACCTTGACAGAGCTTGAATAATTTTGAACAGAATAATGGGCAAATATTGCACAATACAGGAGTGCAAAGCTCTTATGAGACTTACCCAAAAAGACTCTCAGCTGTAATCGCTGCCAAAGGTGTTTCTAGCATGTATTGACTCAGGGGAGGGGGGGTCAATACTTATCTAAGCAAGGTATATTAGTGTTTTACTTTTCATTAATCTTTTAAAAAATATATACTTTTTCTTCAACTTTGACATTACAAAGTATTTTGTGTAGATCGTTGACAAAAAATAACAATTAAATTAATTTTATTCCCACTTTGTAACACAATAACATTTGAAGAAATCCAAGGGGGGTGTAGACTTTCTATAGGCACTGTATGTTTTATTTTGAGAGAGAGATGAAATTGATACCTTGGCCTTGCCCAGGTAATCCTTCTTCTCCAGTTCAGCCACGTAATGCTTGTTTGGCTTGAACAGAACTTTCGCCGGGACCTCAACTGGCTCAAACAGCTTCTGCTTCTATAGGAGTAACAGAGGATTTACAGAGGATCACCAACTTTGTTGAACACTCAGACACAGTGAAAATGCATAATAACTACATGTTAATACACTTTTCACATTACTGAGCCGAGCTGCCTGGCCTGGTTACTCATTCACTATAGTTGCTGGAACTGTGCTGGAACGAACAATATAAAAAAGAACAATCCAAGCCAGCACAGTATGGTTTGGGTCAACATGATAATGTGAAAAAGGTGTAATAGAGAAGGGCCACTGACCAAGATGCACTCCAGACCTCTGTCGATGTGGCTGAGTTTGCCCTCAGTCCTGAGGTTCAGAGCAGTCAGGAGGGTCTCCTTGGCTTTCTCCCACTGACCCAGCTGAGCATGGGCCTGCGCCATGTTGTGCAGTACCTGTGGGAGTGATACCAGTCACAAAAAAGTGTTATTGTTGTAGTAAAACTACAGCTATACAGCACTTCCCCCCAGATCTCAAAGTGCTTTACATTGAAACACCCACCTATGCACTGCAGCTATTGTTCTCTGCGTGTACATACTGTGATGTTGGGATAGGTTGCTGTCCCAACACCAATTATTGTTACACTGGCAAGACTTCCATCATATCTTTACCTGGACTCACCTCACAAGCATATAATTTGTATCTCAGACCAAGAGGTTTGTAGTCGATCAGCTGGTTCCCCCTCAACTCCCTGAAGGCATGTTGGAAATCAGCAAAAGACTCCTCATACCTGCAGGCAAAATGAAGAGAAATCCATAAGTCATTCACTATCCTGCTATACACTTAAAAAAAGGGTTCCAAAAGGGCTATTTGGCTGTCCCCATAGGATAACCCTTTTTGGTTCAAGGTAGAACCCTTTTTGGTTCCAGGTAGAACTCTTTTGGGTTTCATGCAGAACCCTCTGTGGAAAGGGTTCTACACGGAACTCAAAATTGTTTTACCTGGAAACAAAAAGTGTTCGTCAAAGGGTTCTCCTATGGGGACAACCAAATAACCCTTTTATGTTCTAGATATAACTTTTTTTCCTAAGAGTGTATGTCTGTGAATTGATTATTCATATTAACACACCATTTGAAAGTATGGGATAATGTTTTTAATGTTTTATTATAATGCATCCAATCACCCATCCCTAATATGATAGATTTGTCTTGCCTCTCTTTTTTGTAGAACGTCAATGCCCTTTGAAAGAATGCAACAGCCAAGTGTTGATCCTTTCCGATACTGCCATCGAAAGCCTGCGTAATATTCAGAAGAAACTCAGTGACTTCCTCCCAATGAAATAGTAGGCTGTCACAAGTTTTGTGTACTATAACGGCACTTCCCCTTTTTCTGTGACTTGCACTTTTTGGGAAAAGAACATGTCATTACAATGTGATAGTAACTATTAATCTTAGATGCAGTCTGATTTCTTTAGTAAAACAGGGAAAGAGAGGATTGTCTTTCAAGAATGATGAAATTTGGTAACAAATGCCATACCTTTTCAGCTGCATCTAGGTTCTTATTGATCAAATGTAGACAGCCAATGTTGAAAAAGATTTTGGAGTTCTTTTCCTGGATGTCCAGAAATGTTCCAAGGGCAGCAGCAGAGTCCCCCCGTTCGAAACAGGCCACTGCCTCATCCCACTGTTTGAGAGTGTTCACAAATGACATGGTTCCAAATCAGGGAACTGAGCTACAGTGATATGGAGAGATGAGAACAGTGGAACCACACTTCGTAGACTGACACATTTCCCACAAGGGGGTAGGCAGGAAGTGTGATGATGACAAACTAAGGTTTTATTTCACCAGTTCATGGTGTTGGCTACAACATGGCTAAAGATAGTGTTTGAAATAAACATGCGTTTGGTGTCCATGTAAAACTGCTCTGGGCTCTAAACACATATTTATTTTATTTTATTTTATTTAACCTTTATTTATCTAGTCAGTTAAGAACAAATTCTTATTTACAATGGCGGCCTACCAAAAGGCAAAAGGCCTCCTGCGGGGACAGGGGCTGGGATTACATAGGACAAAACACACATCACGACAAGAGAAACACCACAACCCTACAAAAAGAGAGACCTAAGACAACAACATAGCATGGCAGCAACACATGACAACAGCATGGTAGCAACACCACATGACAACAACATGGTAGCAACACAACATGGCAGCAGCACAACATGGTAGCAGCACAACATGGTAGCAGCACAGAACATGGTACAAACATGATTGGGCACAGACAACAGCACAAAGGCAAGAAGGTAGAGACAACAATACATCACGCGAAGCAGCCACAACTGTCAGTAAGAGTGTCCATGATTGAGTCTTTGAATGAAGAGATGGAGATAAAACTGTCCAGTTTGAGTGTTTTTTGCAGCTCGTTCCAGTCACTAGCTGCAGCGAACTGAATAGAGGAGCGACCCAGGGATGTATGTGCTTTGGGGACCTTTAACAGAATGTGACTGGCAGAACGGGTGTTGTATGTGGAGGATGAGGGCTGCAGTAGGTATCTCAGATAGGGGGAGTGAGGCCTAAGAGAGTTTTATAAATAAGCATCAACCAGTGGGTCTTGCGACGGGTATACAGAGACGACCAGTTTACAGAGGAGTATAGAGTGCAGTGATGTGTCCTATAAGGAGCATTGGTGGCAAATCTGATGGCCGAATGGTAAAGAACATCTAGCCGCTCGAGAGCACCCTTACCTGCCGATCTATAAAACCCTCAGAGGTAGTAATCACACCGGTGGGGAGAGGGGTATTCTTCTTAACAAACCACATTACCTTTGTTTTGGAGGTGCTCAGGACAAGGTTAAGGTAAGGGCATAGAAAGCTTTTTGGACACAAAGAAAGCTTTGTTGTAGAGCGTTTAACACAAAATCCGGGGAGGGGCCAGCTGAGTATAAGACTGTATCATCTGCATATAAATGGATGAGAGAGCTTCCTACTGCCTGAGGTACAGTGGGGGAAAAAAGTATTTAGTCAGCCACCAATTGTGCAAGTTCTCCCACTTAAAAAGATGAGAGAGGCCTGTAATTTTCATCATAGGTACACGTCAACTATGACAGACAAAATGAGAAGAAAAAAAATCCAGAAAATCACATTGTAGGATTTTTAATGAATTTATTTGCAAATTATGGTGGAAAATAAGTATTTGGTCAATAACAAAAGTTTCTCAATACTTTGTTATATACCCTTTGTTGGCAATGACACAGGTCAAACGTTTTCTGTAAGTCTTCACAAGGTTTTCACACACTGTTGCTGGTATTTTGGCCCATTCCTCCATGCAGATCTCCTCTAGAGCAGTGATGTTTTTGGGCTGTCGCTGGGCAACACAGACTTTCAACTCCCTCCAAAGATTTTCTATGGGGTTGAGATCTGGAGACTGGCTAGGCCACTCCAGGGCCTTGAAATGCTTCTTACGAAGCCACTCCTTCGTTGCCCGGGCGGTGTGTTTGGGATCATTGTCATGCTGAAAGACCCAGCCACGTTTCATCTTCAATGCTCTTGATGATAGAAGGAGGTTTTCACTCAAAATCTCACGATACATGGCCCCATTCATTCTTTCCTTTACACAGATCAGTCGTCCTGGTCCCTTTGCAGAAAAACAGCCCCAAAGCATGATGTTTCCACCCCCATGCTTCACAGTAGGTATGGTGTTCTTTGGATGCAACTCAGCATTCTTTGTCCTCCAAACACGACGAGTTGAGTTTTTACCAAAAAGTTCTGTTTTGGTTTCATCTGACCATATGACATTCTCCCAATCCTCTTCTGGATCATCCAAATGCACTCTAGCAAACTTCAGACGGGCCTGGACATGTACTGGCTTAAGCAGGGGGACACGTCTGTCACTGCAGGATTTGAGTCCCTGGCGGCGTAGTGTGTTACTGATGGTAGGCTTTGTTACTTTGGTCCCAGCTCTCTGCAGGTCATTCACTAGGTCCCCCGTGTGGTTCTGGGATTTTTGCTCACCGTTCTTGTGATCATTTTGACCCCACGGGGTGAGATCTTGCATGGAGCCCCAGATCGAGGGAGATTATCAGTGGTCTTGTATGTCTTCCATTTCCTAATAATTGCTCCCACAGTTGATTTCTTCAAACCAAGCTGCTTACCTATTGCAGATTCAGTCTTCCCAGCCTGGTGCAGGTCTACAATTTTGTTTCTGGTGTCCTTTGACAGCTCTTTGGTCTTGGCCATAGTGGAGTTTGGAGTGTGACTGTTTGAGGTTGTGGACAGGTGTCTTTTATACTGATAACAAGTTCAAACAGGTGCCATTAATACAGGTAACGAGTGGAGGACAGAGGAGCCTCTTAAAGAAGAAGTTACAGGTCTGTGAGAGCCAGAAATCTTGCTTGTTTGTAGGTGACCAAATACTTATTTTCCACTATAATTTGCAAATAAATTCATTAAAAATCCTACAATGTGATTTTCTGGAGAAAAAAATTCTCTATTTGTCTGTCATAGTTGACGTGTACCTATGATGAAAATTACAGGCCTCTCTCATCTTTTTAAGTGGGAGAACTTGCACAATTGGTGGCTGACTAAATACTTTTTTCCCCCACTGTATGTTGTTGATGTAAATTGAGAAGAGTGTGGGGCCTAGGATCGAGCCTTGGGGTACTCCCTTGGTGACAGGCAGTGGCTGAGACAGCAGATGTTCTGACTTTATACACTATACTCTTTGAGAGAGGTAGTTAGCAAACCAGGCCAAAGACCCCTCAGAGACACCAATACTCCCTAGCCAGCCCACAAGAATGGAATGGTTTACCGTATCAAAAGCTTTGGCCAAGTCAATAGAAATAGCAGCACAACATTGCTTAGAATCAAGGGCAATGGTGACATCATTTAGGACCTTTAAGGTTGCAGTGACATATCCATAACCTGAGTGGAGACCAGATTGCATACCAGAGAGAATACTATAGACATCAAGAAAGTCAGTCAGTTGATTATTGACAAGTTTTTCCAACACTTTTGATAAACAGGGCAAAATAGAAATTGGCCTATAACAGTTAGGATCAGCTTGATCAGCACTGTAGTAGTATGGAGTTAGATATCTGCCAAAGGTTTGAACGCAATGAGTTAAAAGCATGTGAATGCACACAACTCGTTGCTTTGAGTTTACAAGTTGTATTTTCAGAATTTCCGACAATATACCACGGCTAAGGGCTGTTCTTATGCACGACGCACCGCGGAGTGCCTGGATACAGCCCTTAGCCGTGGTATATTGGCCATATATACCACCAACCCCCGAGGTGCCTTATTGCTATTATAAACTGGTTACCAACGTAATTAGAAGAGTACAAATAAATGTTTTGTCATACCCGTGGTATACGGTCTGATATACCATGGCTTTCAGCCAATCAGTATTCAGGGCTCGAACCACCCAGTTTATAAAAATGTTTAGACAGAGCGTTGGGGCTGTTTAGACATTCCTTGCGAACGTGAGACAGGTATGACAACTGACGTTGGTGCATACAGTAGCAATGCATTGACAGTCCTGACATGGGCTAGGCAGCCTACAGCCAGCTCAGCACCAGCTACAAAGAAGAGAGATATCACTGGGCAGTCTTCTTGGAGTAGCCTAGGCCCAGTGATCTTCTGCTGGTGTTGGAGTAGCCTAGGCCCAGTGATCTTCAAGATTGATATTGGTAGCCTATGCATGTGGCATGGAGTGGAAAAACAAAACAAATACCTGTGTTTTGTTTTCCTATGTATTTGATCCCCACCCTGCAGGCCTGACTTCCTCAGCTCGGCTTATCAATAATTTAGTTTCTCAGTTCAGTGTGCATAATATGCATAACATATTAAAATCCCAATATATGCGTTTATATATACATTCACCTGACAGTTAATTAGGTAGGCTACACCCATCTAGTACCGGGTCGGACCCCCTTTGCCTCCAGAACAGCCTGCATTCTTTGGGGCATGGATTCTACAAGGTGTCAGAAACGTTCGTTGCTCAATTGGTATCAAGGGACCTAACATGTGCCAGGAAAACATTCCCCACACCAGTACACCACCGCCACCAGCCTGTACTGTTGACACCAGGCAGGATGGGTCCATGGACTCATGCTGCTTACGCCAAATCCTGACTGCCAACAGCATTCGTCGGACCAGGCAATATTTTTCCACTCCTCAGTTGCCAATGTTGGTGATCGCATGCACACTAGAGCTGCTTCTTCTTGTTTTTAGCTGATAGGAGTGGAACCCGGTGTGGTCATCTGCTGCCCATCTATGACAAGGATCGACAAGTTGTGCATTCCGAGATGTTGTTCTGCACACCACTACCATTCTCCTTCGACCTCTCTCATCAACTAGCTATTTTCGCCCACAGGACTGCCACTGACTGAATGTTTTTTGTTTGTCACACAATTTTTGGTAAACCCTAGACACTGTCGTGCGTGAAAAGCCCTGGAGGGCGTCCTTTCTGAGATACTGGCAACTACGATCAAACCACACTCAAAGTCGCTTAGGTCACTCGTTTTGCCCATTCTAACGTTTAATTGAACAGTAACTGAATGCCTTGATGCCTGTCTGCCTGCTTTACATAGCAAGCCATGGCCACTTGACTCACTGTAGGAGTGATACATTTTTGTGAATGGGGTGGTGTACCTAATAAACTGGCAGGTGAATGTATGTTATATGCATAACATATTATGTTTGTCAGACTGATAGTTGTTTGAGTAGGACTTAAAGTAAAATAAAGACTTTAAATAACTCTGATATTCTCTCTTGGGTTCAGATATAATACCCTAGGCTTGTGCGTGACCCTGCAGTAATTGCAACGGCTGACTGGCAGACAAGGGAATCGTTTTGGAAGTAGACGTCTGGCATGTACAGATATCTATGGTTTCAATACATGGCATTTCCTGTCAATTTAGGGTTAACTAGCATACCAGCTAGCAAGGAGCTAACATGGCTGCGCGACTATTCATGATAGCTAGCTAACCTCAAAGTAAATAAAACAGAACTATAAGAAAATTATAGGTTACATGAGAGAACAATGCATAGCTAGCAGCAACGGGTGCGTTCATGCTAATGTGTCGTGTGTTTACAAGCTAACATGGACCTTGGATCAATGCTGTACAACAATTTGAAAGATGTATCATGGAGCACGACGTCTTTACCCTTAGATCGACTTGTCAGTGTTTATAGACTGCCGCAAATTGTCAAGTTGGACAGTGGTAAGGCAACTTCTGGAGCAATTTATTGTTTTTAGGAGGGGCTAACCAGTTGATTTGCTGCATAAAATGCCAGTTAGCCAATTAGCTAGCCTCCAACCTAGCAAAGTTGGCTGGATAGTTAATTAGCTAGTTAGCCTAGTTGGCTAGCCATACCGTCTATGTAACGTTACTCTGTCAATGTTGACATTAGCTAGCTACTGTAGTCAAGAAAGTTGTAAAAGCTTAGCTAAGCTTTAGCTAATTAAAGTTGCCATAATACAATAATTTGATTAAAGCTTGTAACTAGCTAGCTATCTAGATTCATTCCTTGCTAACTTGTTAAGTCTTTATTGTTATCAAGCTTAAACAAAACAAGTTAGAAAGTTGAAATGCAAAGATCGAGGAATGCATTGCAGGAGCATTTTCTGTAGCATAGCTAGCTACCGTCTGTAGCTAGCTAGCTACCTAGCTTACTTGGGACAATGCATGCATACAGAAAAAAGCAACACCCACCAAGAGTGGACTGCCACAAAACTATTGAGCAAATGCAGACATTTTCACATGCAAATGGTATTTGGTTTAGGCCTTGATGATAGCCATATTTATAGTTCAAGGAATGACATTCCATGAGAGCAATACTTTTTATTATTTGAAGCTTTAGCAAGCTACACTACATGACCAAAAGTATGTGGACACCTGCTCGTCGAAAATCTCATTCCAAAATCATGGGCATTAATATGGAGTTGGTCCCCCCTTTGCTGCTATAACAGCCTCCACTCTTCTGGGAAGGCTTTCCACTAGATGTTGGAACATTGCTGCAGGGACTTGCTTCCATTCAGCCACAAGAGTATTAGTGAGGTTGGGCACTGATGTTGGGCGATTAGGCCTAGCTCGCAGTCGTTATTCCAGTTCATCCCAAAGGTGTTCGATGGGGTTGAGGTCAGGGCTCTGTGCTGGCCAGTCAAGTTCTTCCACACCGATCTCAACAGACCATTTCTGTATGGACCTCGCTTTGTGCACGGGGGCATTGTCATGCTGAAATAGGAAAGGGCCTTCCCCAAACTGTTGCCACAAAGTTGGAAGCACAGAATCATCTAGAATGTCATTGTATGCTGTAGCATTAAGATTTCCCTTCACTGGAACTAAGGGGCCTAGCCCGAACCATGATAAACAGCCCCAGATCATTATTCATCCTCCACCAAACTTTACAGTTGGCACTATGCATTGGGGCATGTAGCGTTTTCCTGGCATCCGCCAAACTCAGATTCGTCTGTCGGACTGCCAGATGGTGAAGCGTGATTCATCACCCCAGAGAACGCATTTCTACTGCTCCAGAGTCCAATGGCGGCGAGCTTTACATCACTCCAGCCAACGCTTGGCATTGCGCGTGGTGATCTTAGGCTTGTGTGCGGCTGCTCGGCCATGGAAACCCATTTAATGAAGCTCCCGATGAAAATATATTGTGTTGACGTTGCTTCCAAAGGCAGTTTAGAACCGATAGTGAGCGTTGCAACCGAGGGCAAACTTTTTTAACGCACTCAGCGGTCCCATTCTGTGAGCTTGTGTGGCCTACCACTTCGCGGCTGAACCGTTGTTGCTCCTAGACGTTTCCACTGCACAATAACAGCACTTACAGTTGACTGGGGCAGCTCTAGCAGGGCAGAAATTTGACGAACTGACTTGTTGGAAAGTTGGCATCCTATGTTTGTGTATGGAGATTGCATGGCGGTGTGCTAAATGTTATACACCTGTCAGCAACGGGTATGGCTGAAATAGCCGAATCCACTAATTTGAAGGGGTGTCCATATACTTTTGTATATATAGTGTACGTAGTTATTTTTTACAAAGTCTACATAAAAAACATAGTGATATGCAAATCATGTAAAATATAATATTCATGGGGGACTGATAACTAAAGTTATACATTTCAAAGAATGTGATTTACTGTAGTCAAACATTTGTAAAAATGTATTTGTTAAAAATGTCATTTTTATGGAAGTGCCTCTCTTCTCCAGGTGAGTTGGTGGACGGCTTACGAGACAATGACTACCTCTTGATTCATTCCTGTCGGCAATGGACAACAATCACTGCACACAGTCTGGAGGAGGGCCATTATGTCATTGGGCCCAAAATAGAGATCCCAGTGCATTATGAAGGTTAGTCAAATCGCTGTTCCATTATGAAATCTACTCTGTATCAGTGGTTCACATGGCCATGTTTTATTCAGATGTATGTGAATGCCTTACGGAGTAATAGTAATCAGTACGCTACTACCCACTCAACCTAACATCGACTATGACTCTCCTTTGCCACAATCTAGCATATCATTTAACCTACCTATTTTGCAGTAATGTGGACTGATTACAGACAGATCTTTGCTAGTAGTTTATTTCCTTGTCAACAAGCTTTACAATGCCGTTCTAAAGCCATTTCAGTTAATCAAGAAAAATACATCTGTACAATCAGTGCTTTATAAATCCTGTGCTAGTATCAAATATGCAACATGCAAACATGCACATAGTACTGTTTGCTCAGGGGAATTGGTCTAGAACAGGCACAGTCCTGTTTCGCTGATCTTAAAAGCCTCTCAGGCTCGAATCAATGATTACACAGATGGGTCCATTTTACATCAATGACTCGCTGCTGCGCCTGCCCCAATCAAGCTGATCTGGCTGATGAAACCTCACACACTGTCATATGATCAATGCTCTCGCTTCACTTACAGCATAGGGGAAGTGTACTTAGTCAGTGCACCAAACTGTAAAACTGATCCACGGAAACACTGTACATAACACTGGAACAGTGAGGTTGCAATGAAAGCTTGGCCTGGTGCAGGCTCAGGCTACTGCTGGGAACCAGGGGTATTCAGATAGTAATGTTCACTGAGAGATTTCAGAAATGTTTCCTTTCAAGCACCGACTAAACTAAAACAAAGGCCTATCCTATCCAGTAACATAAACAAGGTTACATGTAAGCAAGTTCTCCCATCTGATTCTCTCCACCCCCTCCTGTAGGTCAGTTTAAGCTGCTGGAGCAGGACAGAGATGTCAAGGAGCCGGTGCAGTACTTCAACAGCGTGGAGGAGGTGGCCAAAGCATTTCCCGAACGGGTTTATGTCATGGAGGAAATTACGTTCAATGTGAAGGTCAGTTGCTATTGGTTGATAGTTAATCAAAAGATGATTTTAGCGTTATAAAGTGACGTGCAAGTTATGTACGTTTCCCAAATGTCATAGTAGGAGTCCAATTGGAGTGTTTTTATGGGGTTATAGTTATGTGATTTTTAGGCAATGAGGCTGCAATCTAACACGTTCTCGTCTCACAGATGGCTTCGGGTGAATGCAATGAGGACACAGAGGTGTACAACATCACACTAAGCACCGGTGATGAGCTCACCCTCATGGGCCAGGCAGAGATCCTCTACGCCAAGGCATCCAAGGAGAAGTCGCGCTTCAACACCATCTTCAAGAAGATCAGCAAGCTCAACTCCATCAGCAAGATGGCGAGCCGTGGCAAGATGCCCTGCCTCATCTGCATGAACCACCGGACCAACGAGAGCGTCAGCCTGCCCTTCCAGTGTAAGGGTCGCTTCAGCACCTGCAGCCCCCTAGAGCTCCAGATGCAGGAGGGCGAGCACACCATCCGTGACATCGTGGAGAAGACCCGGCTGCCCGTCAACGTCACTGTGCCTGGCAGCCCGCCACGCAACCAGCACGACCTGCACCTGATCCGCGAGGGCCACCGCTACAAGTTTGTCAACATCCAGACCAAAACGGTGGTGGTGGGCTGCGTGCTGCGCAGCAACAAGATCATCCCTGTCCACTTCCCGCTCCACATGGCCTCCATGCCCAAGTTCATCATCCCTGAGGGGCTCCTACAAAGCGAGCTGTGGCTGGACACAATGGTGCACCGCTGGTTCACCTTCTGCCAGGAGCAGTTTGACATTGACGACTATTCCCGTGCTGTGCGCGATGTCAGGACCGACTGGAACGACGTCGACGGGAAGAGCCCCAAGAAGAGCAGTGGAAGCGGTAGCGGGAGCAGCAATGGCTGCCCCTCCCACATGCACGTGCCCAGCTCGCTCACGTACGCCCGCGACGAGCTTACCCAGTCATTCCACCGGCTCTCGGTGTGCGTCTACGGCAACAACCTGCACAGCAACAGCGAGGTCAACCTGCAGGGCTTCATGACGCTGTGTGGGGACTGGGCGCTCCTGCCGCCCGAGGGCGTGCCGGTCGACTCGGTCGACACAGAGTACCTCTTCCCTGAGCTGCTGGAGAACATGAGCCAGTCCGTCCTCCTGAAGTCGGATGTGCCCTACGAGGAGCTGTGGCTGGACCACTTGAGATCAAGTCGGGGAGGAGGGCACAGTGTTGGCGGCGAGGACCCGAGAAGCACCAGCAACACCATCGGCACCTCCATGGCGGTCCTATCGTACCCCGTCTCCTCCAGTCATGTGGGCCCAATGATCAGCTCTGAAATCTGTCTACCTCCGCCCCCAGTCCCTCCAAAGTCCGAAGCTGTGAGTACACATGTGATCCATCACCATGGCTACATTTTACCAACTAATGTTACATTATTATTACCAAGCAAATTGGGGAAAATATTTAAATGACTGATATAATTTGCTTATGATCATCAGATGTAGTGTTTGAGACATTACATTGTAACAATAATTTAATATTCTTTCTGGTGTAAACAGCTTCTCACAGCTAAAGACAAACATATTGTGAACACGCTGAATTGTAATTTGTAAAGTTAGCTGGTTTTCCTTCACCTTCCTCTCCAGGTGAAGGAAGAATGTCGTCTATTGAACGCCCCTCCCATTCCCCCCCGAAGTTCCAAGCAGATGATGTCCACCCCAACGATGTCCACCACAACGCCGGCTGGAGCTAAGGCGTGGCAGACGGAAACGCGCTCGCCAAGCCCTACGCTCTCCTACTATGCTTCAGGCCTACACAGCATGTAAGGACTGGGGGGCAAATCCCAATATGTAGCCTCATCCTTTGCACATACCTTCCATTGAGTTCAATGCATGATTTACACTAAGGTTCCATGTCTCACACACGCCACTTAAGTAAGGATTTGGCCCTGCAGTCTATAGTTTTTATTTTGATCCTAGATGATACATTGAAATGACAATAAAAAAAGTACTTATGTACACACTTCCTTACATATTGCTGACTAGTCAATAGCTTTTGTTTACCTCCCAATGGTCTGGAATGTTGGGCTTCATTTATCCCTATGTGACATTATTTCAGAATAGTTTAGTAGTGTTTAATCTCAACTTGTACCTAGTTCTTTTCACTAACTTTGGTATTTTTATTTTGCTGCCGGCAGTGGAGGAGGGAATGAAGTGACCGAGGCGGAGGAGCAGAACCATGTGTGTTACCCCTGTAACTGGGTCAAGGCCAACGCTAACGAGGAAAGCCCGACAACGTCCCACGTGAGCCCACCGTTCGACGGCGTGACCTCCTGCCCTTCTAGACTATCTTGGCCCAACGACTTCTGTGGAGGGGATTCTCAAGGCATGGAGGAGTTCCTGCCCATCCACTGTCGAAGTTACTACAGCTATCCCCGAAAAAGACCCCTGGGCACACCTAAGTCACCCTGCACTTCCAGCCTTTTTGACTTTGACGGAAGAGAGCAGAGCAGTAATGCTGTCCCCTTCAAAGCCTCGTACACTAATCAGTTTTGCACCAAGTCGTCGAGCTACACCCTGGAAATGTACAGAGATAATACTATAGAAGAATGTAACACTAAACAAAGCCTGTCGTGCCCCATCTTGCCACCGAGGACGCCCAAATCAAATGAGACAAGTAAATGTAAAGGTACAGATGCAGTCAAAGGTACGGAGCAGGACACTCTAAAGTGCCTGGTCAGCCAACAACACGATCAGGTCACGACGACAGACATATTCTCCATTTCCTATCCGCCCCTCCCCCCACTGTCACTGTCCTCCCCCTCCGCACCAGCCCCCGGAGGACCATGGCAACCACCCACCAACCTATCTGGACTCTCCATCGATGAGGTGTCCAAATCGTTACGGTTCATTGGCCTCTCCGACGACATTGTGTCTTTGTTCGTGACGGAGAAAATCGACGGAAATCTTCTCCTGCAGCTCACGGAAGAGATTCTGTCGGAGGACTTCAAGTTAAGCAAACTCCAAGTGAAGAAACTCATGCAGTTTATTAACGGTTGGAGGCCTAAAATATAACCTAACCCTTTAACAAAAGTACTAGTCTAGGAAGAAAAAAAACATGCAATGTGCTGCCAATGCCGACGTAAACTTTTGCCTTCAGTTTTGTAGTCCGTTTTGTACTCTAATTCTGGGGGTTATTTCATAGCATGAGTTGGTCAGACGATTTTCCTCAACATTCTGAAATAACTGCACATTCTAGTTCTTCAAGAAAGATAACACTTGAATTGGGCATGGTATATAACTGACTATATAATTCCTCTCAATAACCCATACTCCACTTTAAGCTTTCTTGTGGAACCAGAAAACCAAGAGTAATCTCGGTGTATCTGGAAGTTGGCTGCCTAACTTGTTGATCCAGCTCTCCGAAGTCCAACCCTGGTAACCATTACGGTTGTCTAACTATGTAACAGGGATGTGTTGTGTATTAACTCTTGTCATGTTATATTATCTGTTTGATTTTCTCTTTGTCCTCTTTCGGGACATTTTTTCTCAACTCCGTTACTACCTGCATTAACCCAAAGCCTTTCCACAGAAGTAATTGAAGGTTATTCATGAAAGTTTGCGATAGCAGGCACAGCTGCTAAATCGAAGCGATGGCGTTTAACCCATTTATAACAGTGTGCACTTCTTGTTGCCTTATTATAATACTGAATTAATATGCAAGTAACAACAACCAATACAATGTAACTTCAGATTCTGCATAATGTAAGATGCACTTGTCTAAAAAAAGCCTTTGCCAGTACAAATGGACTGTGACAATCAACTCATGACATTGTGAAAAACCACAAGGTTTTTTAACAACGTTGGCTTTACATGTAATAGCTAAAGAAGGGGAAGCTTTGGTGATCAAGAAGGAACTATGTACCATTACAGAAGGAACATGTATTTGACTAAATGAAATGGAGAACTTGTTATATAGACTGCAAGGATATGTTACATTGGTGATATTTAATTACTGAAATAGCCATTGATTCATTTGATATAAACTGAACTAACAATATTTTCCCTTTTATTGTGCACATTCAAAAATGCAGACTTTCTCAGACTTGAGACATACCAGACTAATCTGCCTTAATTTAACCCACCACAGAACTTTTAACTAAACTACATTTAGCTGGGGGCCGTTCAAGAGGGTGCTGCATTATGGAACGTTCAGCTAGATTATGAATTGTATAGCACAGATGATTCTGTCATGTATAGAAAAGAGAATCATGTTAGCTCTATTCATTACATTTCTATCTGCAACGTTCTGACCGTTTCACCTCACTGAATACACCTCAGGTGTCATTTTTCCTGTGTTTTTGTGTCATGAATTAGTGTAATGTTATGCAAGTGATAAAAGGGTGGTAAGTACCAGTAACTGTAAAATGACCAGTAGCACAGGACTAAACTGTAAAATGCTCATCGACAAACTCTGTTGTCATGGGAAAACTGACGGTAACGTTTATGAACAACCCCTATTATATTTTGACTTAACTCTGTTTGCTCTGTTTCTATGGTTGTGTATGATCAATAAAAATGGACACATTGTCTTGTCTTTTGGCTGAGTTACAATGACGACAACCTTACGCCTTTCGCACAAATGCACATCGAAGGACTGGTGTTTAGTAATGATACGCCATGTAGTGCATTCCAAACAAACTGAAAAGCTCGTTAAACAATATAGAAGTGTAATTTGAGTGTCAGTTTGGATTCATTAACTTAATTTTTTCAAGCATAAAAAATGACTGACGAGACTAAGGCAATAAGGTGGTCCCGTGTGTCTCAGTAGGGAAGAGCATGGTGCTTGCAGCGTGTTGGTTCGATTCCCACCGGGGACCAGTACAAAGAAAAAAAGAAAATGTATGCGCTCAAGTCGCTCTGAGCGTCTGCTAAAGGTCAAATGTAAAATAAGGCTGTATGTAAGGAACAACATCGCCACTATATCATGAGCAACAGTCATTGGCCCTGTTTGAATACTATAGGAATGCATGCTTTGTTTCTCCCTTGAAGAAATCCCTGATCCAGAACCATTTCTTGAACCTATAATATTTAGTTGGGTCAGTGATTACATCAAGGAAGGAAGAGTGTATTTTTGAAGTATTACAACATGGTTACGTTTTGTCTCGCGGAGGGGCATCTCATTAGGTGGTGTGTGTTTCAGATCAAGGGCTCCCAGCCCACCCAGAACGTTGGGGTCCATGGCCTGGTCCAGCAGACAGTCCACCTGGCTCTATACCGACAGGCTCCTGCCGAGCACGCACGTTATGCTCCTCACTTCCCAACGCCATAGACTGCCTGCCCTTGAAGGCAGTGTCCTTCTTAAAGCCCAGCTTCAGCTCTTCACTAAAAACAAACAACAAAGAGAGCGCTTCACTAAGGGTTCTATTCAATCTGTATCGCTGAAGCGTTACAGATTTTGCGATAGAAATGTAAAGGTAATTTACGATTGTGCCAACATAAGCAGCGTTTTCTGTGAACGCAGTCTCCGCTAACGCCTGTACATTTCAATCGCGCTGTAATGCTGAACTTCAGCGATACAGATTGAATAGAGTCCTAAAAGTCTGCTTCACCAATCATGCCATAGAAATGTTTAATAAGGCTGGGATTCAAACAAACGCAGATAAATTACTTGTGCACTGCGATTAACTAATAGGTGATTTCTGCTTTAGCCGACATCCGTGGAGTTAATAATAATAATAATAATAATATGCCATTTAGCAGACGCTTTTATCCAAAGCGACTTACAGTCATGAGTTCACGGCGAATTGATCTCAGCAAATGTCGGGAAAACTGCCTTTAAAAGGAAAATGTTGTGCACAGGTCGTTAATCTGCGTTAGATTGAATCCTGGTCAGTGTTTTAATTTTCTTTACCCTAATACTGCCCATGCAAAGCTGACAGTCTGCCCTTTAACCTCATAGTCATTGTATCATTTCAAATCCAAAGTGCTGGAGTACAGAGCCAAAACAACAACAAAAAAATGTGTCACTGTCCAAATCATTTTGGAGCTCACTATATTTCTTATAATACACTATGGGGTGATAGGCATACAGTAGTTATTGAGTAACATCTACTCCAGGACTAGCAAACTTAAAAACATTGACTTGTTGGATAGTGGTCCTGGTGTTATATTTATTTAGTATTATTTTTTTTATTAATCAGCTGTACTTCATCAACATTCTTCTCAATGCATGACATCGTTGTAAAGCTTCACTGTCTCAGTGTAGTCTACAACAATGTTATTTTATTATCATACAATCTGCAATACTGGTTAGTTATAGCCAACCTACAATATAGCAGAGATAACAAAAATTATATAATGTTACAAATGCAGATCCCAGTATTTCAGGAACATTCCACAATACCACCAGTGAACATTTTTTTAAAGGCTCCAACTTGCAATATGGAAGTAAAGGGTGCTTTTGGGTTGGGTAGTAGCCTCGCGGTTAAGAGGTTGGGTCAGTAACCGAAAGGTTGCTAGTTCGAATCGCAGAGCTGACTAGGTGAAATCTGTCGATGTGCCCTTGAGCAAGGCACTTAACCCTAATTGCTCCCGTAAATCGCTCTGGATAAAATCTCAATCTCAGGAACCTGTTCACATCCCTCAGTAGCTCCTTGTGGATCCTTTTATTCTCCCCGGTAGACTTGTGGCCTTCCATTTCTTGCAGGACACCAGCAACCAGAGAGCTAGCTGCTTGGCCAGACTGGGAATACAACTTTATTAGTCCAGCTCTGATGAGATGGAAATCTGCCTTCTGCTCTCCCACAACAGAACACACACAGATCTTGTGAAGACCACAGGGTCAGCTGCAGTGCAGTGCCCCCTGGAGCTATTTGAGGTATTAAGTACCTTGTTCACGGGCACAACAGTACAGTAGATGATACCTGGGATCTCAAACAGCAGCCTTTCGGTGGCCAGATAATCTCCATCCCCCCTTCTAGCTAATGGTCCTTGTCGCTAATCTCTAGGCTACTTCCCCCAATACATATAACCATTTAGCAGAAGATTTTATCCAAAGTGAAAGGTTAAATAAGTAACAGTGACGCCATCCAAAGGTGGGACACAAAAAAAACGACTAAAGCACAGATAGCTAAAAAGACAGAACTAAATATACGGAAGTTAAAGATACTCTCCGGTACTTTTGTATATGTTTTTGCCAGTAGTTCTGAACGTAGCTTTCACTAGCCAAAAGCAGTCCCCAAAAATTGCATACTAAACTCAGCAAAAAAAGAAACGTCCCTTTTTCAGGTGGAGGGTCCGTCATGGTCTGGGGGCGGTGTGTCACAGCATCATCGGACTGAGCTTGTTGTCATTGCAGGCAATCTCAACGCTGTGCGTTACAGGGAAGACATCCTCCTCCCTCATGTGGTACCCTTCATGCAGGCTCATCCTGACATGACCCTCCAGCATGACAATGCCACCAGCCATACTTGTGTTCTGCCATGGCCAGCGAAGAGCCCGGATCTCAATCCCATTGAGCACGTCTGGGACCTGTTGGATCGGAGGGTGAGGGCTAGGGCCATTCCCCCCAGAAATGTCTGGGAACTTGCAGGTGCCTTGGTGGAAGAGTGGGGTAACAACTCACAGCAAGAACTGGCAAATCTGGTGCAGTCCATGAGGAGGAGATGCACTATAGTACTTAATGCAGCTGATGGCCACACCAGATACTGACTGTTACTTTTGATTTTGACCCCCCCTTTGTTCAGGGACACATTATTCAATTTCTGTTAGTCACATGTCTGTGGAACTTGTTCAGTTTATATCTCAGTTGTTGAATCTTATGTTCATACAAATATTTACACGTTAAGTTTGCTGAAAATAAACGCAGTTGACAGTGAGAGGACGTTTCTTTTTTTGCTGAGTTTGTCACATATGTGTGGATATGTTCACCAGGTCATTGCCCTCTCTCTCTCTCTCTGCTGTGTCCACTGTTTTGCTCCCTACAAATGTTTACTTAGGGCCCCCAAAAGGCTAGGGCCGGCTCTGCATGTGTAGGTATGGATGTCGGTATACAGACCCGTGAGCCACTGCGGCCCCTCATGATGAGAAGATTTCAAAGTTTCCCATCCCTGATCTAGCGGCATGGAGTGTTGAGTATATTCCTATGGGAAAATACATGAATATCTTTTGGAAACCATCATACATAAAGTTGAGAGTTAGTGTGGACAACAGTCTGTAAAGAGCAATGTGTAGGTTGTCAGCAGTCCTAATTCCAACGAAAGAAAACACTATGTCCATCTTTTCATGGGTTTTAATAATGACAGTTCAGCCAGTCACATTCATCATCAGACTAAAATGTACTTACTTTGCTTACACACAAATCACGAAACCTTGTACAAGAAAACATATTACAAAACTAACTAATAGTAAAAAATAAAGGAGAAAAAGAGAAAGGCGGTAGAAAGCAAAAAATTAACAAATAAAAACAAAAAAGGAAAACAATCTTTCCTCATCATTCTGGCAAACCAGAATTCCTCCAATCACTTACATCATCAATATGTGACAATCTTAATCCCAGCCTCAAAATGTTATCTCCCAAATTCAGTTTTATTCACATTAACTCTACCCACATGTACACATTACCTCAACTAGACGGTGCCCCCGCACATTGACTCTGTACCGGTACCCCCCTGTATATAGCCTCCCTACTGTTATTTTACTGCTGCTCTTTAGTTATTTGCTTATCTATTCTTTACTTAACACTTTTCTAAATCATATTTTTTCTTTTAAAAACTGCATTGTTGGTTAAGGGCTTGTATGTAAGCATTTCACTGTAATGTCTACACCAGTTGTATTCAGCGCATGTGGCAAATAACATTTGATTTTACATTACGGGCCAGTTTCCCAGACACAGATTAAGACTAGTCCTGGACTCAGAAGCATGTTTAATGGAGATTCTCTTGATGTACTTTTTAGTCCAGGACTAGGTTTAGTGTCTAGGAAACCATCCAGGACTAGGCTTAATCTGTGTCTAGGAAACCGTCCAGGACTAGGCTTAATCTGTGTCTAGGAAACCGTCCAGGACTAGGCTTAATCTGTGTCTAGGAAACCATCCAGGACTAGGCTTAATCTGTGTCTAGGAAACCATCCAGGACTAGGCTTAATCTGTGTCTAGGAAACCATCCCTGAAGGTCTGTTCTCACTTAGTACATTAATCAGTGCCCAACAGTCTCAATCTCAGCCTGAAGGCTTTCATCTCCCACATCCATTAAGACATGCCTAGGTCTGTTCTCTCCTAGTACCCGTTCACTCCCTGTACTGTATCTCCCCTCCTGGTCAGCAGTTGGCATGACAGCCCTGTTGCCATGGCAATAAAGGATGGCCGCACATCACTTTGTGCTCTGTCGGTAAGCAGCAGGGCGCTGGGCGTGGGGTCGCCATCCCCTGGGGGTCCCTTCGGTGCTGCAGCGTCCTCCCACACTCAGCAGTGCTCTGGAACGCTGGCGTCCAGTAGAGTCTCCTCACACCTGGGCTATAGGGTCATCTCTGACCTATACGGTTGGTCCGAGGTCGCAGCGTGGTGCCGTTACCTCTTGTTGGAGGTGCGCACCTGGTGTCGGACCCAGCCTGTAGGAGCTACAGGACAGAAGGACTACCATCAGGGCCGTAACCAGGGTTTTAGGGAGGTCCATAAGGATTCTTTATTTTTTTTACTGCATTTCTATACAATTAAAACACTTTAAAATGCTATTTGGAGATCAGCAAAAACAAGCAAAATTGACCCCTGCTGCTGTAGGTTCATTCACCTCATTCAACCTACAAACACAACGGGGGGAAATATGAGAAATGATTCACACTGACGCGTAGCATCAGCGACTGTTCAGTCAGTTGAAATGATGAATTGCATAAAATCATAAACTCTTTACATAGATCTCGTTTCACAAATTACATAGCGTTCACATTTGTATTCCTAGGCATTACTAATCAAGCTCCGCACAACCAGACATCAATGGAGCACACAGATGATTGTATTATCACATTCACATGAATTATTAGAATATTACTTACGATTCTGTATTTTAATATCAGTGATGTAGTGGTAAAAAAAAGGTAATGGACAAGACGAAAAACCACCAATATAAACGAAAACTTATGACATTTTTAGAACTATGGTTTGCATTTTAATTATTTTATTTAACCAAGTAAGTTGACTGAGAACACATTCTCATTTACAACAACGACCCAGGGAATATTATTATATATATATATTTTTTAACTTTTACCCCTTTTTCGTGATATCCAATTGGTAGTTGCAGCGATGGGACAAGACTAACTCCCCTACAGACTCGGGAGAGGCGATGGTCGAGGGCCATGCGTCCTCCGAAACATGACCCTGCCAAGCCACACTGCTTCTTAACACACTGCTCGCTTAGCCCGTAAGGCAGCCGCACCAATGTGTCGGAGGAAACACCATCCAGCTGGCGACCGAAGTCAACTTGCAAGTGCCCGGCCCGCCACAATGAGTCGCTAGAGCACGATAGGACAAGGAAATCCCGGCCGGCCAAACCCTCCCCTAACCCGGACGATGCTGTGCCAATTGTGCGCCGCCTCATGGGTCTCCCGGTCACGGCCGGTTGTGACACAGCCTGGGATAGAATCCGGGGCTGTAGTGACGCCACAAGCACTGCGATGCAGTGCCTTAGACCACTGCGCCACTCGGGAGGCCTGGGAATAGTTAAAGGGGAGAAGAATGAGCCAATTGGAAGCTGGAGATGATTAGATGGCCATGATGGTATGAGGGCCAGATTGGGAATTTAGCCAGGACACCCCTACTTTTACGATAAGTGCCATGGGATATTTAGTGACCACAGTCCTATCCGAAAGACGGCACCCTACACAGGGCAATGTTCCCAAATCACTGCCCTGGGGCATTGGGATAAATAAAAACATTCGACCAGAAGAAAGAGTTCCTCCTACTGGCCCTCCAACACCACTTCCAGCAGCATCTGGTCTCCCATCCAGGACCAACCCTGCTTAGCTTCAGATGCAAGCCAGCAGTGGGATGCAGGGTGGTATACTGCTGGTTGTAGGCCTATAGGGAAGATAGGCCATGTCGAGATGCTCATATAGAAACATATCATTGTTTTAACTTGTTTGATAAGATTAGCACAGATTTGCTAAGGGGGCCCCATGGAACCACTGTACTAACCTCTCTCTCTCTCTCCGCTCATTTCCCATCTCCCTAGGTCTTCTCCCCTTCCTCCTGCATGCACTGCAGCCTGCCTCAGCCTCACCACTGAGCGCCACATCACTGTCTGTCTCAGTAGCCTACTCTCTGTAAAGCAAAGTTATTATGAGAACTTAGTAGCGTATTTTTTGCTCCTGCTGAGGTAGGCGCCGTGTAACGTTAGGTTCTTACTTCATCCTTCTAGCTGACTAAGTAATACTAGCCAGAGCCCTTCTACATTACTGCAATAGAAGTCTCTGACATATCTATAAGCGACTACCAATTGTGCACTCATTCTCCGAGAGTCGGTTTTTGTTTGTTTGGAGGCGGTCTGTAGACATGGCAGGAGTCGTGGGACGGTTTTAAAATTTAATTTTGTCAGAAATCTCGCAAACACACTGTCAGCAGCGTCTCTAGTTTTGCCTAAATCTCTATTTAGCCGACTGAGCTGGGGTGGTTCGTTTCACGTCTCAGGCCCTCGACATGTGCCACAAGAGGGCGAAGCTAGCCGTTTGAGAGAGTGGTGAATGTGCTGCTAAAAAGGCAAATCCATCCAGGAGGCAAATCCGGGGGACGCAGGCGAACATACCACTCTTCATGATTCTACTCGTTCGCAAAGAGGCAGCCACGGTTAGAACTCAGTCAGATCAAGAATATAAGCGTTCTGAGCTTCGATCAATGCTGGGAGCAATATTTAGATGTTGACTCAATTTATTTTCTGTATTGTGTACACATTTTTTATAAGAAAATATTACAGAGGTCCGGATCTCTGTGTCCTCATATGTAGTTACAGCCATGATTACCATGTAGGCCCACTAATTACAGTCAGGCTATGTAAGCAACTTAAGGAAGTGTTGGAGACATTGGTTTATAGATGGGATGTTAACTTGTAATATTGGAATCGGACGCCATGTGTCCTACATCCTGGTTAGGGGTGTGTGACATCATAACACTCACAGCGTGGATGTCCTGGTGGTCTGGGGTTGCTGGCACTGCTGCCAAAGGAGGACTGGAAGTTGTGGATGGTCTCCTGTAAAATCTGCCTCTCTCTCCCCTGCAGCAACAATTCAGGTGAATAATAATAATACATTGTATTTATACATTTTAATTGGATGTATCAAGCTGTGATCTCTCTTTGGTAACTAAACACATAGAAATAAACAAATAGATAGGCACGGAACACAGAGGGGGGTGAGTAAATATTGAAAACACACCTTCCCAGCATTAAGTTCAGAAATAGCTGCCAGTATTTGCTGTCTAGGCCCGTCCGTCTTAATCCCCAGTTCCTTTAAATCTCCATCTGTTAGAGTAAGGAAGGCCTCCATATCCACCTGTAATGGATGCACATTGACTGAGTGAGTGGATGACATGAGATTTAAACCACAGCTATGAACATTTTAGGATAAGTAGCAAAGACACATTGGCTTAAGCTATAGTGAGGATAACGCATACCTCTTGCTCTTCGAATATGGGCTGGTATTTCTCCAACGAAAGTTTCTTCAGGATACTGGACAGCTCATCTGGGTGTAGTGAGAGATCAACAGAGATAAGCAGAGGAAGGGTGTGTTTTTAAAGTATTCATACAAACCAGAGATGCACTGGCTCACCCTCGTCGGTGATGGTGCCACTGCTGGAGCCGCCGCTGCTCTTGGAGCGCGGGTGGGAGGAGGCGGAGGACAGGGAGTCCCCCGGGGGAGGCTTGGGGGTGGGTGATGGAGACGGGGTCAGGGTGGGAGAGGTGCTCTTGGAGGTGGAGGAGTTCCCAGACTGGGGTCTGTTCTTTAGGTCAGCTTTCTGTAAAGAAAATAGATGGGTGTGAATCACTTTGATCATGTTTTGCTAGTTAACACTGATATGTTGTAAGCGTGTATGAGCCTTTATAAATGTCTTATAACAAGGCTTGTAATATGTTGTCTTTCTATGTATCAATATTATATCTGACCCGTCTGGAGTGGACGTCGCTCGACACCAGGCTGGGGGTGCTGTGGATGTCTGGGAGACTGATGTCAGGCACGGTGGGGGAAGGAGCAGGCACAGGGGTGGGGCTTGGCACCTCTGCTGCCTGGGCCTTTGGATCTAACAGGCCTGCAGCTCTCTTCCTCTGGGCAGCAATTTGAGACAGGACGCTGTCTGAACTGCCCCCTGTGGGGAAGAGAGGAAACGCAGCCCATGAGGGGTAGCACTACCACTGAGTAGTACTAGCACTAGCTGTCTGCTCAAATCTCATAGATTAATAGTCTGAAAGTGTGTGTGTGTGAGACACCTAGCCAAGTGTGTTTTCATATGCCTGTACCTGAGCGGTTGTGAGAGTCTGGCCCATGGCGGTTGAGCCCTGCCACCCCGTTGGAGCCCCCTGAGGAGTGGGGGGAGTGGTAGTTGCCTGAGTTGGAGGGGGAGGTGGATGAGGGGCCCTTGGTGAGGCTGGGGAACTTAATGGACCTGCTCACCACACGACTAATAGAGGTCTGTGACACAGCATGCAAGGAAATAATACTTTTTCTTCACTCCAAAATTCACTCCAAAATCACAATTTATCAGTGGTTTTCAATTACAGTTAATTTATTTTCTTTTGAAAATCATCAACAACACGTGACTCACGATGTCAGAGTTGCCGCTGCTGTTGAAGTTGGCTTTGCCGGGCCTCTGTGGCATGGGCAGCCGTGAGGCTTCGCTCTTGCCCTCTTTGATGACCCGGGAGCGGTCTGAGTTCCACGGCTCAAAGTTCGACGGGGGCAGAAAGGGTGGGATCACTGCCTTCAGCTTGTCGTTGGGCAGACGGGTCAGGGGCGCCCCATTTCTCAGCTGAAAGTTTAGTAGAAGTTCAATTCAATCACACCAGCATTGCATTATCTATTCAGTAGCATGCACAGTAAATAGGCTATGGTCCCCAGTCCGGACAGAGCATCTCTATTTTCACCGTTTTGTCAATAATATCCACAATGTGTAGCAGTTTTACACAGGACTCCACTGTTAACGTCAACTGAAGTTTCAATTAAATGTAGCCACAGGGCTTATCATTGTTAATTAATTTAAATTCAAAACCTCTTCAAATGTAAATATTCCTACCATTGCGGTTATTAGAAAGTCATCCTTTTCTGTGCCCGTTCTGCCAAGACCTATGAAACAGATACAAATTCACTTTCAAATAAATAAATAGGTAGTTTAGTAGAACCATACTTGACATTCTCTCATGTTCCTGTATTGAAGGCCCAACTGTTTCAGCCACTGACCACAAAATAGAATGTTTCAACTAAATCTCTCAGGAAGAATATGGCCATTGTGAAAAATTAACCGTTTCAAAACATCAGGGAATCAAGATGGTTTCTAGGAAATGCCACTTACAGACATTTACCATACTTTGTTCAATTCCTATTTCTCACAAACAATCCATGTACAATCAGTAGGACAGCTTAAGTATTGCTTATTCTAAACTGACTATACTGTAAAATTAAATACTACAAAAATTCAGCTTCCAAAACAAAAACTGGAACATTGTTATTTGGAAAAGTCTTATTTCCCCTATGTCTCACCACTGTCTTTGCTCTTGGCTGTCCAGGCCGTGCTGATGTCAGTACTCCCCGGGGCTGCAGGGAGCGCCACCGCTCCGCTCGGGGTGACACTCTTCCTCTCAGCCTTCATGGTGGCGTCCAGAGGCACCTCAGGTTCGTCTGGGAAGGGGGCCAGGCGGTTGGAGGACAGCCCGTGCCTTAGAGTGTGGGTGAGCTTTAGCCTCCGGAACCTGTTGGACATCCTGTTCCACCATGACTGGACAGGAAGGAGACAGTAGTCATGTGTCATGTGTCATATGATAATAAACTGAGAGTACACAACATACGGCCCGCGGGCGAAATGCAGCCCAAAATCTGATTTAATTTGGCCCTGATCTAAACAGTGCCTGACCTTTAGTCCTCCTCTGTCATCGGGTGGTACGGGGACGTTGTTGAGAGACTGCCTGCTCTTGGAGCCAGTGAGGGGAGTCCTGCCCCGGTGTTTTCCCTTGTCTTTGTCCACCTGCATGCAGACGGACGCCAACAACCTCACCAGCTCAGTGTCTGTGGCCAAGAAAATGGCAGAGTGTGACTGGGGTGCATTGGGTTTACCAGGTGTACTAAGCACTAGCAATGATAACACATATCACAGTGCAAATGCATTATAACACTTCACACTGACTATCTACACCAGTACACCCAGAAGCAGCGGCTGGTTGTGTCGTGGCTTTACCTGGGTCATTCAGCAGCATGACCAGGTCAAAAGCAGTGTATCCATTCTTGGCTCGCAGGTTGACATCTGCACCCTGACTGAGCAGATACTTCACCACGTCTTTATTCCTATGAGCACAGGTAAGAAAGAAGAAAAGCTTAGATTAGAAGACAACTTTTAAAAAATCACCCTGACTCTATATGTGTTTTAGCCGTTGTGTGTTTGTGAATTTGTCTGTGTAGAACAAGAAAGTATAACCAAAAAGGCGGTCACGCGTCACATATTTACCCATGGTACGTGGCCTGCATGAGGGCCGTCCAGCCGTGTACTCCATCTTGTTTGTCCACGTCAGCGCTCTTCTCCAGCAGGAGCTGCACCACCTCCAGCTGCCCACTGACTGCTGCTATCATCAGGGGAGAGGCGCCGTCCGGGTTGGCCATGTTCACCTGGGATGGGTCTTCCTCCAAGATCTCCTTCACCAGCTGGGAGTTTCCTGGGGGACACACACATGTACATGTGCAAACACACACACAGATATGCGTATGAACGCACACACAAGATTACCACAGACCACTCAATTCCAGCTACATACATTCTTATTGAAACAAAGGTCTCTGGCCTCCACCCAAAAGTTTCAAATGTTTTCAGCCCTCACAGACCCCACACATTCTTCCCTCCCAGGATTTTACAATTACGACAGACTGCATTGAGCAACCATGTAAGACTGCCCAGTGCCATGTTAGATTCTCTCAAACTCACAGTCCCTACTTCGGGAAGGTGTAGGTATGACTTTTTGGTTGAACTACATTCATGGTTGGTTTACCTACTGTAAATGCATGGTAGTGGTATGCCCACTCTTGCAGACATAACTCAATACGACAGCTTTCCCCTTACAATGCAATACGTCCTCTCACAAGGCAAACCTCTGTTTGTTTAGTATGTGTCTGCGTCCGCTAAACTCACCTAACTTCAAGGCACTGAAGACATCTGGTCTCCTCTTCTCGTCATCTATGAGAGGGTTAAAAGAACAGAAGATGAATGTACTAAGAACTGAAAACCTCTCAGTGGGTAAAGCAACAATCCTACATGGTCACAATTAACTATGTTACCCAGCACCACCACGCACTACCCCTACTGCTGAACCCAGTCACATTGGGTACCAGAAGAAGACAGGGAACACTTGAGTGGAGAAATACTGGAGAGTTGTACAGGCTTGAGTCAACAAAGCTCAGTCCAAAACCACCAGGAGAGTGGACCACAATCACATGACTGCTAGCCAGGGAGACGGATGAGGGAACTCAAAACACTGACTGGTCCTTTTCGTCCTGAATTGTAGTTAAGGTTAATGTGCTTACCATAGCATAAAATACCAATGTATGCATTGTAAGAATGCAGTAGTGATATGGAGAAAACTTGAGCAGTGTCCCCGCACATTGACTCTGTACCGGTACCCCCGGTATATAGCCTCGCTACTGTTATTTTTACTGTTATTTTACTGCTTATCAATTGTTTATTTACACTTATTTTTTTTCGTAAAACTGCATTGTTGGTTAAGGGCTTGTAAGTAAGCATTTCACTCTAAGTTGTATTCGGCTCATGTGACAAATACAATTTGATCTCTGTTATATCAATTGAACTGCCAAAACATTAGGGAAGATGCATGCAGAAAATATGTTTATTTTTTATTAGGGCTCAAAGAAGGCAAGATTCATTGTACACAATCTGCACCACACCAATGACATAAGTTGTCTTTCCAGCTATACAGGCAGATATAGTTAATAAATCAAATCACATTTTATGTCACATGCGCCGAATACAACATGTGTAGACCTTACCATAAAATGCTTACTTACAAGCCCTTAACCAACAATGCAGTTCAAGAAATAGAGTTAAGAAAATATTTACTAAATAAAATAAAGTAAAAAATAAAATAAAAAGTACACAATAAAATAACACTAACAAGGCTATATACAGGGGGTACCGGTACCGAGTCAATGTGCGGGGGTACAGGTTAGTCGAGGTAATTTGGACATGTAGGTAGGGGTAAAGTGTCCTGCCAGGTCTCTGACCTCCTCCCTATAGGCTGTCTCATCGTTTTGGTGATCAGGCCTTGTGTCGTCTGCAAACTTAATGATGGTGTTGGGGTCGTGCTTGGCCACAAAGTTGTGTATTACAGACTCGGCCAGGGAGAGGTTGTAAATGTCAGTGAAGACAATTGCCAGTTGGTCCGCGCATGCTTTGAGTACACGTCCTGGTAATTTGTCTGGCCCCGCAGCCTTGTGAATGTTGACCTGTTTAAAGGTCTTGCTCACATCGGCTACGGAGAGTGTAATCACACAGTCGTCCGGAACAGCTGGTGCTCTCATGCACGCTTCAGTGTTGCTTGCCTCAAAGCGAGCATAAAGGGCATTTAGGTTTCCCTTTGTAGTCCGTAATAGTTTGCAAGCCCTGCCACATCCGCCGAGCATCAGAGCCGGTGTAGTAGGATTCCATCTTCGTCCTGTATTGACGCTTTGCCTGTTTGATAGTCATGACTCATTATAATGGGTAACTGTCTGAACAAATTCTAGGAAGCTTCAGATGTTTAAAGGGATAGCTCACCCCAAAATCTAAGTTTGTTTTCATTATAGCTCAGAAGGTGGTCTTGTGTCTGTTTTAAATGGGAAATATTGGCACTATCCATCTAACTACTAGGCTTAAATGGTGCCAATCTTTCCCATTCATTTGGAATGGAGGCCTGCAGATTTCTCCCAATGCATTTCGCAGGATCTACACATGAATTTGAGGGAGAAAACATCCAAATACATTTTTTTATTTTGGGGTGAACCATCCCTTTAAGGTGGCACTTCATTACCTATGTTCAGAAGGCCACAACATTGTGGGACGTTCAGATATAAATATATGATGTACAACAGACTTGCCTCTCTGACATGTAGAGTAAGGAATCATGTCAGCTCTATTCGTGACATTTCTATCTGCAGCCCTGCTATTACAACAATTTGTCAAAGAAATGCAGCGCTCAGACGTTTTCAAGGGTAGGTTTCAAATTCAGGTTCCCTCCTGTGTACTTCATGGCCAAACACAAGAGGCACATCAAAGAGAACAGGTGTCTAAAGGGGGAACTCTGTAACAATGTCTCTTTCTTTTAGACACCCAACGTGTGACCAATACTTTACTTTCACTTGAGTGTCAATTGTAGTGTTACAATAAACATGTTACACAGCTTTGAGTGAATTAGAAAACGTTCACAACAATCGAGACTACTACCGATGAGGTACCAGGACAAGATCTGCTGAAGACTTCCTTTAAGTCTCAAAGATGAACTTGTTGCAATCTTATCTGTGTATTGACTAATGACACTCATATCAAAAATAGAAAAACTCTGCTTTGTGCCTTGTTGGCCTAATTTGACTGCATATCAAATTAGTGTTTCTCCTGAATGTTTCTTCAGCGGGACAGAGATCCCTGAATCAGCATCAAGGCTTGCCAACAATAACATTTCCTAAACCAATTGAAACCTAGCCTAAAGGTTTTGGGGCAGGGGTAACAGAGTTAGACGGGGGTCTGTTCCAGTCCACCTAAGTAGGCGTAATGGAAATACTGGAAAACTGATTTCCGACAGTGTGCAACCGACCAGGGTTCAAATTCGGGTCTCATACATGTCACACGACTGTGTTAGCCCGCCAAGCTAAAGCCTAGACGTTAGATTGGAAAGCTAACGCAAGTCTTCGGGTCTCAGGCTGGGTTACTCATCACATTAGTGTGGTTCACCAAACCACCTTCGTTACACCTGGACAGAGAAGTGAACTCGTGGCTGTTCCATACCTGGCTGTGGGCGCACGGTGGTGATGGAGTCCAGGTAGGCCTTGACATCCCTCTGCTTGAGCTGCAGCGACAACTCGAAGGCAGTCTTGGCCAGCACGTTGACCTGGTCAGGGTCCGCCCCCCGCTCCACCAGCTGCTGGGCCACGCCCACCTTCCCACTCAGCGTGGCCAGCATGAGGGCACCCCAACCCGTGGTCTTCTGGGAAAAGTTCACCTCCGCCCCCCACTCCAGGAGCAGGCGAACGGATGCCTCGTGGCCATGCTGTGAGGCAGCAAGGAGCGCCGTGATATCCATGAACTCCCTTCCGCCCTCGCCTCCGACGCTGTTGTTGCCGTTGGTGATGCCCTCGGCGAGTGCCAGGTGGTCGTAGTCATCGACGTAGGCGCCGCTCTCCAGGAGAAGCTTGGCCACGTGGGTGTGACCGCCTCTGGCCGCCATAGTCAACACGCTGGCCCCCATCCGGTTCCTGCCGTTCATCTCCGCCCCGTTCTCCAGCAGGATGTGGGCCACATTTAGATGGCCAAACCTAGTGGACGACAAGACAATGTCATGGAACTGTCCAAAGATTTCCAAAAACGTACTAAGATCATCTTAAGTCCATTGGTAGGCAATGGACGCACAATGATGTTAATGCTTAATGTTTTGAAGACTAGGGGCACTCTCACATGGGGTCATAGGTCACATGGTACACAGGTGACCAGGAAGTGTTAGGAGAGAGGAGAGTGGTCATGTCTAGATGAGATACAGCTTATGTCAAATTGACATCAAAAGTTGAAACAAATTGAATTTTTGATAACCATTTTTTGTAACCTTAACCTAATTCTCCTAACATGCCACATTAATTATCCTAACCTGCTACGAAAAGTCAATTCTGGGAAACTGTATACCATCTAGTCAAAACCGAGGAGAGCATTTGGTTCTTATCATTAAGATGATCTATCCCTTTAAAGGTAGACTCAGCAATATGACATAGATGCAGTTCTAAGTAAACATAATTGTGGATCAATTTCCGCAACAACTAAGACCATTGAAGCGCGAGCCTACTTTCAGCACCATGAGTTGTCCATTTCCGATTGATGGTGCCGCAGCTGCTGCTTCAAGTTTCAGAACCACAACGTAAGTTACTAGAATCTGGCTTATTGTGAGGTCAATAACTATGATAAAACAGGACTACATCATGGGCAAGAAACATAATAAAATCAATTATAGTAGTAGTAAGCTATCAAATGTGATCTCTGAAACGGAACAGAACATACGCTATAGGCTAGTTCCACGCAAAGTTTTTAGCACTAGGCTAATCAAAAATGATTTTTGGAAGAATCCTTTGACTCTCCTCCTGAACTGGCACCGCCTACAAAGCACAGCCATTGGTTAGGTAGCACACAAAAACGTTTTTGATAAGCAAGAGCAGAGCAGGCCGGGGCTCAGGGTTGGAATATCCATTTCAGTGTGTAATGCAGCCTAGTTTTATTTACACCATCCCAGCTGCTATCTTAGAAATATAACTTTGCTCTGTGCTTCTCTGAGCATGCACTTGGTAGCCTATAGCCTATAAACTATGGCTCATCTTCTTCGATTGGTTTTAACGGCGGTTGGCATCCAATGTTAATGGTGCATTACAGCCACCAGCTGGACGAGGTATTGAATAAAAATTTTTAAAAAACATTGCAATAAATAAAACAAAGTCCACCTTTTTAACATGTAGCATTTCACTATCCCTTGGTTGATGAGAAATCTTCACTGGTCGTGGTGGCTCTACTACCATTGTTTCTTCCCCGCCACTCGTTCCTTCCAATGTTCTCACCACCTCCAGATAGGAGACAAGCTGGACACTCCTTACCCTTGCCACCTCATTCTCCTTCACCCGAACAGGGCACTCCAGGAATTCAGGTGCATGTTCACCTCCTTCTGATAACCAGGTGGCGAATCGCATCTCTGCATGTCTGGCAGACATATCAGTATGGATGACGGATCACCACCTCAAGCTGAACCCTGGCAAGACGGAGCTGCTCTTCCTCCCGGGGAAGGACTGCCCGTTCCATGATCTCGCCATCACGGTTGACAACTCCGCTGTGTCCTCCTCCCAGAGTGCGAAGAGCCTAGGCGTGACCCTGGACAACACCCTGTCGTTCTCCGCCAACATCAAGGCGGTGACCCGCTCCTGCAGGTTCATGCTCTACAACATTCGAGAGTGCGACCCTGCCTTACACAAGAAGCGGCACAGGTCCTAATCCAGGCACTTGTCATCTCCCGTCTGGACTACTGCAACTCGCTGTTGGCTGGCCTCCCTGCCTGTGCCATTAAACCCCTACAACTCATCCAGAATGCCGCAGCCCGTCTGGTGTTCAACCTTCCCAAGTTCTCTCACGTCACCCCCCCTCCTCCGCACACTCCACTGGCTTCCAGTTGAAGCTCGCATCCGCTACAAGACCATGGTGCTTGCCTATGGAGCAGTGAGGGGAACGGCACCTCTGTACCTTCAGGCTCTGATCAGTCCCTACACCCAAACGAGGGCATTGCGTTCATCCACCTCTGGCCTGCTGGCTCCCTTCCTCTGCGGAAGCATAGCTCCCGCTCAGCCCAGTCAAAACTGTTCGCTGCTCTGGCACCCCAATGGTGGAACAAGCTCCCTCACGACGCCAGGACAGCGGAGTCACTCACCACCTTCCGGAGACATTTGAAACCCCACCTCTTTAAGGAATACCTGGGATAGGATAAAGTAATCCTTCTAACCCCCCCCAAATTGTAAAGTGGTTATCCCACTGGCTATAGGGTGAACGTACCAATTTGTGAGTCGCTCTGGCTAAGAGCGTCTGCTAAATGACGTTAATGTGCCCTTGAGCAAGGCACTTGACCCTAATTGCTCCTGTAAGTCGCTCTGGTTAAGAGCGTCTGCTAAATGACTAAAATGTAATGTAAATGTAGCATTTCACTTGGCATATGATACTCTTCCCTTCTGCACACACTTGACACATGACCAAATATTTTACATTTATGACACTGAAGGGGCTTGTGCACAAAGGCTCTTACAGGGTATCTCATTAATCCTAACTTTATATGAGAAGGGAGAAACTCTTCATCAAAGAACAGTAGCATGGATTAAGTGAATTTATTTTCTCCATCCACCATACAGGCCAGTCGGCATGCACCAACCACTCCATCGATACCTTCAGTAATATCTTCTGCTTTTATTTCTTGCGCCAACTCAGAAATAACCCCCTTGATAGGCGCCCTGCTACGAAAATCCATGCAGGAAACATTCCACTCCGATATCTTTTTGAGTCAAAACATACTTCTTCTGCTCCGCAGACACACAAAAAATCTAAATAAGACCACTTCTTGTGACCCTCACCGACTCCACACATTCCAGATTTTCCTTGAGATGTTGAAAGGATTTCCCAAGTAGCATTGATCCAAACCCTCACTCAGACTAAAAACGAGTCTAGTGGTTTCCTATTTTCCACCACAGCTTTACTTCTCGTTTAGCTTTTTCTTCGCCACGGTAACCCACGAATTCTCACTTTCTGTACTATTATCTTAACCCGACTCACTAGCAGTTTCAAACAAAACCTTAGTTTCCGCCATCTTCCCGACCAGCTATGGATCATTTGATTGAGACCACACTAAATAGCCTATAGGCACACTTGATATTGCACGCCCAGTGGAGAATCAGAGATGAGGGGCGGTATCAGGCACACACTGATATATAGTCTACTAAGCAACTAATTTTAAAACACTGCGAAATATTGAAATTTCATCAATTACCAATTACATGACCCTCCCCTGGACTAGATTTTAAAAAATACTCAACCCTCCCCTTGACTGAAATTGAAAAAGCATGACCCTCCCCCATTTCCCTCCAGGTACATTATGTAAATGTAGAACCAACCATTACTGCTCGAACACACCCAATATCTGCGGTGCTGCTCGTGGCAACGTCATTTCGCTGAGTCTACCTTTAAGATGATCTTTATGGAAACTCACCCCTGCCTAGTATGGATTGTTTTATTTATCATGCACAATCTTCTGTGTTGTGCATATATTATAATACAATTATAACATTTTGATCGGGGACACACCCATTTAACATCTGTATACGTTATTAACCAATGTCATGAGCACATAAACTGGTAGCAACCACACCTTGTAGCCTGCATGAGAGGCGTCCAGCCATAGTTGTTACGGCTGTCCACCGAAGCCCCCTTCCGCAGTAGAAATCGGACCAGATTCTCATGTCCACTCGCCGAGGCGAACTGCAACGCCGTGTTGCCCTCTTCATCTGTGCAATCCACTGGCACCAGCGAGAGTCCCCGGGTGATGTCCACAACATTGCATTCCGATCCCGCTTCTGACCGCAGTCTGCTTTGCCTCCCGGACTCTTTCACCCCGGGATCAAGAATCCCTCGAGCAGTTTCGTAGTCTCCTTCATCACAAGCACGAAACAACAACAGTGCGTTTGCTGGAACACCTAAATTCATCTCCGAGGTTAGTTTGAGTTCCAGTTATGGTGTTCTAAAACTTTTCTCCTCCTTAATCCAATGTCTATCGGCGGCCCATGTTTGAAAAGCATGACGCACTAACAATAGTAAAGTTCTCCTCGAGTAATACGGCGTTTTGGTTTGTACTATAACAAATATTATCATAAAAATAAAAAGCAAAAAGCTTTTTATTTTCTAATGTAACTCATTCGCAGCCGGTTACTCTCTCGTCTCAACCTCTGGAAATGTTGCCATTCTGCGCGTGCGCAAAATGAAGAAAACGTAAGAGCAGTCTTTTTCGGACCACCTTCTTTTTATTGGACAAAAAAATAATGTATTGGACGAAACGAGCCCCTTGGAACATTAAACAAATAGTTGAGGGCTACAGACCGTGATGCATGGTTAAAATCGATCACATTAATTTGTAGTATATTTAATGGTCAACTTTAATATTCATTTAGGCATGATAAAGGACATGGGATTTTGGATATAGGCCTACTGTTCTCTAGGCTTATAAATGAGAGAACACGGCACTTTTTTCATCTCTGAAACAATGTATAGACTATGACGTTTCTCTTTACGCTACTGCTATTGTTTTATATTGCTGGTTATTAATTTGGAGTTGTGGTTGTTAATTGAATTGGCAGTTGTCTTATATGAAAGCATTATAAACATGCATAGGCTCATTATGGAACGGTGAGCTGTTATGAATACAATCAAAATAGTTTGAGGATACTGTGCAGAGCTAAATCCATATTATACACAGATACAGGCTGCAGTCAGATTCTCTACTCTTCTCCCCGAGTGTGTTCGTTCACTCCCCCTCATAGATTACAAACATTGGATGGGTGTAAGTGTGGGCTAGAGGTAGTCTCCACCTTATTAATCTTACACCAATCCATTCCTTTTAAATCTATGAGGGGTATGGAGGGAAATTAAGGAGTGTACCCTACACTTTGGGGAGACTGATTGAGGACCCTAATGGTTTGATCAGTATTCAATACTTCAATGGAGCACCACACATAGACAGCAGATGGAGCCATTCTCCTGTCAAATGTATTGTGTGTAGTGGACCATTTTTTAAGGTGAATTAATTTGAGGGTCACTTTCTCCTCTCATAATTCTACTCCACACATAATTTATGAGCCTAACTGTAAGGATCCTTCTAAATGAGTAATGTTCTTTCCAACTTGTGGCAACCGGCCAAGTACAACAGCCATGGCCCGCGCATCAATCTTTTCCAATTACCCCGTCAAACATGGATATATAGCTCAATATCGTCAGCACCGAATCAAGGAGCTGGAGGTGCACTCCCCGAGAGAATACAGGGACACTTTTTTAGATAGAAACAACGGCTATAAATAAAAAGATCTGACAAGTTCGTAATAGTTTGTCTGCCCTTACTGCTAGAAGGCCTACATTGGCCAGTAGGACGTTTAAAGCGCTAAGCTTTTTCATTTTTTCTCCTGTTTGTTACTGTAAAATCATATAAAATCTCACTGATGCATAGACACCAGCACTGCTGGGAAATGGGATCGTCAATCATCAGCTCAGTGCCCCCATATTGGCCCCTCAATGGGACATGGTTGCAGCCAGGTTCCACACAACCCTTTCTGGATATAATGATTTGGATATTCAGCAGTGCAATTCATGCACTTCAAATACATGCAGATGAACAATTGGGCAACACTTTACTTAAAGCCTGCAGGTATGAGCCTTTGTAATTTCTTTTAACAAAGGCTTATAATATGTTATGTCTCTATGTATCAATATTTCAACTGATTGAGAATTGCTGGTATTTTGTCAAAATACTTCTGAGATGAAGAGAATAAGAATTTATAAGGGGTCATATGTGCTCACGACAAGACATAATGCATTATACCTGCATGTTTTAAAAGAAAGAGTTACCAACATTCTGTGTAAAGATATGCCTTTATGATATGTTCAAGAGTTTTTAGCATGTAGCATGCAGTGGTGATTTTAGCATGTCAATCTTGGTGGGGCAAACAAAAACAAAAAAATTGGGATGCATGCCAGCAAAGCCACTACACAACACAACACAACACTAAACAATACATGAATTGCACTATAACGGTGACAAACGGTGACCACAAACTGTTAGGGCCTACATAAAGCTGTCCCAACAGCAGTCCCAACATTTTACCACGGCTACACCTGGCTATCAGTGGAGCCTTGTCTGGCAGCGAAACAGTTAATTCAGCCTCATTTACTGCCTTTAAAGAAAAACATAGCTGATATGGCTGACTTGCTTAAACAAATGTGGTTTCTAATGAGAATTGAGATGTACAAACTATGCCACAAGCGGATAAGAGGCAAGCCGTAATTTCAATTAAGACATTAATGAGCGAGCTAGGACGGACATAGTCAATATAACTATTTGTTTAGCACTTTTGAAATGTACAGCGACAGAATTCAGAACATGGGCCGTTCTTACAGTGTTCTCCCTATACACCAAGTCAGAACCATAGGATAAATAAAGGGGGCATATAAGCAGACAATGAAAGCTCTTACAATATTCGATGATTACATTTCTCTAAAACAGGTTATAGGCTACATGTGCACCACCAAGTCAGAACAGTAGGCAAAATTAAGAGGGGTAAATAGACCAAATTATTAGGATGAGGCACATGGGCGACTAACAGCTTACTACACAACATACACTTAGTATTACTTTCTTAGCTACAGTATACATATCTCCCTGGCATATTACATCATTTATGCAGCAGCATACAATAAATGTTTGGACTCACCTTGTTGTGTTGTGCTCACTTGAACAGGAAGGCGGCGCGGCAGTCCTTCGTGGGCAAATTTTGTCATCAAAGTCTGGCATTCTCTGGATTTATGGTGCTTTCAAGACAACTGGAAATTCTGAAAAATACAAGGTTGAATCATGATGACGTCATTGATCTTCAGGTCGTAGCTCTAGAAAGAGGCCCGAGTTCCGGATTTACAATTCCGAGTTGGATGACCGTTCAAAACGTATTTTCCCGACTTCCGAGTTGTCTTGAACTCACTGAAGTCAAGTTTTTGCAGTTCCGAGTTAACAGTTGTTTTGAGCACGGCACAAATCATGCTTCATTGACAGCATGGCCAATGTTGAATGTTTATCATTTTAAATTTGGAAAAGAGACCCTTAATCCCAGATTTGGGACCACACAGCCACTCCACTGAATAGCAGGCTAGTGATTGCTTTGCAATGCTTGCAGTTAGCCACTGTCACTGATTCTTTCCAAACCACTCATTGCTGAATTTGCGATTTCCAACTTGTTGTGTAATGTTTATGTCCACCGATACGTTTTATCTATAATTTCTCTTAATTATTTCTCTTCATACAGTGAGGGAAAAAAGTATTTGATCCCCTGCTGATTTTGTACGTTTGCCCACTGACAAAGACAAGATCAGTCTATAATTTTAATGGTAGGTTTATTTGAACAGTGAGAGACAGAATAACAACAAAAAGATCCAGAAAAACGCATGTCAAAAATGTTATAAATTTATTTGCATTTTAATGAGGGAAATAAGTATTTGACCCCTCTGCAAAACACGACTTAGTACTTGGTGGCAAAAACCTTGTTGGCAATCACAGAGGTCAGACGTTTCTTGTAGTTGGCCACCAGGTTTGCACACATCTCAGGAGGGATTTTGTCCCACTCCTCTTTGCAGATCTTCTCCAAGTCATTAAGGTTTTGAGGCTGACGTTTGGCAACTCGAACCTTCAGCTCCCTCCACATATTTTCTATGGGATTAAGGTCTGGAGACTGGCTACTCCAGGACCTTAATGTGCTCTTCTTGAGCCACTCCTTTGTTGCCTTGGCCATGTGTTTTGGGTCATTGTCATGCTGGAATACCCATCCACGACCCATTTTCAATGCCCTGGCTGAGGGAAGGAGGTTCTCACCCAAGATTTGACGGTACATGGCCCCGTTCATCGTCCCTTTGATGCAGTGAAGTTGTCCTGTCCCCTTAGCAGAAAAACACCACCAAAGCATAATGTTTCCACCTCCATGTTTGACGGTGGGGATGGTGTTCTTGGGGTCATAGGCAGCATTCCTCCTCCTCCAAACACGGCGAGTTGAGTTGATGCCAAAGAGCTCCATTTTGGTCTCATCTGACCACAACACTTTCACCCAGTTCTCCTCTGAACCATTCAGATGTTCATTGGCAAACTTCAGACGGCCCTGTATATGTGCTTTCTTGAGCAGGGGGACCTTGCGGACGTTGCAGGATTTCAGTCCTTCACGGCGTAGTGTGTTACCAATTGTTTTCTTGGTGACTATGGTCCCAGCTGCCTTGAGATCATTGACAAGATCCTCCTGTGTAGTTCTGGGCTGATTCCTCACCGTTCTCATGATCATTGCAACTCCACGAGGTGAGATCTTGCTTGGAGCCCCAGGCCGAGGGAGATTGACAGGTCTTTTGTGTTTCTTCCATTTGCGAATAATCGCACCAACTGTTGTCACCTTCTCACCAAGCTGCTTGGCGATCGTCTTGTAGCCCATTCCAGCCTTGTGTAGGTCTACAATCTTGTCCCTGACATCCTTGGAGAGCTCTTTGGTCTTGGCCATGGTGGAGAGTTTGGAATCTGATTGATTGATTGCTTCTGTGGACAGGTGTCTTTTATACAGGTAACAAGTTGAGATTAGGAGCACTCCCTTTAAGAGTGTGCTCCTAATCTCAGCTCGTTACCTGTATAAAAGACACCTGGGAGCCAGAAATCTTTCTGATTGAGAGGGGTCAAATACTTATTTCCCTCATTAAAATGCAAATCAATTTATAACATTTTTGACATGCGTTTTTCTGGATTTTTTTGTTGTTATTCTGTCTCTCACTGTTCAAATAAACCTACCATTAAAATTATAGACTGATCATTTCTTTGTCAGTGGGTAAACGTACAAAATCAGCAGGGGATCAAATACTTTTTTCCCTCACTGTATGACAAGGGTTAAAAAGGATTTGCCAGTAGATTGTCAACTTGATTCATGATGTTGACTTAGCTAATATTTTGAAAGTATGATGTTGACATGATCAGTCCAATCAAAGCTACTGTAGATATAACGTGATTTGACGTCATTTTATCTGTTGCCAATTACCTTGAGCCTTCTTGGATGGGCACTTCTAATGTAACTCTATGGCTATTGTAACAAGGCATATGCCAGCATTGTAGGCCTACTGCCTCTGCCCAGAGGCCTGCTAGGCTTTCATGGCAATGGCCGTTAGAGCTCACTTTGCAACATATGAGCCCTGGTTAGAATCCCTGTTGCAGCTTTCACTTTCTTCCGCTACATTGGTGGCAGCATTTGGGATCACGTCCAGCTCACATCTAGTTATGTGATCTAGTGATGGGAAGCATTCTGTTTTTCAACATTGTTTTGGGTGTAATTACATTGATATATCTAGTGAACAATGTATGAGCAACAATGGGCGTGACGGATAGAAGTGGTCACTACAGGTGTGATCAAGCCTTACGTCAAAATTGCCTGAAGCTGAATGGAAAGTTCCATGCCCTGACCAGTTATTCAGAAGAAAATCCTCTGTGACTGTCTAATTTACATACGTTAACTTACCAGTGTGGACCCAAAACAAACACATTCTACACATTTACAAACTACCTGTTTAAAGTGTTATTACAACCATGGTGTTATTTTGTTACTGAAGCTTACATATCAAATAACCTGACAATTATCCACATCATATGGGTAGACAAATAATGTAAGTGTGTTATGCAGCAAAACACAGCTATCCTTTTTTTAGGAGGCAAACCATTAATATGAATCAGTGTTGATCCATCCTGTTCTGATCTAATGAGATGGATGTAGGATTTTCTACGACCTAGAATCAAGGCCTTTCCCAGTCATGAAGGATGATGCTAGGCCCCTCTCGGTTCTCATTGGTGAAAACTTAACTCAAGTTAGGGGTTATATGTCAGACTCTCCTATACCACTTTGCCCAACATCTTATACCCCAGAGGTTGTAAATAAACCCTTTTTAAGGTCATATACCGTGCATTCGGAAAGTATTCAGACCCCTTCACTTTTTCCACATTTTGTTACGTTAGAGCCTTATTCTAAAATTGATTACATATTTTTCCCCTCATCAATCTACAAACAATAGCCCATAATGACAAAGCGAAAACAGGTTTTTAGAAATGTTTGCAAATTTATTAAAAATAAAAACGGAAATACCTTATTTACATAACTATTCAGACCCTTTGCTATGAGACTCGAAATTGAGCTCAGGTGCATCCTGTTTCCATTGATCATCCTTGAGATGTTTCTACAACTTGGAGTCCACCTGTGGTAAATTCAATTGATTGGACATATATACGGTCCCACAGTTGACATGTCAGAGCAAAAACCAAGCCATGAGGTCGAAGGAATTGTCCGTAGAGCTCTGAGACAGGATTGTGTTAAGGCACAGATCTGGGGAAGGGTACCAAAGCATTTCGGCAGCATTGAAGGTCCCCAAGAAGTGGCCTCCATCATTCTTAAATAGAAGAAGTTTGGAACCACCAACTTGAACAAAATAAATAAAAACTCTTAATTTGAACCTGGCCAGTCATGTTCTGTGTTCAAAATTCCCTCAGTGAGATGTTTGATGTTAAAGGCATAGCCTGTAAGATTTCCAGTCATTTCATATACAGCTTGATTTTAAAGCATTAAGACTTTGATAACAACCTTTTACAGTGATAGTGTGCCCATTTTACAGAGTGTGGCTTTAGGTCTGAAGTTGATTCAGCCAGTCTTGTTGACTGGAGCTGGCAACAGGCGGTGATGTCAAATCAACTTTCACAGTGTCCGTGAGAACTGACATTGCAGTCCCTTATCTAAAGTATTGGTTTTAAGAGAAAGGAAAGAGGGGCTTTAACAATTGTTTCTGTCACGAACAGAAGAGGACCCAAGAGCGCAAGTTCAAATTCAGAGTTCTTTATTCAAGGTTACAGGCGGGAAGAGGAGTCCCAGGGGTGTCAGGGGTCTTTCAGGGTCCTCCTGTGGGTACCTGTGCTCCGGGGGTCACCAAATGTCCGGGGGTGTCCAGTCCAAGTGCTTAGTGTGTGTGTTCCCCAGTGATGGAGCGGCGTATCGGGCTGAGGGTGGTGAAACGTCTGGGCACGCTCATCTGGTGGTCGGAGACCTGGGGAACACACACACACAACAGCAATATGAATGGCAGGCAGAAGTACAGATCAGGGCTGGGCAAATATCGTGGTGAGAGACAGAAGGCAGAAACGAGTTACCGGAGGGGCTGAAGATCGGAGAGTAGTCGAGGTCCAGAAGGCAGGTTGGGATAGACGGGGCAGTAGAACAAGGAGGCAGTCAAGAAAGGATCGGTATCACAAACAGGAGTCAGAGCGCAGACAGGCAGGTTACTGGTCGGGTTTGAAGACGATCTGACAGGGCTTGGCTGAAAACCAGGGCTTGATATACTGGGAGAGGTAGTGGGGAAATGCAGTTCAGCTGGCAGAGTAATTAGAACAGAGTGAGGCAAGGTGAGGATGGTGAGTGGGAAATGCAGTGCAGCTGGCCAGGTAACAAGAGCAGAGCAGGGCAGGTGGAGCTAGTTAGGCTGAGTAGAGAGAGGGAGGTGAGCAGAGTGGAAGATAATTGAATGCAATTAATGTTGCTACCAGGAGAGAGAGTGCTCATGACAGGACCCCCCCTCCAAGGGACGGCCCCCAGAAGTCCCAAGAACAACATCATGCCGGGAGGGTGGAGGGGAGCAGGCGGCGGGTCAGAACTCCTCCGAGCGGTCCGAGTGAATCTCCTCATCCTCAGAAGGAGCTGGAGGGTCACGGTCGGGAGACAGGACAGGCACTGAGACAGGAGCAGGGCGGGCCGGACGGCTAGGAACCCCTCTTGGGCCCGGCCCCTACGGATTGCAGGCTGATCAGGATGTAGTCGGTGGAAGTCAGTGATAAGGGTCCGGTCCACTATCCTCCTGGCCGGGATCCAGGTCCTCTCCTCTGGACCATATCCCTCCCAATCAACGAGGTACTGGAGACCCCTACCCCTTCGCCTAGAGCGGAGCAGCCGCCGGACGGTGAAGACAGGACCGCCATCTACGAGGCGCGGAGGAGGTGGCGCCGGAGCTGCAGGGACCAGGGGACTTTCATGGACCGGCTTGACCTTGGAGACGTGGAAGGTGGGGGTGGACCCGCATGGAAGCGGGCAACTGAAGTCGGACCGCCGTTGGACTGATGACTTTCTGCACAGGAAAAGGACCAATGAAGCGAGGGGCCAGCTTTCGTGATACAACCCGCAGCGGCAGATCCCGGGCAGACAGCCAGACCTTCTGACCAACCCGGTAAGTAGGTGCTGGTCCTCCGTCGGTTGGCACCGACGGCGTAGCTGGTTCCAGACTTCAGGAGCACAGTGCGAGCCTGGGCCCAAGTGCGGCGGCAGCGGCGGGCATACGCAGAGCAGACGGACAGGTGGCATCCGCCTCCTGGCTGGCAAACAGTGGAGGTTGATACCCGTAGACACACTGAAAGGGGGAGAGCCCGGTGGAGGAACTGGTGAGTGAATTATGGGCATATTCCACCCAGAGCAGGTGTTGAGCCCAGGCCCGGGGATTTTGGGAAGCCACACACCTCAGTGCCTTCTCCAGCTCCTGGTTCATGCGTTCAGTCTGGCCGTTTGACTGCGGGTGGAATCAGACGATAGGCTGGCGGTGGCCCCAAGGAGATGACAGAACTCCTTCCAAAAGGTTGCTGAGAATTGCGGGCCCCGGTCTGACACTATATCCTGGGGGTAGGCCATGGATACGAAACACATGTTCCAGGACCACCTGGGAGGTCTCTTTAGCAGAGGGTAGTTTGGGAAGGGGCACGAAGTGGGTCATCTTACTAAAGCGGTCAACAATGGTAAGGATGACTGTGTGTCCGTCAGAGGGCGGAAGGCCCGTAACAAAGTCCAGTGAAACGTGGGACCAGGGCCTCTTGGGTATGAGTAGGGGTTGCAGCAACCCAGCAGGAGGCTGGTTGGGAGTCTTGTTTCGGTTACAAGTGGGACAAGCTCGGATGAATTCTCGGACATCCCGTCTCATCCCCCGCCACCAGAACCGCTGGCGGACCAGATGAAGGGTGCGAGTGATGCCGGGATGACAGGCCAGACGGATTCGTGCCCCCCACTGAATCACAGGTGACCTGAGAATTTGCTGGAACAAACAGACGGTTGGGGGCGCTGGTGCTTGGACCTGGCTGGTCCCGAAGAGCCTCCATGACCTGCTTCTCGATCTCCCAGGTGAGGGCCGCTACGACCAAGTGGCTGGGAAGAATGGGAGCTGTCATGGCGGTGGTCTCGGTCCTTCTGAAACATCCGGGAAAGAGCATCAGGTTTGATGTTGCGAGATCCCGGGCGGTAGGAGAGCGTGAAATTGAAGCGCGTAAAGAACAGAGACCACCGCTGTTGACGGGAGTTCAGCCTCCTGGCTGTTTGGATATCTCCAGGTTCTTGTGGTCTGTCCACACTACGAATGGTTCCTTTGACCCCTCTAACCAGTGCCGCCATTCTTCAAGGGCGAGCTTGACAGCCAACAGCTCGCGGTTCCCAATGTCGTAGTTGCATTCGGCAGGGGTTGCTGACGGGAGTAGAAGGCACAGGGGTGCATCTTGCCATCCTCAGCTGCTCTTTGAGAAAGCACTGCACCCACTCCCACGTCCGAAGCATCTACCTCCACCACAAACTGCCTTGCTGCATCTGGCATCTGGAGGATGGGAGCAGAAGTGAAACATGTCTTGAGGATATTGAAGGCCTTATCAGCAGCTGATGTCCATTGGTACGGTTGTTTAGTGCTGGTTAGCGCCGTGAGGGGTGCAGCCACTGTGCTATAGTTTCTGATGAATCTCCTATAAAAGTTGGCAAAGCCCAGGAACTGTTGCAACTTCTTCCGAGACTCAGGAACTGGCCAGGAAGTGACAGCCGACACCTTCGTGAGATCCATCTGAATGCTGCCCTCGGTCACCACATACCCCAGGAATGAAACGGTCTTGGCATGGAACTCGCACTTCTCTGCCTTCACGAAAAGAGAGTTCTCCAGCAGGCGGCGCAGGACCAACCGGACGTGATGCGTGTGTTCTGACAGAGTCTTTGAGAATATTAAAATATCGTCAAGGTACACAAATACGAACGTATTTAGCATGTCCCCTGAGGATATCATTCACTAGGGCTTGAAAAACTGCTGGGGCATTGGTGAGGCCGAAGGGCATGACGAGATATTCATAGTGGCCGGTTGGTGTGTTGAACGCTGTCTTCCATTCGTCTCCCTCCCTCATCCGCACCAGATGGTAGGCATTGCGAAGGTCCAGCTTAGTGAATACAGTGGCTCCCTGCAGCAGTTCGAAGGCAGACGAAAGTAAGGGCAGTGGGTAGCGATTCTTAACCGTGATGTCGTTCAGACCCCGGTAATCTATGCATGGACGAAGAGAACCGTCCTTCTTGCCGACAAAGAAGAATCCCGCTCCTGCGGGGGAAGACTAACGGTCTAATTATCCCGGGAGGCAAGAGAGTCATTAATGTAGTCCTCCATGGCCTTTCTTTCCGGGGCTGACAGTGAATACAGACGACCCTTGGGAGGTGCTGTGCCAGGCAGGAGATCAATCGCGCAGTCATAGGGTCTGTGTGGGGGTAGAGATGTCGCCTTGGATTTGTTGAACACCTCTTTCAGGCTGTGGTAACAGGCCGGAACATTGGATATGTCGGAGGTAGCGCTAGATCCTTCCCGGTGAACGGGCAGGGTGGCCCCCTTAAACAGGTCTGGTGACAACTCCTTCCCCACTCACGGACTGTTCCTGTCTCCCAGTCGATGTGGGGGTTGTGCTGACGGAGCCACGGGTATCCAAGAATGAGTGGTTGGCCAGGTGAGTGTAGGAGGTGAAACTGGATGGACTCCTGGTGGTTTCCTGACAGCAGGATTGTCACAGGGGCGGAGATATGAGTGACAGTGCCAAGATGATGCCCATCCAGGGCTCGTGCAGGAATGGGTTGTGTCAGTTGATGATGGTTCACGCCCAGTTGCTGTGCAAGCTCAGGGTCCATGATGTTTGCTTCGGCTCCGGAATCCACAAAGGGCGGCCAATGTACGAGTCTTGTCAGAAAGCTGAAGGCGGAGATGAAGCAGGGTCTTTCGGATGGAGGGAGACTGGGGCTTGTTGAGCTCACCCGGATCTCCCCTACACCTGGTGAGCTGCGGCTTTGCCGGACAAGTAGCGACACGGTGATTCTCGCCACCACAGTAGAGGCAAAGGTTGGAGCTTAGACGGCGCCGACGCTCCTCGGGAGTCAGAGAGGCACGGCCAATCTCCATGGGCTCAGGCTGATTGAGTTGGCTATGGGACTTGACAGGCAGGGGCTGGACAGAAGCGGTACTCGACCCGAGTACGGATGGCAGGTTGACTGAGACGGCCCTTCTCCCTCCTCCGGGTCTGTATACGGCGGTCAATGCGACGGCAAGGTCAATGGCGGCATCAAAGCGTTGAGGGCGGGTCATGGGAAACAAGCTCGTCCCTTGATATAGTCCGCCAGGCTATGGAGGAAGGCTTGCACCAGTGCCTCTGGGTTAAACGAGCTTTGACTGGCCAGGGTACGAAAGTCAATGGAGAAGTCTGCCACTGTCCGATTGCCCTGACGGATGGTGAGCAGAGCTTGTGACGCTTCGGCTGTTGGCGAGCCTAGGTCAAAGACCTTTAACATCTCCTCCTCAAAGGCACTGAAGGAGGCACAGGCTGGGGTTTGCCGGGTCGATTCCGCCGTTCCCACAACCGAGCCTCGACCGGTGAGATGTGTGATGACATACCCCACCTTGGCTCCCTCTGTTGAGAAAGTCCTGGGCTGTAGTGCAAACTGGATTCGGCAGCTGCTCAAGAATGGTCTTACTTGCTTCTGGTTGCCATCAAAACGTTCCGGGTTCCCAATCCTTGGTTCAGGAGCGTGGGGATCTGGTGGCAGCACTGCCGGCCTGCAGCATTGGGACCTCCAGCGGAGGGATGAAGGAGTATCGGTGGTACAGGAACAAAAGGACCAGGGGGGGTGCAGGTGGAGTAGCCGGGCTTGAGAGTAGTTGCAGGGCTTGGGCTAGCTGTTGTTGCTGCAGTTGGAACTGTTGTTGCTGCTGGTTGAATAGCTGGAGAAGGGAAGCGATGTCGCCAGCCATCCGATTTATGTCTCCCTCAGAGCGTTCCAGTCGCTGTAGGGCAGTCCTCTCTGGCTCTTCCTCCATCGTGGTCAGGGAGTGCGCTGGGTCCATGATGGTCAGATCGTTCTGTCACGAACAGAAGAGGACCCAAGAGCGCAAGTTCAAATTCAGAGTTCTTTATTCAAGGTTACAGGCGGGAAGAGGAGTCCCAGGGGTGTCAGGGGTCTTTCAGGGTCCTCCTGTGGGTACCTGTGCTCCGGGGTCACCAAATGTCCGGGGTGTCCAGTCCAAGTGCTTAGTGTGTGTTCCCCAGTGATGGAGCGGCGTATCGGGCTGAGGGTGGTGAAACGTCTGGGCACGCGTCATCTGGTGGTCGGAGACCTGGGGGAACACACACACACAACAGCAATATGAATGGCAGGCAGAAGTACAGATCAGGGCTGGGCAAATATCGTGGTGAGAGACAGAAGGCAGAAACGAGTTACCGGAGGGGGCTGAAGATCGGAGAGTAGTCGAGGTCCAGAAGGCAGGTTGGGATAGACGGGGCAGTAGAACAAGGAGGCAGTCAAGAAAGGATCGGGTATCACAAACAGGAGTCAGAGCGCAGACAGGCAGGTTACTGGTCCGGGTTTGAAGACGATCTGACAGGGCTTGGCTGAAAACCAGGGCTTGATATACTGGGAGAGGTAGTGGGGAAATGCAGTTCAGCTGGCAGAGTAATTAGAACAGAGTGAGGCAAGGTGAGGATGGTGAGTGGGAAATGCAGTGCAGCTGGCCAGGTAACAAGAGCAGAGCAGGGCAGGTGGAGCTAGTTAGGCTGAGTAGAGAGAGGGAGGTGAGCAGAGTGGAAGATAATTGAATGCAATTAATGTTGCTACCAGGGAGAGAGAGTGCTCATGACAGTTTCACAATTTAATATGTTGTTTTCCATCGCCCCTCTGAACTGACATTGAAATATCCTATCTCAAGTATTGCTTTATGTGTGGGAGCTTCATATCGAACTATATGGCGAAGTGCCCCTTTAAGCCTTAGTCACATTTTGAGTTACATGCGATGATTATATGCCAACTGTGCATATATTACCATTTTCGTCAACGCTGCGAGCTAAAGGAGCGTACACTGGTGCACCGGCTCCTGTGCATGCCACTTTGCTTTAACAGCCCTGCCACAGCTGTAGTAAAAGCCCCAAGATTATTTCTGGGATCAAAGAGAAATTGGTTTTGCGGAGTAAAACAAATAAACAGCCTTCTCTCCAGGAAGATAGACAAAAAAAAACGTACTTTTCATCTAATCTCAAGCTTTATCTACAAGATCTATGCAATTTCATACTCAGTGGCACTAGATAATATTCCTAATCTCTACTTACTTTGTACAGTTTCATCTCAGTTGGTATGCATTTCCGTATAAATATTGGGATAAATGGCTTGCTTCAGTAAGTAAGGGACTTGCCTACAGCTCTTTGAACATTAGTGAACATCTTTTGCTTGGTGTCTGATTTTCTTACTAGTACAGATATGGTCATTGACACAGGAAGTTCTATCTATGGGTATTTATATCTCTGGGAAGTTATACTCCCTGACCATCAGGACAACATTCAGATAGAGGTGGACAACAGGGAGTTTCTAGACATTGCTGACATATGAGGAAGGCTGTGAAATATTTGGTTTTAATGTTATACACTGTAACACAAGTGAGACTTCTTCGGAAATGCGTTTCCAAACTTCTCATATCCCCAAATACAAAGCAATTCCCTTTTCAATTTTACAAAGAGATTGTACCTTCCGCTGTATTGAATGATTGTAGCCTCCCCTTACCCCTCCCCAAAGAAAGAAAAAAATAACAAATTGTAAAGGGGTTATCCCACTGGCTATAAGGTGAATGCACCAATTTGTAAGTGGCTCTGGATAAGAGCGTCTGCTAAATGACGTAAATGTAAATGTAAATGTACTGCTGGTCTCGCTACAAAAAGGCATGGTAACTTCACACTATGAAAAGCAGAGGGCAGTATAGTACTTACATTTTCACAGCGTGGTAGGCTCAATGTAAGTTGATGGGTACCCAGCAAACAAAAATTGGTTCTGTGAAAGTTCCCAATGTTTGTATAAAGCATTCGCCTGATGTTGCAAAAAATTTCCCAGAACGTTGCTCTCACATTTAATTGTGGTAGTATGTTCTAAAAAACATTACTGGTACATTGTGTTATTACATTACCTGGAAACCTAAAGATAACACTTGGGGAATGTTCTGTGGTGGTTGTTACAGATGTTGTGCACAACATTACAGTAAATGTTAGAACATTCCAAGGATATTTCATTTGTTATTAAAAACATTATTTGAATGTTTTAGGGATTTTATCATTCTAATGTTAGAACTGTAAGTTGCTCTGGATAAGAGCGTCTGCTAAATTACTAAAATGTAAAATGTAAAATGTAAAACCCTTACTAGAACTTAATAGGAATCTTAGCTAATGTTCTGGGAATGTTCCCGGTTTGCTGGGTAGACACTGATATCCAAGACTCAGGAATGTACACATAGAATGTACTAATCTGCCCCTCATCTTTTCGACTATAAGACTGCATGTATTATCAGTGAAGGCATACAGGCTTTGAAAGCATACAAGCACTAACCTACACTGTAATTTCACCTTTCATATAATTTGAGGCAAAGGCATTATTATTTTTTACCTTTATTTAACTAGGCAAGTCAGTTAAGAACATCATTCTTATTTACAATGACGGCCTACGCTGGGCCAATTGTGTGCCGCCCTATGGGACTCTCAAACAGGGCCGGTTGTGATACAGCCTGGAATCGAACCAGGGGGTCTGTAGTGACGCCTCAAGCACTGAGATGCAGTGCCTTAGACCGCTGCGCCACTCGGGATCTATTGACTATCATATATACTGTACACAATTGTAAACATTATTGTAAAGCTACTTCCTACCATCTCCATACAGTCTAGACAGGCTGAAATTAATAATCCAAGTTTCAAGTTTTATTAGTCGTATTTACAGGATACACATGGTATACACTGTCCAATGAAATGCTTACTTGCAGATTCCTTCTCAACAATGCAACAACAATAAGAAATAATAAAAGATAAGAATACGAACATAAAGTAAATGACTCAGTAGAATAGAATAAACATTTTGGCATAAGTATAATACAGGAAGGCAACAATTTATAGTCCAATATTTACACGTGTTTTGGGGAAGGGGGGATTGGGGGGCAAGTGTTTAAATTGTGCTTGTCAAGAAACCTCTCAGAGTAAAATGTGTATGCCTGCTTTTATTACCAGAGCTTGTTTACATCATTATTATAGTAACACACACAACTCTTGCACAATATAAATGTGGCACACATAAACTATTCCAACAGCTCACATCTGAGATCCCTAGACACCAGTTAAAAGACCAAACAGGATCATTAAAGCTCAGAGGCTCATTCATCTTTAATCTTTAGCTTCTGTCCTGAGACCTTATTCAAAATCAGTTCTGAATTCAAAGAACCCTAGAGAATGAACCCACTCACCATCCTACTGAACTTTAAAGTAAGTTATGTAACTTATTATGAAGCAAAAAAAAAAACGGGTTATTCATGGCCGTGGGAAGATGGGGTGGCTATTATTACTATCTAACAGCAGTTGTTTGTTTGGACATGTTTTGTAGCCTTTGTTTTGTCACGTTTCAGAAGTAATTGATCTAGGCTAGCTTTCGCCAGTTGATGTACCGTTAGAGAAAGAGCTGGCCAAAAGTTGGCTTACATTAGCTATAATTTTTGCCTCAATCAAACTAGACCTGAATCAAACTATGAAACCATTGGATATTCTGACGTTTTTTCAGTGCAATGTGAGTTGTATTAGTCAGTAGGTCAATGTAACGTTATTGATCTGTCAGTTTCCCTAGTTAATTCCCTACTTTTCACACTGACACAGTAATAAACAGCTCTAATGTTTATTCATCCCGGGTCCATTTCTTCATCCCGCTCCCGCCTGCACCTGCTGGCTTTCTGTCCGACTCCCACCCGCTACCACAGGAACTGGTCCCAAACCGCAGTCCCGCAATGTTATTTTAGACGTATGTGACGCAGCTCACTTGCCAGCCATGGTCCCAGCAATTTTGTGCCCTATAGGCAATATCAAATACGCAAAAATAACTTAAGAAATAGGTTAAATTACCAGAGATTCTCACATGGCCCTTACATTGTATTACTGGGCTGAATCAGCCAATACGCTATATGTAGTTTGAAGAGAGCAGAGTTGGAGAGACTTGCACTTTCTCTTGAGGTATTTTTTATAGCCTACCTTTTAGGAGTGGGAAGGTCTTCAGACTGAGAAATATGGGTGATCAATATTTAGGCCTATTTCTAGGCAATGTAGTAAACTATAGCCTAATCATAGGCCTATTTAGGAAGTACATTTCCTTGGAAAGATAACTGTCCCGTGCTTCTCTGCCCATGTACAGTCATGGACAAAAGTTTTGAGAATGATACAAGTATTGGTCTTCACAAAGTTTGCTGCTTCAGTGTTTTTAGATATTTTTGTCAGATGTTACTATGGTATACTGAAGTATAATTACAAGTATTCCATAAGTGTCAGGCTTTTATTGACAATTACATTAAGTTTATGCAAAGAGTCAATATTTGCAGTGTTGACCCTTCTTTTTCAAGACCTCTGCAATCCGCCCTGGAATGCTGTCAATTAAGTTATGGGCCACATCCTGACTGATAGCAGCCCATTCTTGCATTATCAATGCTTGGAGTTTGTCAGAATTTGTGGGTTTTTGTTTGTCCACCCGCCTCTTGAGGATTGACCACAAATTCTCAATGGGATTAAGGTCTGGGGAGTTTCCTGGCAATGGACCCAAAATGTTGATGTTTTGTTCCCCGAGCCACTTAGTTATCACTTTTGCCTTATGGCAAGGTGCTCCATCATGCTGGAAAAGGCATTGTTCGTCACCAAACTGTTCTTGGATGGTTGGGAGAAGTTGCTCTCGGAGGATGTGTTGGTACCATTCTTTATTCATGGCTGTGTTCTTAGGCAAAATTGTGAGTGAGCCCACTCCCTTGGCTGAGAAGCAACCCCACACATAAATGGTCTCAGGATGCTTTACTGTTGGCATGACACAGGACTGATGGTAGCACTCACCTTGTCTTCTCCGGACAAGCTTTTTTCCGGATGCCCCAAACAATCGGAAAGGGTATTCATCAGAGAAAATGACTTTACCCCAGTCCACAGCAGTCCAATCCCTGTACCTTTTGCAGAATATCAGTCTGTCCCTGATGTTTTTCCTGGAGAGAAGTGGCTTCCTCGCTGCCCTTCTTGACACCAGGCCATCCTCCAAAACTCTTCGCCTCACTGTGTGTGCAGATGCATTCACACCTGCCTGCTGCCATTCCTGAGCAAGCTCTGCACTGGTGGTGCCCTGATCCCGCAGCTGAATCAACTTTAGGAGACGGTCCTGGCGCTTGCTGGACTTTCTTGGGTGCCCTGAAGCCTTCTTCACAACAATTGAACCGCTCTCCTTTAAGTTCTTGATGATCCGATAAATGGTTGATTTAAGTGCAATCTTACTAGCAGCAATATCCTTGCCTGCAAAGCAATGATGACGGCACGTGTTTCCTTGCAGGTAACCATGGTTAACAGAGGAAGAACAATGATTTCAAGCACCACCCTCCTTTTAAAGCTTCCAGTCTGTTATTCTAACTCAATCAGCATGACAGAGTGATCTCCAGCCTTGTCCTCATCAACACTCTCACCTGTGTTAACGAGAGAATCATTGACATGATGTCAGCTGGTCCTTTTGTGGCAGGGATAAAATGCAGTGGAAATGTTTTTTTGGTGATTAAGTTCATTTTCATGACAAAGAGGGACTTTGCAATTCATTGCTATTCATCTGATCACTCTTCATAACATTCTGGAGTATATGCAAATTGCCATCATAAAACCTGAGGCAGCAGACTTTGTGAAAATTAATATTTGTGTAATTCTCAAAACTTTTGACCACGACTGTATACATAGGCTATAGCCTACTCTATTTATTTGAGATCACACACGCACCTGATCTCACAGGTATGGCTACTGAACTGGAGGCAGCAAGAATGATGACAGCGACACTTGATACATTTTCCATAGTCCTATAGGATATAGCCTACCTTTTAGGAGGACGATTTGCAGGCAGAGACAAATAAATGGGGGATAAATACTTATTGAAAATGAAAAGACGCAACGCTCGCTCACCATAGTAGCCTAACCTATGTGCACGTTGTGCCTTTTCCTTTTCAATCATGATTACATTTTTTTATTGCACTTCGACCCACGTTGGTTGAGCGCCCTCCACTTCTTTTCATTATCAATATTTATTTACAGACACTGTAGTAAACTACAGTCTAATCATATTCAAGTTAATTTCATATTCAAGTTAACTGCCACGTGATTCTCCGCCCATGTAGGCAACCTAATCTATTTCAATGAGACCACACATACTAGGCGTACTTGAACTCTCACGCCCAACTAGGAGGTGGGCTACTGAAGTTGAAGCAGCGAATTCTGACTGTGTGAATAATGCGAAAAATGTGTTTTTAATACAATAGGAAGGCTAACGCATGCAAAGCAGGAAGAGGACCGTTTCAAAATAATCTGTGGGACAACAAAAATATTTTTATCCCAAAGTCGTCTGTCTGACCGCCCGCTCCCGCCTGCAGCATGGAAAATGCCGACCACGCCGCAATGATCTCTGTCGGGACCCGCATGTCCCGCAGGCATCCCGCGGGAATGCAGCCCTCTAGTGAAGTCAGCACACAACACTATGCTCATCATGTCTCAGCAGGATCAGATGTTGACAGGAGTCCCAGCAGGGTCAGACAGCCAGGGATGACCAATCTACGGAGCTCAGGTGAATTTTGCCATATATTAACAATATCAGTGAATGATACAAAGTTCCATCTTGAATTGACGGGTAGACCTACAGTAGCTACAGGACAGCAGCTTAAGCTTAAAGCTACAGTCTGGGATCTGGGAATAATGGTCATTTCAATTATTGAACCAAAGATTCTATTCTTGGATAATATAATGTGTAAATTTACACCAAGGTAATTCTTTGTCATGCCTAATTTTAGGAGGATCAGATGTTGACAGGGGTCTCAGCAGAGTCAGGCAGCCAGGCAAGACCAGTCTGTGACAGAGGTGAGGTGAATTCTTGCAGAGACAACACTTTATTCTCTCTGTCCAGCAAACATTGGACAAGCCAGATGCTATTTTAAGGCAGTCTGACAAACCTCCAAAGTTTATTTCCAAACTGTATCAAGGGTTGATAGATGCTCCCGATGACACAAAACATGTAAAACAAAAATGTGAGGAAGACCTGGGAGACGCTATTGATGATGATGAATGGATACAGATATGTTAGAATGCAGTTCAAGTCGTCTTGTGAAGGCTGGCTGAATTCTGGCAAAGAGTATGTTCTTATATCTCAGCATGTCTACAGATTCTCCCTTCTCCCTGTTTTTGTTTGCTTGGAAATGTTGATACTGGAGACTTATCAGAAGAAACTGTATAACCTAGCATTTATAGTGGCTAATACATGCATTGCCATTCATTGGAAGATTGGTTATCCTCCCACAATGTATGGAAGAAATGTCAAGTTATGTACAGTGTCACTAGATTTGTTTTAAGATTGAAGGTATACTGTGCAACCTTCATAAGGTCTGGATGCCTTATATGGAATACTATATGACAAAAGGAGTCTGTATTGAAAGCATGCCAACGTCAGGGGAGATTTAGGCAATCACTAGCTGCTGGGCTGCACAGTCCTGGCCATGGGGGTCTGCTGTACTGTTGTCACTCTGGCCTTGGCCTAACACACCTGAAACCAATAATGAGTGTTTCACTAAGAACCTAAAGCTGAGTGGGGTGAGTTGGGTTGGGGCGCTACAGGGCCGTGGACCCCTAGGGGCAGGACGGGGTGACCCAGCTATATTGTGTGCAAGTAAAAAGAGCTCTACAGTACTATTAGGCCTATGATATGAATTATACGGAGGGTGTACTGTTTCTGTGTGTTAACGTGTAGGTGTATGTGTATGTGTATTTTCATTTAACTTTTGTTTTCCAAACCTTTTCCTTGAGACATAAAAAAAAAGATGGGAAGGAAGTTGTGTTGGGGAGAGAATTTAGTTATTGACTAGACTGGTGGGGGTCGGGCGTGTAGGCACCTCGTGTTGGCTGGGCGGTCTGGCTCAAATTTGATATCGAGGATGTCTTAAAGACAATCAAAAGTTGCCTTTGTACTTTATTTGTAAGAGTTGTTAATTTGTTAGGCTATTGGTTAAAGGTGCAACACAATATTGATTATTGAATTATCATGGATCTAGTTCAGTCTTATCAATCACTTAAACATATTTAATAATATCTTACTTAGACTGATGACTGTGGGCATTTTTGCCAACTATTTGTTTTTTTCCGCGAAAAAATTTTCTCCCATTTTTTATTTATTATTTTTTCATTTTTTATTTTTTGGTTTGTTTTTTCTCTTTTCGGGGGGAATGGGTCAGCTTAATATTGCAGATAGATTGTATCTTCTATCAATGTAATTGTCTGCATCACTTCCAATCCCCCATGTTTTATTTTATTTTTTATATATATATTCCCCTTTATTACTTTTCAACCCCACCAACTTTTTGTTGTTCTAAATAAAGACGGCTAGAAGGGCCAAGGGTCATATTAGACTGTCTAGAAATGCAGGAAAAGTGCTTTAGATGCCCCCCCAAAATGGGAGGGCCCCCAGACCCCCTGCCAAGTTATGTCCCCCTCTGCAAATAGCACTGCTGGGTGAATTAAAAACTCATAGTGAATCGATCAATAATATAATGATACTCTTAGCAAAAATGTTTATTTTAAAATATACAATATGTAGAATTTATGAGAATGGAAAGGTTCAGAACATCACAGTTGAAAAATAAATGGCAAATAGAAATCAAAACTGGATGGTGTTCAGAGATAGATGGGAGGGGTTGAGTGGAGCTAAACATGACTAAAAAGAAAGAAAAGATAACTATTGTAAAATATACTGTGTCCATAAAATGTACAGTACATTCGGAAAGTATTCAGACCCCTTGACTTTTTCCACAGTGTTGCGTTACAGCCTTATTCTAAAATGTATTAAATCGTTTTTTCCCCTCATTAATCTACACACAATACCCCATGATGACAAAGCAAAAACAGAAATGTTGCAAATGTATTAAAAATGAAAAACTGAAATATCACATTTACATAAGTACTCAGAACCTTTACTCAGTACTTTAAAAAAAAAAGTCATTTAGCTGATGCTCTTATCCAGAGCAACTTACAGTTAGTGAGTGCATTCATTATTTTTTTATTTTTCATACTGCCCCCCCCGTGGGAATCGAACCCACAACCCTGGCGTTGCAAACACCATGCTCTACCAACTGAGCTACATCCCTGCCGGCCATTCCCTCCCCTACCCTGGACCAATTGTGCGCCGCCCCATGGGTCTCCCGGTCGTGGCCGGCTACGACAGAGCCTGGATTCGAACCAGGATCTCTAGAGGCACAGCTAGCACTGCAATGCAGTGCCTTAGACCACTGCGCCACTTGGGAAGCGCATTTGGCAGCAATTACAGCCTTGAATCTTCTTGGGTATGACACTACAAGCTTGGCACACCTGTATTTGGGGAGTTTCTCCCATTCTTCTCTGCAGATTCTCTGTATTTGGGGACAAAGATGTTCGATTGGGTTCAAGTCCAGGCTCTGGCTGGGCCACTCAAGGACATTCAGAGACTTGTCCCAAAGCCACTCCTGCGTTGTCTTAGCTGCGTGCTTAGGGTCGTTGTCCTGCTGGAAGGTGAACCTTTGCCCAAGTCTGAGGTCCTGAGTGCTTTGGAGCAGGTTTTCATCAAGGATCTCTCTGTACTTTGCTCCGTTCATCTTTCCCTTGATCCTGACTATTCTTCCAGTTCCTGCCGCTGCCACCACCATGCTTCACCGTAGGGATCGTGCCAGGTTTCCTCAAGGTGACGCTTGTCATTCATGCCAAAGAGTTCAATCTTGGTTTCATCAGACCAGAGAATCTTGTTTCTCATGGTCTGAGAGTCTTTAGGTGCCTTTTGGCTAACTCCAAGGGAGCTGTCATGTGCCTTTTACTGAGGAGTGGCTTCCGTCTGGCCACTCTACCATAAAGGCCTGATTGGTGGAGAGCTGCAGAGACGGTTGTCCTTCTGGAAGGTTCTCCCATCTCCACAGAGGAACTCTGGAGCTCTGTCAGAGTGACCATCGGGTTCTTGGTCACCTCCATGACCAAGGCCCTTCTCCCCCAATTGCTCAGTTTGGCCGGGCGGCCAGCTCTAGGAAGAGTCTTGGTGGTTCTAAACTTCTTCCATTTAAGAATGATGGAGGCCACTGTGTTCTTGGGGACCTTCAATGCTGCAGACATTTTTTGGTACCCTTCCCCAGATCTGTGCCTCGACACAGTCCTGTCTCTGAGCTCTACGGACAATTCCTTCAACCTCATGGTTTGGTTTTTGCTCTGACATGCACTGTCAACTGTGAGACCTTATATAGACAGGTGTTTGCCTTTACAAATCATGTCCAATTAATTGAATTTACCATAGGTGGACTCAAATCAAGTTGTAGAAACATCAAGGATGATCAATGGAAACAGGAGTTTAATTTCGAATCTCATAGCAAAGGGTCTGAATACTTATGTAAATAAGGTATTTCTGTTTGTTATTTTTGATAAATGTGAATTGTTTTCTAAAAACCTGTTTTCTCTTTGTCGATATGGGGTATTGTTTATAGATTCATGAAGAAAAACATGTATTTAATACATTTTAGAATAAGGCTGTAACGTAACAAAATGTGTGAAAAGTCAATGTGTCTGAATACTTTCCCGAATGCACTGTATATAGTATGTATAAGCTGGAAGTAGAAGCCTAAGTGTTGTTGTTCATTAGTTTACTCCAATTAGGGAGGGATGGTAGGGTTAGGGGAAAATAATAAAGGAAATATATAAAAAATATATACACTACCAGTTAAAAGTTTGGACACACCTACTCATTCCAGGGTTTTTATTTTATTTTTACTACTTTCTACATTGTAGAATAATAGTGAAGACATCAAAACTATAAAATAACACATATGGAATAATTTAGTAACCAAAAAAGTGTTAAACAAATCAAAATATATGTTCAATTTGAGATTCTTCAAATAGCCACCCTTTGCCTTGATGACAGCTTTGCACACTATTGGCATTCTCTCAAACAGCTTCATGAGGTAGTCACCTGGAATGCATTTCAATTAACAGGTGTGCCTTCTTAAAAGTTAATTTGTGGAATTTCTTTCTGTAATGCGTTTGAGCCAATCAGTTGTGTTGTAACAAGGTAGGGAGGGTATACAGAAGATATCCCTATTTGGTAAAATACCAAGTCCATATTATGGCAAGAACAGCTAAAATAAGCAAAGAGAAACGACAGTCCATCATTACTTTAAGTCATGAAGGTCAGTCAATATGGAACATTTCAAGAACTTTGAAAGTTTCTTCAAGTGCAGTCGCAAAAACCATCAAGCGCTATGATGAAACTGGCTCTCATGAGGACCGCCACAGGAATGGAAGACCAAGAGTTACCTCTGCTGCAGAGGATAAGTTCATTAGAGTTACCAGCCTCAGAAATTGCAGCCCAAATAAATGCTTCACAGAGATCAAGTCGCAGGCCTCCCAAGTGGCGCAGTGGTCTAAGGCACTGCATCGCAGTGCTAGCTGTGCCACTAGAGATCCTGGTTCGAATCCAGGCTCTGTCGTAGCTGGCTGCTACGGGTTGTGTTTCGAAGGATGCATAACTCTCGACCTTCGCCTCTCCCGTGTCCGTACTGGGGTTGCAGTGATGGGATAGGGACTGTAACTACTACCAATTGGATACCATGAAATTTGGGAGAAAAAGGAGGTAGAAAACCCACACAAAAAAAATTAATAATCATCCAGTCGCACACACATATCAATTGTTCAGAGGGGACTGTGTGAATCAGACCTTCATGGTCGAATTGCTGCAAAGAAACCACTACTAAAGGACACCACCAATAAGAAGAAGAGACCTGCTTGGGCCAAGAAACATAAGCAATTGACATTAGACCGGTGGAAATTTGTCCTTTGGTCTGGAGTCCAAATTGGAGATTGTCTTTGTGAGACGCGGTGTGGGTGAACAGATGATCTCCGCATGTGTAGTTCCCACCGTAAAGCATGGAGGAGGAGGTGTTATGGTGTGGGGGTAATTTGCTGGTGATGCTGTCTGTGATTTATTTAGAATTCAAGGCACACTTAACCAGCATGGCTACCACAGCATTCTGCAGCGATACGCCATCCCATCTGGTTTGGGCTCAATGGGACTATCATTTGTTTTTCAACAGGGCAATGACCCAACACACCTCCAGGTTGTGTAAGGGCTATTTTACCAAGAAGGAGAGTGATGGAGTGCTGCATCAGATGACCTGGCCTCCACAATCCCCCGACCTCAACCCAATTGAGATGGTTTGGGATGAGTCGGGGAAAAGAGTGAAGGAAAAGCAGCCAACAAGTGCTCAGAATATGTGGGAACTCCTTCAAGACTGTTGGAAAAGCATTCCAGGTGAAGCTGGTTGAGAGAATGCCAAGAGGGTGCAAAGCTGTTTTCAAGGCAAAGGGTGGCTATTTGAATATACAATATTTGAATATACAATTATTTTGATTTCTTTAACACTTTTTTGGTTACTACATGATTCCATATGTGTTATTTCATAGTTCTGATGTCTTCACTATTATTCTACAATGTAGAAAATAGTAAAAATAAAGAAAAAGCCTTGAATGAGTAGGTGTGTCCAAACTTTTGACGGGTACTGTATATACGACCCTGCCTTACACAGGAAGCGGCACAGGTCCTAATCCAGGCACTTGTCATCTCCCGTCTGGATTACTGCAACTCGCTGTTGGCTGGGCTCCCTGCCTGTGCCATTAAACCCCTACAACTCATCCAGAATGCCGCAGCCCGTCTGGTGTTCAACCTTCCCAAGTTCTCTCACGTCACCCCCGCTCCTCCGCACACTCCACTGGCTTCCAGTTGAAGCTCGCATCTGCTACAAGACCATGGTGCTTGCCTACGGAGCTGTGAGGGGAACGGCACCTCCGTACCTTCAGGCTCTGATCAGTCCCTACACCCAAACGAGGGCACTGCGTTCATCCACCTCTGGCCTGCTGGCTCCCTACCTCTCGCGGAAGCATAGTTCCCGCTCAGCCCAGTCAAAACTGTTCGCTGCTCTGGCACCCCAATGGTGGAACAAGCTCCCTCACGACGCCAGGACAGCGGAGTCACTCACCACCTTCCGGAGACATTTGAAACCCCACCTCTTTAAGGAATACCTGGGATAGGATAAAGTAATCCTTCTACCCCCCCCCCCCCTTTACTCCAACCCCCCAAAAAAAAATAAAATAATAATAAACATTGTAAAGTGGTTATCCCACTGGCTATAAGGTTAATGCACCTATTTGTAAGTCGCTCTGGATAAGAGCGTCTGCTAAATGACGTAAATGTAAATGTAAATGTATATTTACCACAAAATGCAGACAATTACATTGTATCTGCAATATTAAAGCAGATTTTCCCCCTAACATTTCTTTTTACATTTTATTTGTATTATGTCCCCCCGCCACTTCTAAAACAGAAGTTGCGCCCCTGCTTAGGTGACTTTGTTGAGCAGAGCATACAGAGAAGATAATTGAACAGGAAGCTGAAACACCTCCTGGATGTGATTAGAATGAATAGTGATCAAGACAGAAACAGATTAGAGTGTTGTATTACTTGACATAGGTCTAAAACATGCTCTGTTTACAGTGAAGACTGTCCTGTGCTCAAATGTTCCTTACAGAGTTCTAGTCTGGATCTACCAATTGTGTTCCATTTACAATGCATTGAAATTATATTGCATCATTTGTTTTAGTCTGTGTAACATCTCATGTTTGTTAGCAGTATTATACCTTGTCCATGGAACCATTTGCCTGTATTAATCAGCTGAATGGCCTTGAGCATTGCAGATTGTTTGCTGCATTGGGGCTTTCAATAGCCCTTCCCCCTCCTCTCTGAGACGTCCTGTCAAGTGAGGTTTCACCTTGGAGATGAGGACCACCAGAAAAGTACTGCTCTGAAGTACGGTGTACATTTTAGGACACTTTAGGCTGAGGGTGTTAAAAAATGAGCCATGTATTACAGTACCGGCAAGAGCAGTTAGAAAGCAATTCCCTTATGCTGTTTATACAATATCACCAGTCTCTGAGGCCAAGGCTCTTAGACCCCAGCATTCTGGTTGTGACTAGTGGCACTAACGTGCTATGAAAAAGTAACTTCCAGTTGTAGTTGTACTCCCTCTAGTCAGAACCCAGCATTCTGTAATCATGTCATGCACTAGCCACTGTTTCAGTCTCGTTAGTATGACAGGAATGAATAAGACTTGTCTGTATGCTGGTAAGAAGAATTGTCATGCTCTTTACTTTCCAAACGGCATCCCTTTGATGATTTTTATGCAGCTAGCTAGCTAGCTAAATTCTCCTGAGCTTTTGTTCTGATTCCATTGGTAGTGGAAGCATGTTGAGGAATCATTGTTCCACTTCTGTTTAGTTCTTTTTCGTCCTAGTTCCTCTTGGTTCTTCTAATGGGGAAACAGCTTCTCAATATCCTAAAGTGTTCCTGGCCTGCTCCTTTCCATCATCTGCAATGATCTAAAGCTTATGAGCTGGATAAATATGGCTAAATATGCTAGCCGTCAATGGAAATGCTCTTCTTTGCTCAACTCCTTGTTTGGTCTTCTTGTGCTTCAATGGGCAGAACCTTGCTGACATTGAAAAACGCTTCATTTATATTAATTTATGTAACAGACAACCTCCTTTTAGTAATAATAAGTTGATCGAGTTTGAGTGAGAGCAGAACAAAGCAACTCCGCCATTAGACCAACATTAATGATTCACATTGGCACCTTACAGTAAAGGAGCATTCTGTACCACACAAAAGACTGCATGAACTTAAATGCTCCTGCAACAAGGTAGGCAAAACAGAGGCACAATGATGTTCTGTTTCACTCGTTGTGATAATTTTCGTGCTCTGTATGCTTCATTTGCATGTATAAAACCCAGGCTGAAAAATATAACCCCCCCCCCCGAGACACATAACTTTTAAATCTTTATTGCAGCCTTTTATAAACAGTGAGAGCTTACGCTGAGTAATGGTGGCTAAAATTGCCTTTTTTAATTGTATATTCAGTCAGGTCCAAAATTAGTGGCACCCTTGATAAAGATGAGCAAAAAATACTATAAAATAAGAAATATAAATACTGAGCTATATTGTTTGCTCCCACATTTTTTACAATTATATTATTCCAAAGAGCTCAATTTTCATGTAATCTGACCATAGCACCGGTTCCAATCCAAGTGCCAATGCCGTTTAGTAAACTCCAGGCATTTACATTTGTTGGATGACATGTAAACAGAGCTCTTTGGCCACGCACACCAGTGGTGGGTTTGGTATTAAAATAAGGATGCATAAACAGAAAAGAACCACATAACTACTGTAAAATATGGTGGTGGATCTTTTGATATTATGGGGCTATCTTGCTTCCACTGGTCCTGGGGCCCTTGTTAGGGTCAACGGCATCATCAACTTTACACAGTACCAGAATGTTTTAGCCAACAACCTGGCTGCCAGATGGACATCATGAAAATGATCGGAGAGGTTGAGGGTAGAGGAAGTTCAGGAGTAAAAACAAACAAAATAGAATTATTGTAAAAATGACTGTGTCCATAAAATGTATATAGTATGTATAAGCTGGAAGTAGAGGCCTAAGCATTGTTGTTCACTAGTTTACTCCAATTAGGGAAGGGGTGGTGGGGTTGGAAAGTAATAAAGGGAAATATATATATTTTTTAAAAGGATATGTACAGTGGGGAAAAAAAGTATTTAGTCAGCCACCAATTGTGCAAGTTCTCCCACTTAAAAAGATGAGAGAGGCCTGTAATTTTCAGCAAAATCCAGAAAAACACATTGTAGGATTTTTAATGAATTTATTTGCAAATTATGGTGGAAAATAAGTATTTGGTCAATAACAAAAGTTTCTCAATACTTTGTTATATACCCTTTGTTGGCAATGACACAGGTCAAACGTTTTCTGTAAGTCTTCACAAGGTTTTCACACACTGTTGCTGGTATTTTGGCCCATTCCTCCATGCAGATCTCCTCTAGATCAGTGATGTTTTGGGGCTGTCGCTGGGCAACACGGACTTTCAACTCCCTCCAAAGATTTTCTATGGGGTTGAGATCTGGAGACTGGCTAGGCCACTCCAGGACCTTGAAATGCTTCTTACGAAGCCACTCCTTCGTTGCCCGGGCGGTGTGTTTGGGATCATTGTCATGCTGAAAGACCCAGCCACGTTTCATCTTCAATGCCCTTGCTGATGGAAGGAGGTTTTCACTCAAAATCTCACGATACATGGCCCCATTCATTCTTTCCTTTACACGGATCAGTCATCCTGGTCCCTTTGCAGAAAAACAGCCCCAAAGCATGATGTTTCCACCCCCATGCTTCACAGTAGGTATGGTGTTCTTTGGATGCAACTCAGCATTCTTTGTCCTCCAAACACGACGAGTTGAGTTTTTACCAAAAAGTTCTATTTTGGTTTCATCTGACCATATGACATTCTCCCAATCCTCTTCTGGATCATCCAAATGCACTCTAGCAAACTTCAGACGGGCCTGGACATGTACTGGCTTAAGCAGGGGGACACGTCTGGCACTGCAGGATTTGAGTCCCTGGCGGCGTAGTGTGTTACTGATGGTAGGCTTTGTTACTTTGGTCCCAGCTCTCTGCAGGTCATTCACTAGGTCCCCCGTGTGGTTCTGGGATTTTTGCTCACCGTTCTTGTGATCATTTTGACCCCACGGGGTGAGATCTTGCGTGGAGCCCCAGATCGAGGGAGATTATCAGTGGTCTTGTATGTCTTCCATTTCCTAATAATTGCTCCCACAGTTGATTTCTTCAAACCAAGCTGCTTACCTATTGCATATTCAGTCTTCCCAGACTGGTGCAGGTCTACAATTTTGTTTCTGGTGTCCTTTGACAGCTCTTTGGTCTTGGCCATAGTGGAGTTTGGAGTGTGACTGTTTGAGGTTGTGGACAGGTGTCTTTTATACTGATAACAAGTTCAAACAGGTGCCATTAATACAGGTAACGAGTGGAGGACAGAGGAGCCTCTTAAAGAAGAAGTTAGAGGTCTGTGAGAGCCAGAAATCTTGCTTGTTTGTAGGTGACCAAATACTTATTTTCCACCATAATTTGCAAATAAATTCATTAAAAATCCTACAATGTGATTTTCTGGATTTGATCTCTCATCTTTTTAAGTGGGAGAACTTGCACAATTGGTGGCTGACTAAATACTTTTTTCCCCCACTGTATATGTATGTATATGTATTTATATGTATGTATATATATATATATATATAAACAACAACCTGGTTGCCTCTTCCAGGAGGCTAAAACTTGGCTGCAAGTTTATCTTCCAGCAAGACCATACCCCAAGCACACATCAACATCTACAAAGAAATTGTTAATTTACCATGAAATCAACATTTTGCTATGACCATCTCAGTCTCCGGACTTGAACCCCATTGAAAACCTGTGGTTTGAATTGTAGAGGGCAGTCCATAAGCGCAGACAGAAGGATATCAAGGATCTGGAAAGATTCAGCATGGACGAATGGTTTAAGATCTCTCCCAGTGCTTACTCAAACATACACACAGACACACATGCACAGATGCACGCACACACACACAAACCATCTCCGCAGGACGTTGAGTTGAAAAACGATTAAAACCCATTTAGAAAACTAAACTGATTGACATTTATTGATCGGCCAGATACATTATCTCTACACCTTCACTAAAAGCACGGCGCTCTCCTGTTCTTTTCCAAATGTGGCTCTAGTCTAGACTTTTACTTATATCAGTAAGAACTCTAATGCTTTGGCAAACATCATCACTCCTCTATTATGTTTGTCTCTGCGTGGTCCCTGACTTCCTTCTTAAATCAATCACAAACTTGTTAATTTATCAGCGTCTCTTACTTTCAGCTGTGATTATAAATGAGCTCACAGACTTTGTGAGGTGGGGTCCAGTTAAGGGTCCTGTTCCTTAGGCAGTAGGCACCAAACAGAAGACAATTGACTGAAACATGGAGGCACTACCTGGATTTGTCCAATAAGAAACATCCATTTTAGTTTCCCGTTGCAAAATGTTTCTAAAGATATTCTGTTGTGTGTCCTAATGAACATGGCCCACCTGTGCTGCCAGAATGAAGGAGGAGCCGTTACGCGGTGGTGGAGCTCGCCCAGAGGTCACTGGAGGCTGTCAGGTGTGACCAGGGGAGAGGTACAAGTCAGTTGGACAGATCTGTCACTACCAAGGCCCTCGGGATGTGGGTGACATGATATGAGAGCCTCTGTGATCAGTCTAGTAGAGCCTAACAACCGGTTCCAATGAGAATGCAAGGTCTACAAAGGGGGATGCAGGTAAATACCAGACCTGGGTTTAAATAGTTTTAGTTTTATTTTGTATAATTAAGCTGCGGTTGATTGAGCTTGTTTGGCGCAATGGAGCCAATAGACTGGTCCTAAAAGTGCAATGCAGGCCCATATGGCACTCCAGGCAGACTTAGTCAAACGCTATTTTAACCCAGACAGGTCTGATTTTAAAACCAACCTGAAAACAAACATGTAGTGGAATTACCAACCTTAATCTTTAAAACTAGTGAGAGGTCATTTGTAATTGGCTGGCTTATCTTGAATGTCAATGTGATGTAATAACAGCATTAGCATATTTGCCTTGTCAGATTGTGCATGATTTTCATCTAAGTGCAAAAAGCAAGGCATTCAAATGCTGCAGGTTCGGAGGCTCTATACAGTATCTGGGTTCATTTGTTATCTGTACTATTCTCTGACTGCACTTTGCAACCTCCACAACAATCATATATTACCAGCAGCATAGCCTGAGCGGCTATATATCACAATGACAGATTTGATACAACTTTATAGTACTTTTGTCACCTCTAGCAGTTAGATTTTTATTTTTTGTTGCCACACAGGCCAAAAAAAGAGTGATGCAAACAAGTTCACAAGCTGAAGGACAGAGTTAGGGACAAAGAGTAACACTTAACACAAACATACTTCACGCTAATAAAAGTGTCTGTGCTGGCTGAAAAGTAGTGACATGAATAGTGAGTTCATAAAAGAGCCCGTCTTCTCTCAGCTCAAACTTCTCAAGCATCTGAAAGTCATGTCGGGGTGGGCGGTGGTTCTGCTGGGAATGGTGCGATCACTCACATTCCGGGACAAAGGTTTCCGGTAATGAAACTGTTGCAACGAGTGGGATATAGTGCTTTATCTTCAACCGTTTTGCGGCTGTGCCCGCACCTCTCTCCTCTTCTTTGTTTCTTTTTTTTTTTTTTTTTTACAACCCCAATCTATGCCAGTCTGTGCCCTACTTTTGCTCCATTCCTGGACACTTTCTGGCGGTCCCCTCAATGTCACAGACAGAAGTTCTGTAGTCTTAAAAAGGACATTGAGTAGTCTTCTGTTGAGATAAGTCAACGTCCCAGGCCATCTGTTTTGTGGATCCATCTATAACCCACATTAGAAAATGAGTGGAAAAAATGTGCACTATGTAATTTCCAGATTTGCAGTGCTTTATCTTTAACATTAATTTGGGGTTGAGCGATAAAGCAGAATGAGATTCCAACTCACGTTTGTTAATGTGTTTTTAATATGCATTTATTCGAGTGACACACCCTTATATAGGAAGCTAATTAATTTCCTTTGGTAGAAGAGACTGAGGGAGGAAATAAAAGTACATGTTGAATGTGTCTCCTTCCTCTGGTGGATTGACAAAAACACACCAGAAGCACTTTATGAAATGCGGAACAATGCACAGCGCCACAAACAATTTTGGATAAATGAACTGTTCTATTTTCACTGACATCTAGACACAACAGTAGTACGTGACAGATTTAATATATTTTATGCATTTTGCTTGCTAAACAGAAAATTGAGCATGCTAAACAGCATGCTGTCTTAGATAAATTAGTTTTAGTAGGATGAAAAATAATCGAAAAAATACAATCAAAAGTCATTTTATATCAGTAGTCACTGGACCAAATGTAATGTAATAGATGGAGCACAGCAGATAAGAGGTTTTTGACAGTAGTCTTAGATTACATATTTTTTTACTGTCTGATTTTCACAGATATTTGCTTTATGTACAAGAAAATGCACTGCGATATAGTAAGAGACACGAAATAGGCCAGACATAACATCAAACGTACACATTCATGAAAAAACTAAACAGGAATGACAGCTTAAGGACTCTTACCCCTCCCTTCCACATTACATAGCTATCCCTCCTATACTCAATGTTACACATCCCCTTAATGTCCTTAATTCTTGCACATAATGTTATTGCACAACACTATAGTTTCAACACTGCCAAGAGTTTAGTGTCCTACATTGAACCTTTGCTGAGGATTCAGAGTAGAGCTGGGATGCGATGCCTGGGGGATTCAAGGACTGGATCCTTAAAGCCCACTGAGGCCCCACTGATCTTTGGCCAATATATGACTGTAAGAAATATGGACTTACAATTGCGGAAACAGAACAATTTTCAAAAATCTAGGTTTTTCACGGAGGGACAGAAATTCTGCAAAGGTTTGTGTTGAGTTTATTGGGGTTCATGAGGAACACACGCACACACGCACAGCAGTCATCACTGATGTGTCATTAACCCTCAGCATCTGCAACTTCGATGATATGTTTTGTCATTTCCTGTCCTCCCCCTTGTTTCCCTCATCCCATCACAACATTCAGGAGACACCAGGATATGGATGCAGTATTACTGTCAGTGCATTGGCTCTCACAGCTTCTTCTGACACCCGTTGCAGGATCATTATGTCCTGCTCTACTTATGTTATCCAACACTGGCATACTTATAGTATCAACATGGCTCCATATTAGAACAGTGTCCATTTAGGACAGCGACACATAGGCCTATCCATGGAAGTTGTGTTAAACTCATACAAACATCGGTCATCCAGAGTTGGTTTCACTGGACTTGGTGTCAAACTCATGGTTGCGTATGGACTTGGTGTCAAAATCAGACAAATTTGGTGTGAAACAGTTAAATCATTGGGTCTATAGCTGGCCTTGATCAGCCAAAGTGAGTAGCTAGCTAACAGTATACTAATATCTCAATATTATGACCAAACACAATATGCCTTAAATTAGGCCGTCCTCTGATTTGGTTGAAGGTGATCCAATTGCTGACAAATTAATTTGCTAACCGTTTCAAACAGTTTGAATGAGGAAGAATGCCAGACTGATATGTGAAGTGAAACAGGAATAGTAAACAGAGGTGTCATGCTCATAGGGGGCACAGGGGCACAGATTTGTCCTGTATTACATTTTTTTTTTCTTCTCTGTAACACTACTACCCACTTAGCAATTTTATGAAATCTGTCAACCTCATATCTAGTTACCAAGAAGACATTTCAGGCTATCAATCAAGTTAGAGTAGCTAGCGTGTCTTAACTATCTTACCTGGCATGCCTGCTGGCAAGGTTGGTAGACTTTAGAAAAGCAAAACAATTAATTTGCTGCGCCAAACTTCACGCAAGTTTGTGGCATATTTGCGGCAAACTAAATAGTGTGCCACAAAATGTTGCCAGAAGTTTGCAAATGTTTGCCACTAATTGTAAATCTGTGGCAAACCTGTAGCAACAATATTTATTACCACGAATGGAAAACAGTTTACCAGAAGCCGAGTTCCAAGACCAGTAACAGTTGATGACCAATCAGGGGGATTCGAAAAATCTGTTGGAAAATGTAAACCAAGCTATCTAGCTAGCTACCTACCAACGTTGTCCAGTGAGTGTCTAACTTATTACATTTCCTAATAAACATAAAAATGTTGTTAGCTAATTGATGCCTAGTTAGCAATGTCATGTTTTATGGGATAGCGTGAAACATGTTATATTTTTTTGAGGGGGGGTAGAGCAGCTTTAATATTGCAGATAAATTGTGGCTTCTATCAATGTAATTGTCTGCATCATTTCCAATCCCCCATATATAAGTGGAGGCTCCTCAGTGAATTTCATAAAAATTTAAATAGTAAAACATAAAACAATGTATCCTTTTTAGATACAACTATACTAAATATATTCACCAAATAATTGATTTAAAAGAAGTCAAGGTAAGCTAGATGCAGGCAAGAGTGTGAAAGGTGGTATTGAATGTGTCACTGTCTGTCCATGTGTCACTGTCTTTCATCTCAAAGTGCACCTACGCTGAACTCTTTAATTCATAGGCTAGGTTGTAGCACCCTCATGATGGGTATAGAGAAAATGTGAGTATCATGTAGTAGCCTAAACCTATCGATGTTACATTGAACAGGGTGAATGGAATATGAATGACAGTCATCCAATATGCTGTAATAGAAATAAGGCCATGCTCATGGAAAAAATAAATTGTCTTCCCTCATCTTAAATGGCTCCGATCGGCACTGATATACAGTGCATTTGGAAAGTATTCAGACCCCTTCCCGTTTTCCACATTTTGTTACGTTACAGCCTTATTCTAAAATGGATTAAATTACCTTTTTCCCCCATCAATCTACACACAATACCCTATAATGACAAAGCGAAAACAAGAAATACCTTATTTACATAAGTATTCAGACCCTTTGCTATGAAACTCGAAATTGAGCTCAGGTGCATCCTGTTCCATTGATCATCCTTGATGTTTCTACAACCTGATTGGAGTCCACCTGTGGTAAATTCAATTGATTGGATATGATTTAGAAAGGCACACACACCTGTCTATATAAGGTCCTACAGTTGACAGTGCATGTCAGAGACAGGATTGTGTCGAGGCACAGATCTGGGGAAGGGTACCAAAACATTTCTGCACCATTGAAGGTCCCCAAGAACACAGTGGCCTCCATCATTCTTAAATGGAAGAAGTTTGGAACCACCAAGACTCTTCCTAGAGCTGGCAGCACGGCCAAACCGAGCAATTGGGGGAGAAAGGCCTTGATCAGGGGGGTGACCAAGATCCCAATGGTCACTCTGACAGAGGTCCAGAGTTCCTCTGTGGAGATGGGAGAACCTTCCAGAAGGACAACCATCTCTGCAGCACTCCACCAATCAGGCCTTTATGGTAGAGTGGCCAGACGGAAGCCACTCCTCAGTAAAAGGCACATGACAGCCCGCTTGGAGTTCGCCAAAAGGCACCAAAAGGACTCTCAGACCATGAGAAACAAGATTCTCTGGTCTGATGAAACCAAGATTGAACTCTTTGGCCTGAATGCCAAGCGTCACGTCTTGAGGAAACCTGGCACGATCCCTACGGTGAAGCATGGTGGTGGCAGTGGCAGGGACTGGAAGAATAGTCAGGTACAGAGCAAAGTACAGAGAGATCCTTGATGAAAACCTGCTCCAGAGCGCTCAGGACCTCAGACTGGGGTGAATGTTCACCTTCCAACAGGACCACGACCCTAAGCACACAGCCAAGACATTACATTTAAATTACATTTACGTCATTTAGCAGACGCTCTTATCCAGAGCGACTTACAAATAGGTGCATTCACCTTATAGCCAGTGGGATAACCACTTTACAATGTATTATTTTAAAATATATATATATATATATAGAAGGATTACTTTATCCTATCCCAGGTATTCCTTAAAGAGGTGGGGTTTCAAATGTCTCCGGAAGGTGGTGAGTGACTCCGCTGTCCTGGCGTCGTGAGGGAGCATGTTCCACCATTGGGGTGCCAGGGCAGCGAACAGTTTTGACTGGGCTGAGCGGGAACTATGCTTCCGCAGAGGTAGGGGAGCCAGCAGGCCAGAGGTGGATGAACGCAGTGTCCTCGTTTGGGTGTAGGGACTGATCAGAGCCTGAAGGTACGGAGGTGCCGTTCCCCTCACAGCTCCGTAGGCAAGCACCATGGTCTTGTAGCAGATGCGAGCTTCAACTGGAAGCCAGTGGAGTGTGCGGAGGAGCGGGGTGACGTGAGAGAACTTGGGAAGGTTGAACACCAGACGGGCTGCGGCATTCTGGATGAGTTGTAGGGGTTTAATGGCACAGGCAGGGAACCCAGCCAACAGCGAGTTGCAGTAATCCAGACGGGAGATGACAAGTGCCTGGATTAGGACCTGTGCCGCTTCCTGTGTAAGGCAGGGTCGTACTCCGAATGTTGTAGAGCATGAACCTACAGGATCGGTTCACCGCCTTGATGTTAGCGGAGAACGACAGGGTGTTGTCCAGGGTCACGCCAAGGCTCTTCGCACTCTGGGAGGAGGACACAACGGAGTTGTCAACCGTGATGGCGAGATCATGGAACAGGCAGTCCTTCCCCGGGAGGAAGAGCAGCTCCGTCTTGCCAAGGTTCAGCTTGAGGTGGTGATCCGTCATCCATACTGATATGTCTGCCAGACATGCAGAGATGCGATTCGCCACCTGGTTATCAGAAGGGGGAAAGGAGAAGATTAGTTGTGTGTCGTCAGCGTAGCAATGATAGGAGATGCCATGTGAGGATATGACAGAGCCAAGTGACTTGGTGTATAGCGAGAATAGGAGAGGGCCTAGAACTGAGCCCTGGGGGACACCAGTGGTGAGAGCACGCGGTGCGGAGACAGCTTCTCGCCACGCCACTTGGTAGGAGCGACCGGTCAGGTAGGACGCAATCTAAGAGTGAGCCGCGCCGGAGATGCCCTGCTCGGAGAGGGTGGAGAGGAGGATCTGATGGTTCACAGTATCAAAGGCAGCAGACAGGTCTAGAAGGACAAGAGCAGAGGAGAGAGAGTTAGCTTTAGCAGTGCGGAGAGCCTCCGTGACACAGAGAAGAGCAGTCTCAGTTGAATGACCAGTCTTGAAACCTGACTGGTTTGGATCAAGAAGGTCATTCTGAGAGAGATAGCAAGAGAGTTGGCTAAAGACGGCACGCTCAATAGTTTTGGAGAGAAAAGAAAGAAGGGATACTGGTCTGTAGTTGTTGACATCAGAGGGATCGAGTGTTGGTTTTTTGAGAAGGGGTGCAACTCTCGCTCTCTTGAAGACGGAAGGGACATAGCCAGCGGTCAAGGATGAGTTGATCAGCGAGGTGAGGTAAGGGAGAAGGTCACCGGAGATGGTCTGGAGAAGAGAGGAGGGGATAGGGTCAAGCGGGCAGGTTGTTGGGCGGCCTGCCGTCACAAGTCGCAAGATTTTATCTGGAGAGAGAGGGGAGAAAGAAGTCAAAGCATAGGGTAGGGCAGTGTGAGCAGGACCAGCAGTGTCATTTGACTTAATAAATGAGGATCGGATGTCGTCAATCTTCTTTTCAAAATGGTTGACGAAGTCATCCACAGAGAGGGAGGAGGGGGGGGAGGATTCAGCAGGGAGGAGAATGTGGCAAAGAGCTTCCTAGGGTTAGAGGCAGATGCTTGGAATTTAGAGTGGTAGAAAGTGGCCTTAGCAGCAGAAACAGATGAAGAAAATGTAGAGAGGAGGGAGTGAAAAGATGCCAGGTCCGCAGGGAGTCTAGTTTTCTTCCATTTCCGCTCAGCTGCCCGGAGCTCTGTTCTGTGAGCTCGCAATGAGTCGTCAAGCCACGGAGCTGGAGGGGAGGACCGAGCCGGCCGGGAGGATAGGGGACATAGAGAGTCAAAGGATGCAGAAAGGAAGGAGAGGAGGGTTGAGGAGGCAGAATCAGGAGATTGGAGGGAGAAGGATTGAGCAGAGGGAAGAGATGATAGGATGGAAGAGGAGAGGAGAGAGTAGCGGGAGAGAGAGAGCGAAGGTTGCGACGGCGCATTACCATCTGTGTAGGGGCAGAGTGAGTAGTGTTGGAGGAGAGGGAGAGAGAAAAGGATACAAAGTAGTGGTCGGAGACTTGGAGGGGAGTTGCAGTGAGATTAGTAGAACAACAGCATCTAGTAAAGATGAGGTCAAGCGTATTGCCTACCTTGTGAGTAGGGGGGGACGGTGAGAGGGTGAGGTCAAAAGAGGAGAGGAGTGGAAAGAAGGAGGCAGAGAGAAATGAGTCAAATGTAGACGTAGGGAGGTTGAAATCCCCCAGAACTGTGAGGGGTGAGCCATCCTCAGGAAAGGAACTTATCAAGGCGTCAAGCTCATTGATGAACTCTCCAAGGGAACCTGGAGGGCGATAGATGACAAGGATATTAAGCTTAAATGGGCTAGTGACTGTGACAGCATGGAATTCAAATGAGGAGATAGACAGATGGGTCAGGGGAAAAATTTAGAATGTCCACTTGGGAGAGATGAGGATTCCTGTGCCACCACCCCGCTGACCAGATGCTCTCGGGGTATGCGAGAACACATGGTCAGACGAGGAGAGAGCAGCAGGAGTAGCAGTGTTTTCAGTGGTAATCCATGTTTCCGTCAGCGCCAAGAAGTCGAGGGACTGGAGGGTAGCATAGATGAACTCTGCCTTGTTGGCAGCAGAACGGCAGTTCCAGAGGCTGCCTGAGACCTGGAACTCCACGTGGGTCGTGCGTGCAGGGACCACCAGGTTAGAGAGGCAGCAGCCACGCGGTGTGAGGCGTTTGTGTATTCTGTGCGGAGAGGAGAGAACAGGGATAGGCAGAGGCATAGTTGACAGGCTGCAGCAGATGGCTACAATAATGCAGAGGAGATCGGAATGAAATGAACTAAACATCTGGGAAAGGAGAGAGTGGGGCCTCCCTCACCACAACTCCCAAATATAACTCTCCCAACTTCCACCTCAGAAACTATAATTGTTGTAAACTACAGCGGTTCAATGTTTTCTAGGAATAGACTAACTTAGTTTATTCAGCTAGCTAACCAGGTGCAGTATTATTCCGTGAAAAACGTCTGGGCACCTCGTCATAAGACGCCACAGCCAGCTAGCATGCCGGTCTCCAACAACACGGTTTAGCGCCAATACTCGGCAACAACAAACCACCAGTGTATCAACACGCAAGCAGATCGTTCGTGTCCGTGTCTAACGTTGTGGGTTAGTCCCGACAGCTTGAGCGAGTCCGTCGTCAACTTATTCAGCCAGTTAGTTAGCTAGAATAGTTAGCAAACTAGCTAGCCATTGCTTTCAGACAAAGAAGAACCCCTCCTTTCACGGCACGAACACACAGAGAGAGCCAAACTAACGTTAACTAGTCACCCATGTCCCGAATTCCTTGAACGACTCGGGCTATCAATATGTAAAAAATAAAACACAAGTGTAGGTTATGACTTAACCCTAGCAGCTACTGTTAGCTAGCCAAGTGCAAAGCTAGCCACTGAATTGACTCAGCCAGTTCGCGTCTGTTCGCTCGGTCGTTCCAGCTATTGTTTACTAGTAGCTATCCAGGTAGCAACAAGCTAGCTAAATTTCAAGCACAGTAGCCACTTGCTACCTAACGTTAACGGTTCAGACAATGAGGTTAGAAAACAGCTGAATGGTAGGCAATTATTGTATGTAATTATTGTAGGCAGCCAGCTGGCGTAATTACAGGCACTCTCAGGCGTGAAACAACTATACCCGTTGCTAATAGCTACTCGCCAGCTAGTCCAGGTGGTGAGTTAACTAGCTAGCTAGCTTCGTGCTACACCCGGCACAGCCGAATACAATACTAACCTACAATAATTACATACAACAACCCACGATACCTACCTACAATACCTAACTACAATCTAAATACATAGTTTAAGCCTTACTCGACAAAGCCCAAGCTATGTATAAAGCCAAGCTTACCCGACGCCAAGCTTACTCGCATGTTAGCGTGAAACAGGGCTGAAGGTTAAAAAAAAGACATCACAGGAGTGGCTTCGGGACAAGTCTCTGAATGTCCCTGTGTGGCCCAGCCAGAGCCCGGACTTGGACCCGATCGAACATCTCTGGAGAGACCTGAAATTAGCTGTGCAGCGACGCTCCCCATCCAACCTGACAGAGCTTGAGAGGATCTGCAGAGAAGAATGGGAGAAACTCCCAAAATACAGGTTTGCCAAGCTTGTAGCGTCCTACCCAAGAAGACTCAAGGCTATAATCTCTGCCAAAGGTGCTTCAACAAAGTACTGAGGAAAGGGTCTGAATACTTATGTAAATAAGATATTTCCGTTTTTCATTTTTAATACATTTGCACAAATTTCTAAAAACCATTTTTTGCTTTGTCATTATGGGGTATTGCGTGTAGATTGGTGAGGGGAAAAATAATTTAATCAATTTTGGAATAAGGCTGTAACACAACAAAATGTGGAAAATGTCAAGGGATCTGAATACTTTCTGAATGCACTATATATATATATATATATATATATATATATATATATATATATATATATATTTATATACACTACCATTCAAACGTTTGGGGTCACTTAGAAATCTCCTTGTTTTCGATAGAAAAGCAATTTTTTTGTCCATTAAAATAACATCAAATTGATCAGAAATACAGTGTAGACATTGTTAATGTTGTAAATGGCTATTGTAGCTGGAAACGGCTGATTTTTAATGGAATATCTACATAGGCGTACAGAAGCCCATTATCAGCAACCATCAGTCCTGTGTTCCAATGGCACATTGTGTTTGCCAATCCAAGTTTATAATTTTAAAAGGATAATTGATCATCAGAAAACCCTTTTGCAATTATGTTAGCACAGCTGAAAACTATTGTGCTGATTAAAGAAGCAATTAAACTGGCCTTTTTAGACTAGCTGAGTATCTGGAGCATCAGCAATTGTGGGTTCGATTACAGGCTCAAAATGGTCAGAAACAAATAACTTTCTTCTGAAACTCGTCAGTCTATTCTTGTTCTGCGAAATGAAGGCTATTCCATGCGAGAAATTGCCAAGAAACTGAAAATCTCGTACAACACTGTGTACTACTCCCTTCACAGAACAGCGCAAACTGGCTCTAACCAGAATAGAAAGAGGAGTGGGAGGCCCCGGTGCACAACTGAGCAAGAGGACAAATACATTAGTGTCAAGTTTGAGAAACAGACGCCTCACAGGTCCTCCACTGGCAGCTTCAGCTCCAGTTCTATTGCTTCTTTAAATCAGCACAACAGTTTTCAGCTGTGCTAACATAATTGCAAAAGGTTTTTCTAATGATCAATTAGCCTTTTAAAATGATACATTTGGATTAGCAAACACAACGTGCCATTGAATCGTACTACACCGGCTCTGACGCTCGTTGGATGTGGCAGGGCTTGAAAACTATTACAGACTACAAAGGGAAGCACAGCCGCGAGCTGCCCAGTGACACAAGCCTACCAGATGAGCTAAACCACTTCTATGCTCGCTTCGAGGCAAGCAACACTGAAGCATGCATGAGAGCACCAGCTGTTCCGGATGACTATGTGATCATGCTCTCCGTAGCCGATGTGAGTAAGACTTTTAAGCAGGTCAACATTCACAAGGCCGCAGGGCCAGACGGATTACCAGGACGTGTACTCCGAGCATGTGCTGACCAACTGGCAAGTGTCTTCACCAACATTTTCAACATGTCCCTGACTGAGTCTGTAATACCAACATGTTTCAAGCAGACCACCATAGTCCCCGTGCCCAAGGACACTAAGATAACCTGCCTAAATGACTACCGGCCCGTAGCACTGACGTCTGTAGCCATGAAGTGCTTTGAAAGGCTGGTCATGGCTCATATCAACACCATTATCCCAGAAACCCTAGACCCACTCCAATTTGCATACCACCCCAACAGATCCACAGATGATGCAATCTCTATTGCACTCCACACTGCCCTTTCCCACCTGGACAAGAGGAACACCTACGTGAGAATGCTATTCATTGACTACAGCTCAGCAATCAACACCATAGTGCCCTCAAAGCTTATCACTAAGCTAAGGATCCTGGGACTAAACACCTCCCTCTGCAACTGGATCCTGGACTTCCTGACGGGCCGCCCCCAGGTGGTAAGGGTAGGTAACAACACATCTGCCACGCTGATCCTCAACACGGGGGCCCCTCAGGGGTGCATGCTCAGTCCCCTCCTGTACTCCCTGTTCACCCATGACTGCATGGCCAGGCACGACTCCAACACCATCATTAAGTTTGCCGACGACACAACAGTGGTAGGCCTGATCACCGACAACGACGAGACAGCCTATAGGGAGGAGGTCAGAGACCTGGCCATGTGATGCCAGGATAACAACCTCTCCCTCAACGTGACCAAGACAAAGGAGATGATTGTGGACTACAGGGAAAAAAAGAGGACTGACCACGCCCCCATTCTCATTGTCGGGGCTGTAGTGGAACAGGTTGAGACAGTCGTGAAGAGGGCACGACAAAGCCTATTCCCCCTCAGGAGACTGAAAAGATTTGGCATTGGTCCTCAGATCCTCAAAAAGTTATACAGCTGCACCATCGAGAGCATCCTGACTGGTTGCATCACCGCCTGGTATGGCAACTGCTCGGCCTCCGACCGCAAGGCACTACAGAGGGTAGTGCGTACGGCCCAGTACATCACTGTGGCCAAGCTTCCTGCCATCCAGGACCTCTATACCAGGCGGTGTCAGAGGAAGGCCCTCAAAATTGTCAAAGACTCCAGCCACCCTAGTCATAGACTGTTCTCTCTGCTACCGCACGGCAAGCGGTACCAAGCGCCAAGTCTAGGTCCAAAAGGCTTCTCAACAGCTTCTACCCCCAAGCCATAAGACTCCTGGACAGCTAATCATGGCTACCCACCCCCACCTCATCTTTTTACGCTGCTGCTACTCTGTTGATTATTTATGCATAGTCACTTTAACTCTACCCACATGTACATACAGTGGGGGAAAAAAGTATTTAGTCAGCCACCAATTGTGCAAGTTCTCCCACTTAAAAAGATGAGAGAGGCCTGTAATTTTCATCATAGGTACACGTCAACTATGACAGACAAATTGAGAAAAAGAAATCCAGAAAATCACATTGTAGGATTTTTTATGAATTTATTTGCAAATTATGGTGGAAAATAAGTATTTGGTCACCTACAAACAAGCAAGATTTCTGGCTCTCACAGACCTGTAACTTCTTCTTTAAGAGGCTCCTCTGTCCTCCACTCGTTACCTGTATTAATGGCACCTGTTTGAACTTGTTATCAGTATAAAAGACACCTGTCCACAACCTCAAACAGTCACACTCCAAACTCCACTATGGCCAAGACCAAAGTGCTGTCAAAGGACACCAGAAACAAAATTGTAGACCTGCACCGGGCTGGGAAGACTGAATCTGCAATAGGTAAGCAGCTTGGTTTGAAGAAATCAACTGTGGGAGCAATTATTAGGAAATGGAAGACACTGATAATCTCCCTCGATCTGGGGCTCCACGCAAGATCTCACCCCGTGGGGTCAAAATGATCACAAGAACGGTGAGCAAAAATCCCAGAACCACACGGGGGGACCTAGTGAATGACCTGCAGAGAGCTGGGACCAAAGTAACAAAGCCTACCATCAGTAACACATACGCCGCCAGGGACTCAAATCCTGCAGTGCCAGACGTGTCCCCCTGCTTAAGCCAGTACATGTCCAGGCCCGTCTGAAGTTTGCTAGAGTGCATTTGGATGATCCAGAAGAGGATTGGGAGAATGTCATATGGTCAGATGAAACCAAAATAGAACTTGTTGGTAAAAACTCAACTCGTCGTGTTTGGAGGACAAAGAATGCTGAGTTGCATCCAAAGAACACCATACCTACTGTGAAGCATGGGGGTGGAAACATCATGCTTTGGGGCTGTTTTTCTGCAAAGGGACCAGGACGACTGATCCGTGTAAAGGAAAGAATGAATGCGGCCATGTATCGTGAGATTTTGAGTGAAAACCTCCTTCCATCAGCAAGGGCATTGAAGATGAAACGTGCTGGGTCTTTCAGCATGACAATGATCCCAAACACACCGCCCGGGCAACGAAGGAGTGGCTTCGTAAGAAGCATTTCAAGGTCCTGGAGTGGCCTAGCCAGTCTCCAGATCTCAACCCCATAGAAAATCTTTGGATGGAGTTGAAAGTCCGTGTTGCCCAGCGACAGCCCCAAAACATCACTGCTCTAGAGGAGATCTGCATGGAGGAATGGGCCAAAATACCAGAAACAGTGTGTGAAAACCTTGTGAAGACTTACAGAAAATGTTTGACCTCTGTCATTGCCAACAAAGGGTATATAACAAAGTATTGAGAAACTTTTGTTATTGACCAAATACTTATTTTCCACCATAATTTGCAAATAAATTCCTAAAAAATCCTACAATGTGATTTTCTGGAATTTGATGAAAATTACAGGCCTCTCTCATCTTTTTAAGTGGGAGAACTTGCACAATTGGTGGCTGACTAAATACTTTTTTCCCCCACTGTATTACCTCAACTACCTCAACTAGCCGGTGCTCCCGGCACTTTTTTGTTGTTGTTGTTTTATTTTAATTTTTTATTAAAAAATACATGCATTGTTGGTTAAGGGCTGTAAGTAAGCATTTCACAGTCATGTCTACACCTGTTGTATTCGGCGCATGTGGGAAATAAAATGTGATTTGAACACAGGACTGATGGTTGCTGATAATGGGCTTCTGTACGCCTGTGTAGATATTCCATTAAAAATCAGCCGTTTCCAGCTACAATAGCCATTTACAACATTAACAATGTCTACACTGTATTTCTGATCAATTTGATGTTATTTTAATGGACAAAAAACTGCTTTTCTTTCGAAAACAAGGACATTTCTAAGTGACCCCAAACTTTTGAATGGTAGTGTATATATATTTTCCTTTATTATTTTCCCCTTCCACCCCTCCCCTAATTGGAGTAAATTAATTAAACATATTTTAATACATATGCTTCCACTTCCAGCTTATGCATACTACATCAATTTCATGGACAGTATATTTTACATTAGTTAGCTTTTGTTTGTTTTTAGTCCCAGCCTTCAGCTACCCTCAACACAGTTTTGATTTCTAGCTGCCATATATTTTTTAAACTGTGTGTGATCTTTCACAAAAGTTCTGAACATTTCTATTCTCATAGTTTCTACAGATTGTAAATTAAAGATAAGCACCTTTGGTAAGAGTATTATTATATTGTTGATCGATTGACTATGACTTTTCAAATACCCAGCAGTGCTATTTGCAGAGTTAGCTCCGAGTAAATGCTGAGCAATTCCATAGTAAGGTCAACCTGAGCATGAAAAAACAAAATAGCTTATTTCCTAATTAAACTTTCATATTTACCTTGAATGTGTGTATTTTGAAGTAAAGACTACATTTGGCCTTTATATTTGCCAAATTGAATGTTATTGTTACTACAAAGTAGGATACAAAGTCTCAAAATAAGTATTTTCAGTCAACCAGATTTCATAGCTTTTGGCAATGGCTCACATAACTTGTTTTGGCACTCACATCTGTCCCCCTGTGTTTCTGACCAAGTTGGGAGGTTAATTAAACAATATCAAACAAATTCGTGTCCATTGAGTGCTAGTATAGAATTCTACAATGTAGTGAAGATAGAATGCTGATTTGGACAGGCAGTGTCATATCCATAACGTTTTTGAGGTAAGGTTGTTGTTGTGGATGAGTTGAGTATGATTTTAAGCAAACTTTCTGTGCAAAGCTAACTTTCATCAAGGGCTTAGGTGATGTATAATTGGTTTCCTTTCTCTCTGTCAGTACTCGTTCTAAGCGTAAAGGATGTGACCGTTACGGACGCTTCATAACATGATCAATGACTCACTAGTCAGCATCACTGAATAACACAATCATGATAAAATGTTCATGCCTTTCCTACTGCTTACGAAGTGTGCTTATGTTAGCAAACAATCTAGCGGGCAATCTTTATCTGTGTGTGTGTGATCTATTTGGGGTATACTCACGTTCTCATATGAACTGCAATCATGCATTGTTCTGCTAACTGGAGCATTGCATGTGATCACATGGCATAATAAAAGTCTTAAATTCATAACCATAATTAAGGTCTTAAAAATCCATAACAAACTTTCACCGGTCATGCTGAGTTTGTTTACTTCCTTGAGTACGGGTACCCCCCAGTGACAATATTGGTCTGTATCTGTGTCATCTGTCTTGCACGTGCTTGTGAACTGCAGCTGTCAAGCCCGAGGTGATTTACGATCTGCCAAGAAATGTCTACGAAAGTGCAAACCCTATTCCACTGGTAGGTTATAATTCAATGAAACTTTTTTTTTTTACCATTTAATCCTAGCAAAAATTCCCTGTCTTAGGTCAGTTAGGATCACCACTTTATTTTAAGAATGTGAAATGTCCGAATTTTGTCCCATTCCTCCTGACAGAGCTGGTGTAACTGAGTCAGGTTTGTAGGCCTCCTTGCTCACACACGCTTTTTCAGTTCTGCCCACAAATTTTCTATAGGATTGAGGTCAGGGCTTTGTGATGGCCACTCCAATACCTTGACTTTGTTGTCCTTAAGCCATTTTGCCACAAGTTTTGCAGTATGCTTGGGGTCATTGTCCATTTGGAAGGCCTATTTACGACCAAGCTTTAACTTCCTGACTGATGTCTTGAGATGTTGCTTCAATATATCCACATAATTTTCCTTCCTCATGATGCCATCTATTTTGTGAAGTGCACCAGTCCCTCCTGCAGCAAAGCACCCCCACAGCATGATGCTGCCACCCCTGTTCTTCACGGTTGGGATGGTGTTCTTCGGCTTGCAAGCAACCCCCTTTTTCCTCCAAACATAACAATGGCCATTATGGCCAAACAGTTATATTTTTGTTTCATCAGACCAGAGGACATTTCTCCAAAAAGTACGATCTTTGTCCCCATGTGCAGTTGCAAACCGTAGTCTGGCTTTTTTATGGCGGTTTTGGAGCAGTGGCTTCTTCCTTGCTGAGCGGCCTTTCAGGTTATGTCGATATAGGACTCGTTTTACTGTGGATATAGATAATTTTGTACCTGTTTCCTCCAGCATCTTCAAAAGGTCCTTTGCTGTTGTTCTGGGATTGATTTGCACCAAAGTACGTTCATCTCTAGGAGGCAGAACGCGTCTCCTTCCTGAGCGGTATGACGGCTGTGTGGTCCCATGGTGTTTATACTTGCTTACTATTGTTTGTACAGATGAACGTGGTACCTTCAGGCGTTTGGAAATTGCTTGGCTGATTTTCCCATGGTGTCAAGCAAAGAGGCACTGAGTTTGAAGGTAGGCCTTGAAATACATCCACAGGTACACCTCCAATTGACTCAAATGATGTCAATTAGCCTATCAGAAGCTTCTAAAGCCATGACATTTTCTAAGCTGTTTAAAGGCACAGTCAACTTAATGTATGTGAACTTCTGACCCACTGGAATTGTGATACAGTGAATTATAAGTGAAATAATCTGTCTGTAAACAATTGTTGGAAAAATTACTTGTGTCATGCACAAAGTAAATGTCCTAACCGACTTGCCAAAACTATAGTTTGTTAACAAGAAATGTGTGGAGTGATTGAAAAACGAGTTTTAATGACTCCAACCTAAGTGTATGTAAACTTCTGACTTCAACTGTATGCACACACCACTTTTCTGTTACTTATTTGTTAGACTATTTTGAAAGAAGTTATTTATTTTAATTTCACTTCACCAATTTGGACTATTTTGTGTATGTCCATTACATGAACTCCAAATAAAAATCAATTTAAATTACAGGTTGTAATGCAACAAAATAGGAAAAACGCCAAGGGGGATGAACTTTTGCAAGGCACTGTATATGTATATATTCTTAATTCATTCCTTACTTAGATTTGTGTGTATTGGGTATGTTGTGTAATCGTTAGATATTACTTGTTAGATATTACTGCACTGTCGGAGCTAGAAGCACAAGCATTTCGCTACACCCGCAATAACATCTGCTAAACACGTGTATGTGACCAATATTTGATTGACCAAGATTTGATTTGATTTAAAGAAGGATTTTTAAGCCTTGAGACAAATGAGACATGGATTGTGTGCCATTCAGTGGGTGAAATACAAAATATTTAAGTGCCTTTGAACTGGTTATGGTAGTAGGTGCCAGGCGCACCGGTTCGTGTCATGAACTGCAACGCTGCTAGATTTTTCACGCTCAACAGTTTCCTGTGTGTATCAAGAATGATCCACCACCCAAAGGACATCCAGCCAACTTGACATAACTGTGGGAACCATTGGAGTCAACATTGGCCAGCATCCCTGTGGAATGCTTTCGACACCATGTAGAATCCATGCCCTGACGAATTGAGGCTTAATTAGGAAGGTGTTCCTAATGTTTGGTATACTCAGTGTATATACAGGCAGTTTGTGGGACTGGTAACAGATAAAGACTGACTCTGATGCTATTGAAATGCAGTTCTTGAGGAGAAACGACCACACAGGATTTGTGTACATCTTGCCAGGCAAGGACGACAAGGCTTGGGTGGCTGCAGGTCAAGTTGTCCAGTCCCTGTGTCCTTTTGTGGACAACAGGGGAAGGAGGTACCTTTTCATAGAGCCTGTGCTGGCAGATTAAAGGGTGTGAGATTAATACAAAGCATGAGGTTATAAAAAAAACTCTGTAACTCAGTAGGTGATAGATAATAACATTTAATATTTTAAATAAAATGTCATTAATGATCTACAATGAAACTACTAAAATGTTGTACATTTGAAATGGAGTGCAGTATCATCATTTGCTGTCTGTCTTTTGGGACCCGGTCACATCCATAACGCAGAATGTCACATCCATAACGCAGAATGTCACATCCATAACGCAGAATGTCACGTCCATAACGCAGAATGTCACATCCATAACACAGAATGTCACATCCATAACACAGAATGTCACGTCCATAACGCAGAATGTCACGTCCATAGCATTTTCCTCTAGTGTTTTTATGAAAGTGCAAATATTTCTATAATAGTTGAGGTATGCAGCACTCTAATTCGTAATGAAAACAGAGATGTACAAAAAAACGCATTTACAATTCTTTATTTGAACATTTGTGCGTTTACGATTGGTTAAGACAGGACCCACTAGTGCACTTTGATAGCCTACGCAATAGGGCGGCAGGTAGCTTAGTGGTTAAGAGTGTTGTGCCAGTAACCGAAAGGTTGCTGGTTCTAATCCCTGAGCTGACTAGGTAAAAAATCTGTTGATGTGCCCTTGAGCAAGGCACTTAACCCTAATTGCTCCTGTAAGTCGCTCTGGATAAGAGCGTCTGCTAAATGACTAAAATGTAAATAACAATTCAAGATACTGGTGATTTTTTGGTTCTTTGAGGTACACTGCATTTTCAGATGAAAAGTATTAGGAAGAAGTTTGGTCAATAAATCTTTCATATATAAACACTCATTTTGCACAGCGTCACATTCATAATGGAGAATGTCACATCCATAACAGTACATTTATGACCATTTTTTATATTTTCATAATTGTTGTTTTGTGTGTAGCGAAGCCTTACTTTCAAAGTGGCTAAGAATATTTGACCCTTTAAGATAATGCTGCAATCAGTTGGTTGTAATTTTGGATAGAGCAGACATTTCCATATATTTTTGTTAACTGCATGTGTGACATAACTCCACCAGTCCTATTTATGATATACTATACAAAGATTATACAGTTTTTAACCATTTTGTATATTTGAGTTTAACCATTATTTGTTCTGTCTTTTCTGGTGAATTAAACTGAAATTGCAACCAGCTTTCTATTGCTTGTTTTAAAAATAGCGATATTTTGGAGATTAAACACATTTTGTTGATACCAGTTTAACCTGTCAGCGCCACTGACTGCCTAGCACTTAGCTAGCTGGCTAGTGCTTAGCTAGCTAACGTTAGCTATCATATTTTTGCACAATTAATGTGATTGCTAGCTAGCTAACTAATGATTTGCCTAAACACTTATATTTTTAGGTGAATACATTGCTGTCTTTTAAGCTGCTTTTCATCCACCCAAGCCTTATACACCTGAGTCAGGAAGAAGAGACAACTAGTAGACAACTGTCTCTTAATGATGAAGTCCGCAGTCTAGGTTGAATATCATAATTAGTTAGTTTGAATCAGTTGTGTTGAGGCTTGGCTGATGAAACATCTTGCATACTGTGGCTCTCTAGGAACAGTTGGCCACACATTTAAAGGTAGATTTAGTAGGCCTAAGTCCCAGTTTATGCTAGCTACATTGTTTGTTTATATAGCATTTATGCAAGGCAGAAACATTGTTTCCTTGCTGAAAAATATAGAATGCCAGTTTCAGTGAAAAGCATAGCAACATTAAGGACACTTTGTAACAGCTGACTGTTTTTCCAAAGCCAAACCCGCCCATTAGCCGCTGAGACTACCTTTTAAGATGCCAGCAAATGTTTTCAGTATCTTAATTTTGTTTTTGTTTTGTGTTGTGTTTTCCGATTGTTTCAGTGCATGCATTCAACAAGCTTTGGATGAAGGACTTCCACAGAGCCGCTATCTCCTAAGTTCACTCAAAAAGGCAATAGTTCTGAACTGGGTTTGATTTATACTGAACAAAAATATAAATGCACCATTCAACAATTTCAACGATTTTACTCAGTTACTGTTCATATAATGAAATCAGTCAATTGAAATAAATTAATTAGGCCCTAATCTACGGATTTCACATGACTGGGCAGGGGCACAGCCATGGGTGGGCCTGGGAGGGCATAGGCCCACCCACTGGGGAGCCAGGCCCAGCCAATCAGAATGAGTTTTTCCACACAAAAGGGCTTTATTACAGACAGAAATACTCCCCAGTTTCATCAGCTGTCCAGGTGGCTGGTCTCAGAGAATCCCGCAGGTAAATGATCCAGATGTGGAGGACCTGGGCTGGCGTGGTTACACGTGGTCTGCGGTTGTGAGGCCGGTTGGACGTACTGCCAAATTCTCTAAAACGACGTCGGAGGCGGATTATGGTAGAGAAATTAACATTAAATTCTCTGGCAACAGTTTTGGTAGACATTGCTGTAGTCAGTATGCCAATTGCACACTCCCTCAAAACTTGAGTCATCTGTGGCATTGTGTTGTGTGACAAAACTGCACATTTTAGAATGGCCTGTTATTGTCCCGAGCACAAGATGCACCTGTGTAATGATCATGCTGTTTAATCAGCTTCTTGATATGCCACACCTGTCAGGTGGATGGATTATCTTGGCAAAGGAGAAATACTCACTAACAGGGATGTAAACAAATATGTGCACAACATTTGAGAGAAATAAGCTTTTTGTGCGTATGGAAACATTTTGGGATCTTTTATTTCAGCTTATGGAACATGGGACCAACGCTTTACATGTTGCGTTTTATATTTTTGTTCAGTTTACTATAGTATTCACCGTAGTGTTTACTTCAGTATACTGTAGTATTTACAGTTCATTATAGTATAAATACTGTACAAAAAAACTCTAGTATATACTATAGTGATTAAGTTTCTGCAGACTAATATACTGTAGTATTTACTGTAGTGTTTTTGCAGACATTAGTGTTTTTGTTTTATTATCTTTGACATAGAAGTATAGGCTTTCTCATTGAGGAAACTACTGGATAAATACTAAAAGTGGAGCGGGTCGAGAGTTTCAAGTTCCTTGGCGTCCACATCACCAACAAACTATCATGGTCCAAACACACCAAGAAAGTCGTGAAGAAGGCATGACAACGCCTTTTCCCTTCAGGAGACTGAAAAGATTTGGCATGTGTCCCCAGATCCTCAAAAAGTATTATACAGCTGCACCATTGAGAGCATCCTGACCAGTTGCATGACTGCCTGGTATGGCAACTGCTCGGCATCCGACCGTAAGGCGCTACAGAGGGTAGTGCGTACGGCCCAGTACATCACTGGGGCCAAGCTTCCTGCCACTAGGCGGTGCCAGAGGAAGGCCCAAAAAATTGTCAAAGACTCCAGTCACCCAAGACATAGACGGTTCTCTCTACTACCGCACAGCAAGTGGTACCGGAGCGCCAAGTCTAGGTCCAAAAGGCTCCTTAACAGCTTCTATCCCCAAGCCATAACACTGCTGAACAATTAATCAAATGGCCACCCGGACTATTTGCAGTATTATTATATATATATATATATATATATTTTATTGTGCTACCTTTTGTAATTATTTTCTTAAATTTAGTTTATTTAGTAAATATTTTCTTAACTCTATTTTCTTAAAACTGCATAATTGGTTAAGGGCTTGTAAGTAAGCATTTTACAGTAAGGTCTACACCTGTTGTATTCGGCGCATGTTACAAATAACATTTGATTTGATTTAAAAGAGCACATTTTCCATTACCTGTAGGTAGGTAGGTAGGTAGGTAGGACTGGGGTCTGAACGGATAGTTCTGAGCTTCTGCTCTTTTCTATAACCTGTATGGAACACAATATGGTCTACTTGGCATGTAGGTTTCTCACTTATGGGTGGCACAAATTTAGAATGGTGGAGCGGAATGGGCAGGGTATATGCAAATTAAATACTGTAGTATTTACTATAGTTAAAAAAGTATAGAGTTTTTTTTTTTGGGGGGGGGTAATACTGTAGTATTTACTATAGTATTCTACAGTATACTGCAACATTCTATAGTAAGTAATACACATGACCGAGGGATACTACAGTGTATAGTATTCTACAGTATACTACAGTTTACTACATAATTCTATAGTAAGGTCTGTCTTATTTTTTAATGTGGGTTGTTCTCTCACTGGTGTCCCAGGAAACGTTCTATCTAATTTCATGTCGGTGAGTTTTTCCAACTGCCTTCATTGTGTTTACATTGTCAGATTTCACGAAACTGACAAGATTGGACAGTTGGAGAGGAAAGGAAGTGACAAGAAGCACAAAACACAATATGGAACTCAGTCTGCCAGCTCTGTCTGCCACAATCTGTTCCACTGTCGGTTGCAAACACTCAGGCTACTCTCTTGGACAAGCGCCATTAATTACAAAAGTGAAAAATGTTCTCCAGTCTTTCTGTTGATTTAGTTTCCCCAAAGACAAATAAATCTGGCCAAGACTTCCATAATTCTCATTGATTTAGTTGAAGACCCGGTCTCAGAAATTATGCAAAATGTCTGAGGTATGCTGTCAACATAGCAACACCGTAAGCTCCTCTGTCTCTTGTTCCTCTGTCTGGCAGATAATAATAAACTTGGATATTTCAAGTGTCTACAGTGTCTGTCATTCTGTGCGGATTTGTGTGCAGCTTGGTAGCTTTAATTAATTGTACAGTATTGCAGAGCTCTTTGTCACAGAAACCTCAGCAGGAGGGACTGGAGAGAAGGTGGCAGACTTGTAAAAAATCTGCCAGACATTATGTCATGGAAATTTAAAAATAACTAGATTTTAAGAAGTCAATTTACCAGTATTTGAAGTGCAGCCTTTGTTTGCAGCAATTTCTCAAATGTTGATTTAATGGCATACAGTGGGGGGAAAAAGTATTTAGTCAGCCACTGTCACAAGAATTTCTATCTCTAATTCAACCTAAGCTTGAATCATTACCAGGGTTTGTAAGGCCCTGGTTTTAATCATAAATGATTCAAGGTCCACAACAGCAAGAATGATCTGTATTTTTATTCATGGAGAGCTCTGGCGCCAAAAACCCATACATACTGTTTTATACCCCTTGACACACAAAGGCACTTTGCTCCGCCCACCGTAGGAGTGCGGTCGCGTTTATTTTTCGTCCTGTGTAAATATCCCGTTTCTTGTTTTTGTCTATATTTCTCAATTTTTTTACTTTCATTCTTTAACTAAATATACTTTCCTGCAACCCGCCTCACCCAACGTGGAAAGGATTATATTATTTCTTTATAACTTTCATCAAGAATCGTAAGCTGATTCTAGTGTAGCCGCAACTGAATGGCTACCTGTTATTAGTCACCGTTAGCGTCTTCCCCACTGTCCGTGGCCTACACTATCCACCAGCCAGCTCTAGCCTGGACAATTCGTCGGCCAGTCTGCACAGCGTGCTATCGACCCAGCGTGCTATCGACCCAGAGCTTATTGGACTTTCTGCCGGAATCACTGGACCCTAGCGCCGGATCATCACAACCAGCTAGCTAGCTAGCTTCAACCTGTTGTTGGCTGATTACCATTACCATTGCCCTATAGCAAGCACCAGTTAGCCTTGAGCTAGCCTCAGGCCCATCTCCCGGCTATCTACCTCTCTGTCAACCGGACGGGACCTCCTAGTGTTGACACTGAGCCCCGCCGATCCAACACGACTGGTTTGCCGACGAAATAGTCTGATGTGGTTTCAACAGGCTTCCCGTTGCGACGACCACGAAGATCCATCTGCCACCCCGGCCCGCTAGCACACGCAAACCACAACTGTGCTCCCTGCTAGCTGTGCCGAAGCACCAATTTGAACTGCTCTCGGACTCACATATTGCTGTTCACTGGACCTTATGATCACTCAGCTGCACAGCTGATGCCTGCTGGACTGTTCCTTTACACGGTACCCTGTCCTGTTTATTCTGTTTAGTCTTAGCCCAAACGTTATCGCTATTTCCAGTTGTGTCTTAGCTCTCTCTAATAACACATGTGACTGCTTTATGCCTCTCTCCCATGTCAATTATGCCTTGCCTATTGCTGTTTGGGTTAGTTCTTATTATACAATTTCAATGTAGAACCCCTAGTCCCTCTCAAACTGCCTCATACAGTTCCTTTGTTCCCCCCCCCATACACGCCGAGACCGGCTCAATCGATGCCTCCAATGACGCTATCTCTTTCATTGTTACACAACGCTTAGGGTTACCTGAACTGTACTCATATCCTTCCATATCCTTTTCTGTACATAATGCCCTGAATCTTTTCTACAACGCCCGGAGAACTGCCCCCTTTATTCTATGTACCCAACGCACTAGAAGACCAGTTCTTAAAGCCTTTAGTCGTATCCTTATTCTAGTCCTCCTCTGTTCCTCTGGTGATGTAGAGGCTAACCCAGGCCCTGCAGCCCCCAGTATCACTCCTACTCCCCAGGAGCTATCATTTGTTGACTTCTGTAACCGTAAAAGTATTGGTTTTCTGCACATAAATATCAGAAGCCTCCTTCCTAAGTTTGAGTTATTCACTGCGTTAGCACACTCCGCCAACCCTGATGTTCTAGCAGTGTCTGAATCCTGGCTTAGGAAGGCCACCAAAAATTCTGAAATTTCCATCCCCAACTATAACATTTTCTGTCTAGATAGAACTGCCAAAGGGGGTGGAGTTGCAATCTACTGTAGAGATAGCCTGCAGAGCTCCATCATACTATCCAGGTCTGTGCCCAAACAGTTTGAGCTTCTACTTCTAAAAATCCACCTTTCCAGAAATAAATCTCTCACTGTTGCCGCTTGCTACAGACCCCCCTCAGCCCCCAGCTGTGCCCTGGACACCATATGTGAATTGATCGCCCCCCATCTATCCTCAGAGTTCGTACTGCTTGGTGACCTAAATTGGGATATGCTTAACACCCCGGCCATCCTACAATCTAAACTAGATGCCCTCAATCTCACACAAATTATCAACGAACCTACCAGGTACAACCCTAAATCCGTAAACATGGGTACCCTCATAGATATCATCCTGACTAACTTACCCTCTAAATACACCTCCGCTGTCTTCAACCAGGATCTCAGCGATCACTGCCTTATTGCCTGCGTCCGTAACGGGTCCGCGGTCAAACGACCACCCCTCATCACTGTCAAACGCTCTCAAAAACACTTCAGCGAGCAGGCCTTCTTAATTGACCTGGCCCAGGTATCCTGGATGGATATAGATCTCATTCCGTCAGCAGAGGATGCCTGGTTGTTCTTTAAAAGTAATTTCCTCTCAATCTTAAATAGACATGCCCCATTCAAGAAATACAGAACTAAGAACAGATATAGCCCCTGGTTCTCCTCAGACTTGACTGCCCTTGACCAGCACAAAAACATCCTGTGGCGTACTGCATTAGCATCAAATAGCCCCCGCGATATGCAACTTTTCAGGGAAGTTAGGAACCGATATACACAAGCAGTTAGGAAAGCAAAGGCTAACTTTTTCAAACAGAAATTTGCATCCTGTAGCACTAACTCCAAAAAGTTTTGGGACACTGTAAAGTCCATGGAAAATAAGAGCACTTCCTCCCAGCTGCCCACTGCACTGAGGCTAGGAAACACTATCACCACCGATAAATCTACAATAATCGAGAATTTCAACAAGCATTTTGCTACGGCTGGCCATGCTTTCCACCTGGCTACCACTACCCCGGCCACCAGCTCTGCACCCTCCACTGCAACTTACCCATGCCCCCCCCGCTTCTCCTTCACACAAATCCAGACAGCTGATGTTCTAAAAGAGCTGCAAAATCTGGACCCCTACAAATCATCTGGGCTAGACAATCTGGACCCTTTCTTTCTAAAACTAGCCGCCGAAATTGTCGCAACCCCTATTACTAGCCTGTTCAACCTCTCTTTCGTAACGTCTGAGATCCCCAGAGATTGGAAAGCTGCCGCGGTCATCCCCCTCTTCAAAGGGGGTGACACTCTAGATCCAAACTGTTACAGACCCATATCCATCCTGCCCTGCCTTTCAAAAGTTTTTGAAAGCCAAGTCAACAAACAGATCACCGACCATTTCGAATCCCACCGTACCTTCTCCGCTATGCAATCCGGTTTCCGAGCTGGTCATGGGTGCACTTCAGCCACGCTCAAGGTCCTAAACGATATTATAACCGCGATCGATAATAGACAGTACTGTGCAGCCGTTTTCATTGACCTGGCCAAGGCTTTCGACTCTGTCAACCACCGCATTCTTATTGGCAGACTAAATAGCCTTGGTTTCTCAAATGACTGCCTCGCCTGGTTCACCAACTACTTCTCAGATAGAGTTCAATGTGTCAAATCGGAGGGCCTGTTGTCTGGACCTATGGCAGTCTCTATGGGGGTGCCACAGGGTTCAATTCTTGGGCCAACTCTTTTCTCTGTGTATATCAATGACGTCGCTCTTGCTGCTGGTGACTCTCAGATCCACCTCTACGCAGACGACACCATTTTGTATACATCTGGCCCTTCATTGGACACTGTGTTAACAAACCTCCAAACGAGCTTCAATTCCATACAACACTCCTTCAGTAGCCTCCAACTGCTCTTAAACACTAGTAAAACTAAATGCATGCTCTTCAACCGAACGCTGCTTGCACCCGCCCACCCGACTAGAATCACTACTCTAGACGGGTCTGACCTAGAGTATGTGGACAACTACAAATATCTAGGTGTCTGGCTAGACTGTAAACTCTCCTTCCAGACTCACATTAAGAATCTCCAATCCAAAGTTAAATCTAGAATCGGTTTCCTATTTCGCAACAAAGCCTCCTTCACTCATGCTGCCAAACATGCCCTCGTAAAACTGACTATCCTACCGATCCTTGACTTCGGCGATGTCATTTACAAAATAGCCTCCAACACTCTACTCAGCAAATTGGATGTTGTCTATCACAGTGCCATCCGTTTTGTCTCCAAAGCCCCATATAATACCCACCACTGTGACCTGTACGCTCTTGTTGGCTGGTCCTCACTACATATTCGTCGCCAAACCCACTGGCTCCAGGCCATCTATAAATCACTGCTAGGCAAATCCCCGCCTTATCTTAGCTCATTGGTCACCATAGCAACACCCACCCGTAGTCTGCGCTCCAGCGGGTATATCTCACTGGTCATCCCCAAAGCCAACACCTCCTTTGGCCGCAATTCCTTCCAGTTCTCTGCTGCCAATGACTGGAACAAATTGCAAAAATCTCTGAAGCTGGAGACACTTATCTCCCTCACTAACTTTAAGCATCAGTTATCAGAGCACCTTACCGATCACTGCACCTGTACACAGCCCATCTGAAATTAGCCCGCCCAACTACCTCATCCCTATATTGTTATTTATTTTGCTCATTTGTACCTCAGTATCTCTATTTGCACATCATCTCTTGCACATCATTCCAGTGTTAATACTAAATTGTAATTATTTTGCACTATAGCCTATTTTATTGCCTTACCTCCATAACTTGCTAAATTTGCACACACTGTATATATATGTATTTCTGTTTCTGTATTTTTGACTTTGTTTTGTTTTACCCCATATGTAACTCTGTGTTGTTGTTTTTTATCGCACTGCTTTGCTTTATCTTGGCCAGGTCGCAGTTGTAAATGAGAACTTGTTCTCAACTGGTTTACCTGGTTAAATAAAGGTGAAATAAAAAAATAAAAAAATTTAGGAGGCTTTTTTAACCCGTTTTCTCAGTCCCCTTCACCCTGGAATGTTTTGTCCCGCCCCCATCTGTTAGTGGGTTGCCACTACATTATAACTCTTAACACCGTTCACACATTTATACTGTATTTGGGGTGAAATCCTTTAGTCATTATTCTTAAAATACAAATTAATCTAACAGCCACCAATTGTGCAAGTTCTCCCACTTAAAAAGATGAGAGAGGCCTGTAATTTTCATCATAGGTACACGTCAACTATGACAGACAAAATGAGAAAAAAAATCCAGAAAATCACATTGTAGGATTTTTAATGAATTTATTTGCAAATTATGGTGGAAAATAAGTATTTGGTCAATAACTTTGGTCAAGACTGGCTAGGCCACTCCAGGACCTTGAAATGCTTCTTACGAAGCCACTCCTTCGTTGCCCGGGCGGTGTGTTTGGGATCATTGTCATGCTGAAAGACCCAGCCACGTTTCATCTTCAATGCCCTTGCTGATGGAAGGAGGTTTTCACTCAAAATCTCACGATACATGGCCCCATTCATTCTTTCCTTTACACGGATCAGTCGTCCTGGTCCCTTTGCAGAAAAACAGCCCCAAAGCATGATGTTTCCACCCCCATGCTTCACAGTAGGTATGGTGTTCTTTGGATGCAACTCAGCATTCTTTGTCCTCCAAACACGACGAGTTGAGTTTTTACCAAAAAGTTATGTTTTGGTTTCATCTGACCATATGACATTCTCCCAATCCTCTTCTGGATCATCCAAATGCACTCTAGCAAACTTCAGACGGGCCTGGACATGTACTGGCTTAAGCAGGGGGACACGTCTGGCACTGCAGGATTTGAATCCCTGGCGGCGTAGTGTGTTACTGATGGTAGGCTTTGTTACTTTGGTCCCAGCTCTCTGCAGGTCATTCACTAGGTCCCCCCGTGTGGTTCTGGGATTTTTGCTCACTGTTCTTGTGATCATTTTGACCCCACGGGGTGAGATCTTGCGTGGAGCCCCAGATCGAGGGAGATTATCAGTGGTCTTGTATGTCTTCCATTTCCTAATAATTGCTCCCACAGTTGATTTCTTCAAACCAAGCTGCTTACCTATTGCAGATTCAGTCTTCCCAGCCTGGTGCAGGTCTACAATTTTGTTTCTGGTGTCCTTTGACAGCTCTTTGGTCTTGGCCATAGTGGAGTTTGGAGTGTGACTGTTTGAGGTTGTGGACAGGTGTCTTTTATACTGATAACAAGTTCAAACAGGTGCCATTAATACAGGTAACGAGTGGAGGACAGAGGAGCCTCTTAAAGAAGAAGTTACAGGTCTGTGAGAGCCAGAAATCTTGCTTGTTTGTAGGTGACCAAATACTTATTTTCCACCATAATTTGCAAATAAATTCATTAAAAATCCTACAATGTGATTTTCTGGAAAAAAAATTCTCAATTTGTCTGTTATAGTTGACGTGTACCTATGATGAAAATTACAGGCCTCTCTCATCTTTTTAAGTGGGAGAACTTGCACAATTGGTGGCTGACTAAATACTTTTCCCCCCACTGTATTTACCCAGAGACCCAATTGAAGAAATTACTCAATGTGTCAATACATGAGAATTAGTATTTTTTCACACTGCTTTTCTCACAAAATCGCATTAAGAAAATCCTTGAGTCTATTGTGTGTCAATTTAAGTAACATAATAATAAAAAAAAAAACATACAAATCTGTCAGCTTAAGCTAGAGATATCAGAATGGGCTGCGTCTCAATCCACCACATCCGTCTATGTCGGCCTTCCACATCTGTGGTGGAAGGTGGCCGAGGTATAGCGGTATTTGTCAGACCATGAGACATCCCGAAAGTCCGTTTTCTCATGAAAACGTCTGTAGCGTCCAAACTAATATGACCACACTGTGGAAATGGGAGACACTCACGAACACGATGGTGTTCTCCGTTTTGCTCTACAACCCCCACAAGTGTCACGGGACTCGTCTGAAGGTAATCCATACAAATGAAAGGAAGTATTGAGGTATTTTGTGGCAACAAAAATAAGGGGTTAAATATGTGTGTCCCCCCAAAAAAAAATCCGGACTTTTCTTATATCTACTAGATCAGTGGTTCCCAACGCTGGTCCTCGAGTACCCCCAACAGCACACATTTTTGTTGTAGCCCCGGACAAACATACCTGATTCAACTAATTGAGGACCTGATGATTAGTTGACAAGTTGAATCGGGTGTGCTTGTCTGGGGCTAAAATAAAAATGTGTACTGATGGTGGTACTCGAGGACCGGAGTTGGGAACCACTGTACTAGATAAAGGACAAAAAACTCAAAACCTTATGATTTATTTTTTGACTGTCTTTTTTGCCATTTATGAATGTGTTATTCAATGCGTTTCTATGGGCTGCCATAGTAAAGGTCAAATAAAACATTTTATATATAAAGGGGTCCAAAAATGTCAAATCAAATAGCTATTACCATTGCTAGCTAGCCAACACTACCAGCTAGCAGTACTGTAGCAACTAAATACAATATCATTTTAGTCAATGAGAATTTTGCAACGTAAAGCTTCACTTTCTGAACATTCGAGATGTGTAGTACACTTGTGTAGTAGCATGACTGACTTTGTACTAGCTAGACAACGTTTAATTATTACTGCGTTATGAAAGGAACACGGACACAAATGATCTGTTTAGTGTGTTAACGCACTATTGGTCGTTTTTTGTAACCAAGTATTGGTGCTAAACCGTGTGTAATTGGATGCTAGCATTCTAGCTAGCTATGGCGTCATAGGATACGGTGCCATGGGCGGTTTTTACGGAAGAATACTGTACCAAGTTAGCTATCTGAATAAACTAAGTTAGAGTCTATTCCTAGAAAACATTGAACCGCTGTAGTTTACAACAATTATAATTTCTAAAGTGGAAGTTGGGAGAGTTATATTTGAGTGTTTCAGTGAAAGGTAAGTGAGGGAGGCCCCGCTCTCTTGCTTCCCCAGATGTTTAGTTAATTTTATTCCGATCTCTTTTGCATTATTGTAGCCTTTTCTGTAGCCTGTCAACTATGTGTCTGTCTATCCCTGTTCTCTCCTCTCTGCACAGGCCATACAAACGCTTCACACCGCGTGGCTGCTACCACTCTAATCTGGTGGTCCCTGCACACACGACCCACGTGGAGTTCCAGGTCTCCGGCAGCCTCAGGAACTGCCGTTCTGCAGCCAACAAGGCAGAGTTCATCTCAGCCTATGCTACCCTCCAGTCTCTCGACTTCTTGGCGCTGACGGAAACATGGATTACCACAGAAAACACTGCTACTCCTACTGCTCGTTCCTCGTCTGATCATGTGTTCTCGCATACCCCGAGAGCATCTTGTCAGCGCAGCGGTGGCACAGGAATCCTCATCTCTCCCAAGTGGACATTCTCTCTGTTCCCCCTGACCCATCTGTCTATCTCCTCATTTGAATTCCATGCTGTCACAGTCACTAGCCCATTCAAGCTTAACATCCTTATCATTATTGCCCTCCAGGTTCCCTTGGAGAGTTCATCAATGAGCTTGACACCTTGATAAGTTCCTTTCCTGAGGATGGCTCACCCCTCACAGTTCTGGGTGACTTTAACCTCCCTACGTCTGCCTTTGACTCATTTCTCTCTGCCTCCTTCTTTCCACTCCTTTCCTCGTTTGACCTCACCCTCTCACCGTCCCCCCCTACTCACAAGGCAGGCAATACGCTTGACCTCATCTTTACTAGATGCTGTTCTTCTACTAATCTCACTGCAACTCCCCTCCAAGTCTCCGACCACTACTTTGTATCCTTTTCTCTCTCGCCCTCCTCCAACACTACTCACTCTGCCCCTACTCAGATGGTAATGTGTCGTCGCAACCTTCGCTCTCTCTCTCCTGCTACTCTCTCCTCTTCCATCCTATCATCTCTTCCCTCTGCTAAATCCTTCTCCCTCCAATCTCCTGATTCTGCCTCCTCAACCCTCCTCTCCTCCCTTTCTGCATCTTTTGACTCTCTATGTCCCCTATCCTCCCGGCCAGCTCGGTCCTCCCCTCCTGCTCTGTGGCTTGACGACTCATTACGAGCTCACAGAACAGGGCTCCGGGCAGCCGAGCGGAAATGGAGGAAAACTAGACTCCCTGCGAACCTGTCATCTTTTCACTCCCTCCTCTCTACATTTTCTTCCTCTGTTTCTGCTGCTAAAGCCACTTTCTACCACTCTACATTTCTAACCCTAGGAAGCTCTTTGCCACCTTCTCCTCCCTGCTGAATCGTCCTCCTCCTCCCCTCCCTCCTTCCTCTCTGTGGATGACTTCGTCAACCATTTTGAAAAGAAGGTTGACGACATCCGATCCTCATTTATTAAGTCAAATGACACCGCTGGTCCTGCTCACACTGCCCTACCCTACGCTTTGATTTCTTTCTCCTCTCTCTCTCCAGATGAAATCTTGCGACTTGTGACGGCCGGCCGCCCAACAACCTGTCCGCTTGACCCTATCCCCTCCTCTCTTCTCCAGACCATTTCCAGAGACCTTCTCCCTTACCTCACCTCACTCATCAACTCATCCTTGACCGCTGGCTATGTCCCTTCCATCTTCAAGAGAGCGAGAGTTGCACCCCTCCTCAAAAAACCTACACTCTATCCCTCCGATGTCAACAACTACAGACCAGTATCCCTTCTTTCTTTTCTCTCCAAAACTCTTGAGCGTGCCGTCTCTAGCCAACTCTCCTGCTATCTCTCTCAGAATGACCTTCTTGATCCAAACCAGTCAGGTTTCAAGACTGGTCATTCAACTGAGACTGCTCTTCTCTGTGTCACAGAGGCTCTCCGCACAGCTAAAGCTACCTCCCTCTCCTCTGCTCTTGTCCTTCTAGACCTGTCTGCTGCCTTTGATACTGTGAACCATCAGATCCTCCTCTCCACCCTCTCCGAGTTGGGCATCTCCGGCGCGGCTCACTCTTGGATTGCGTCCTACCTGACCGGTCGCTCCTACCAAGTGGCGTGGCGAGAATCAGTCTCCGCACCATGTGCTCTCACCACTGGTGTCCCCCAGGGCTCAGTTCTAGGCCCTCTCCTATTCTCGCTATACACCAAGTCACTTGGCTCTGTCATATCCTCACATGGCTTCTCCTATCATTGCTACGCAGATGACTCACAACTAGTCTTCTCCTTTCCCCCTTCTGATAACCAGGTGGCGAATCGCATCTCTGCATGTCTGGCAGACATATCAGTGTGGATGTTGGATCACCACCTCAAGCTGAACCTCGGCAAGACGGAGCTGCTCTTCCTCCCGGGGAAGGACTGCCCGCTCCATGATCTCGCCATCACGGTTGACAACTCCATTGTGTCCTCCTCCCAGAGTGCAAGGAACCTTGGCGTGACCCTGGACAACACCCTGTCGTTCTCCGCTAACATCAAAGCGGTGACCCGATCCTGCAGGTTCATGCTCTACAACATTTGCAGAGTACAACCCTACCTTACACAGAAAGCGGCACAGGTCCTAATCCAGGCACTTGTCATCTCCCGTCTGGATTACTGCAACTCGCTGTTGGCTGGGCTCCCTGCCTGTGCCATTAAACCCCTACAACTTATCCAGAACGCTGCAGCCTGTCTGGTGTTCAACCTTCCCAAATTCTCTCATGCCACCCCGCTCCTCCGCACACTCCACTGGCTTCCAGTTGAAGCTCGCATCTACTACAAAACCATGGTGCTTGCCTACGGAGCTGTAAGGGGAACGGCACCTCCTTACCTTCAGGCTCTGATCAGACCCTACACCCAAACGAGGGCACTACGTTCATCCACCTCTGGCCTGCTGGCCCCCCTATCTCTACGGAAGTACAGTTCCCGCTCAGCCCAGTCAAAGCTATTCGCTGCTCTGGCACCCCAATGGTGGAACAAGCTCGGACAGGACAGGACAGCGGAGTCACTGACCACCTTCCGGAGACACTTGAAACCCTACCTCTTTAAGGAATACCTGGAATAGTATAACAGTAATCCTTCTACCCCCCTCCCCCACCCCCCCATAAAAAAAAGGTGGTTGTCCCACTGGCTATCCTAAATTGAATGCACCAATTTGTAAGTCGCTCTGGATAAGAGCATCTGCTAAATGACTTAAATGTAAAATGTAAATGTAAATTATCCATGGACAATTCCATATGTTAGCTTAGTATACACTATCTACATTGATTGAATACTGGCCATGATCATCAAATTCGTCCTCAACTTCCTTTTTGTAGCAATTACAGTTTGTCACCTTCACAATCCATCAATTTGTTGCCAACATACAGGAGTTGAAGGGCTATTCAAGGGCAATGTTAGCAAAAAGTCACATATTTTTTGGGGGCTGAACAGTTTGAACAGAGGGAGCGCTTATGTCTTTAACGTCAACTCATCTGATACATGCACAAAACAATGATGGAAGATATGTTTCTCTGGCAGCACAGGAATGAGCTTGCTAAGTACGCTGTAGCTGATGAAGTAAAGACAAAGGTATTGTTATGGCAACACAATGAATTGATTAACTGGTATTATAAGACAGTACATAGTGTTTAATCCTCTGATAGGTGGAAAAATATATAAATTGCAAGATCAATTGCAAGGAATTGTTTTCTTTTTTGAAAAAGCTTTTAAATTATCTTACCATTTTCTCTCAGGGCACAGAAAGATATAGAAAATGAGTACAAACATTGTCCATTTAGGACTCATTAGCACATGAATCAAATCATGTTTTTGAATGTCTTACCAGCCATGTCAGCAAAAGACGCCATTTTGCTCACTGGGGATGCACCAGTTTTATAGCATGTATATCTGTGATGAGGCGATGTCGAAGGAGTCAGGCGCAGGAGGGTAAATCACAGAATAACAGGCTTTATTCCGCAAATACAGAGTTACGCAGTAATGTGTCAAAAACACTTCAGTGCGCAAAATAGGCGCACTGGAAAATACAAGGCACACAGGGAAATATCCTGGCGATACAAAATACACGGAGTTCCACCGAGCTTCACTATCCTCCACAATAAACAATCACACACAAAGACAAGGGGGCAGAGGGAACACTTATACAGGTACTGATGAGGGGATATGAACCAGGTGTGTGTAATAAACAAGACAAAACAAATGGAATGATGAGATGAGGAGCGGCAGTGGCTAGAAGGCCGGTGACGACGAACGCCGAAGCCTGCCCGAACAAGGAGAGGTGGCAGCTTCGGAGGAAGTCGTGACAATATCGGCAATTCCAAGGTAACGTAATTACACCTTGACTCAGCTTTTTCACTTTAAAATGTATGCCAAACAAAAAACATTGATTTCAAAGTTTAACAAAACATACAACTCTCTGCACAATGACTATTTGTAACAATATCCACTGAAAAATGTACAAAAACTAATTTAGTGGAAGAACTGTGCAGATGCAAACTTTGTTAACGGAATTACGATAAAATATCCCTCAGGTTTTTATGCAACCACGTTTTCCAAAAACTCTGTTAAATATCTACTCCAAATTAATATTAAAAGATGTCTGCAGAAAGAATGGGGTGTCAGCTATGATATGGCACCTTAAGTGAAGTGGATTTACACCCGGTAACGGAATTACGGTAACGGAGTTACATCATGGGGCCCTGATCTGTACTACACAGAAATGCATAATGGATGTATATATATATATACAGTCCGGTCTGTCTGTGGATGCTAACATCAAGGCCAGGGTGGGCTGACCAAATTTCAACTACTTTTCAATGTCCATGGACGTTCAGTGTCGGTCGGTGCTCAGTGTGTGAGGATGCTGGTTACAGTAAATGGACAGAGAGGGGGCTCATGGATAGGTGTCAGTAATAGCTGGGAGAGGTGACATTAACTGGAGAGTGAGAGAGAAAGGCAGAGAGAGAGGGAGATAGGAAGGAGTTGTTCAGACTGTTTTAACACTCTTGGTTTGACCACCAGACAACAGAAAGGCAAAGAAAACAGTTATGGGCTGAACATAACAGTATGCCAGTGGAAGGGAGGACACTAGCAGGTGACCCAACTGTGGTTTGTGACTATTATTATTCAGTTGCAGTAATTCCGTTACTGAATTTTGGGTAATACCGTTACCAATTTGTTAATGAAATTACGAATTTTAATCACTCAATAATTCATAAACAAATTTGACATCAGTAAAATCATTATAACCAATTGTTAGGTCTATCATTACTTGTTACTTCTGTGAACTTTCATTATCCTCCCTCCTCGTGAGGGAGAGAAATTAGAAAATATCTTAAAGATATGTGGGTTTTTGTTAATGGAATTACAAGGCACAAGGCAATATTTCTTAAACAATTTCTCCAAAACTAAAAATAAGTGTTGATATTAGTTGGCAGGGGTCTTTACGTCAACATTATTGTGTTTTTATGCATTTCTGATACCTTTTAAGACTTTTTCTGGTAGATGTTTTCTATTTATCCAGAAATCAAAGCCTTTAATTATGCCTAATTTTAAAGATGTAAAATGGTTGGAAAATGTATCTTTGCCTTCATTTCCCCAAATTATAGACTCCTAGCTTTCATTTGACACCCAATTTGACATGATCCTATGAACTTCACATGTTCATGCTCATGGGTCCTTTTCGATGAAAATGTCCATATATGTTCCTCATATAATAGAAACAACAAGATAGAATTGATCTGACAGTAAATATTTCAGAGGTAGCAACATATCCTCTGGTGCATATATTTTTTACGGCTCAGCCATGTCCAGATTATCGAATTAGTCTGTTAAATCCACTTCAATCAGTGTAGATGAATGGGAGGAAACATGTTAAATAAGGATTTTTAAGCCTTGAGATGATTATGTATGTGTGCCATTCAGTGGGTGAATGGGCAAAACAAAAGATTGAAGTGCCTTTGAACAGGGTATGGTAGTAGGCGCACTGGTTTGAGTGTGTCAAGAACTGCAACGCTGCTGGGTTTTTCACGTTCAACAGTTTCCCTTGTGTATCAAGAATGGTCCACCAACCAAATGACATCCAGTCAACTTGACACAACTGTTGGGAGTCAACATGGGCCAGCATCCCTGTGGAACGCTTTCAACACCTTGTAGAGTCCATGGCCCGACGAATTGAGGATGTTCTGAGGGCAAAAGGGGATGCAACTCAATATGAGGAAGGTGTTCCTAATATTTTGTACACTCAGTGTACATACAGTGCCTATAGAAAGTCTACACCCCCTTGAACTTTTTTCACATTTTGTTGCATTACAAAGTGGGATTGAAATAGGTTTTGTTGTAATTTAATGTTTTATTCATTATTAATTAATTAAAAAAATTATTACTAAAATATAGTCGTCGCATAAGTATTAACCCCCTTATTTTAGGCAAGCATAAATTAGTTCAGAAGTAAAATATGGCCTAACAAATCACATAATATGTTATGTGGACTCACTCTGTGTGAAATAATAGGGGTTGACATGATTTTTGAAAGACCCCTTCCTCTGTCCCCAATACATACAGGTCCCTCAGTGAAGTATTGAATTTCAAGCAAAGATTCAACTACAAAGACCAGGGAGCTTTTCAAAAGCCTCATAAAGAAGGGCAGTAATTGGTAGATGGGTAACGAACAAATCAGACATTGAATATATCTTTAAGCATGGTCAAGTTAATAATTATGCTGTGGATGATGTATTAAACCACCCAGACACATCAAAGATGCAGTCGTCCTTCTGAACTGAGCTGCAGGACAGGAAGGAAACTGCTTAGGGATGTCACCATGAGGTCATTGGTGATTTTAAAACATCTACAGAGTTCAATGGCTGTGATGGGAGAAAACTGAGGATGGATCAACAACATTGTAGTGACTCCACAATAATGACCTAAATGAAAGTGAAAAGAACAATACATATGTACAGAAAATTCCAAAACATGCATATGTACTGTATGTAACAAGGCACTAAAGTAATACTGCAAAAAAACACTGCAAAGCAATACACTTTTTTAGCCTAAATGCAAAGCGTTATGTTTGGGGCAAATCCAACACAACAAAACACAACTGCCTCCTTATTTTCAAGCATGGTGGTGGCTGCATCATGTTATGGTGACCACAGTCACTCTTAAAAATACAGGTTCTTAAATGGGTCTGCTTTTTTACAAAAAACTTCAACGTAATATACTTGCTACTTGCTGTTTGACTTATCCTATCTGTCCGGCCCGCCTAACTTGTCCTATCTGTTCGTCTGGACAGATAGCATAAGTTCGGCCGGCCGGACAAGTCGGCCAGATAGGATAAGTTCGGCCAGCCAGACAGATAGGATCAGTTTGACGGGCGGACAGATAGGACAAGTTCGGCCGGCCGGACAAGTGGGCCAGAGAGAACATGTCGGACAGATAGCATAAGTTTGGCTGGAAGGTCAGATAGGATAAGTCCAGCCAGCCGGACTTTTTTTAATTTTACCTTTATTTAACTAGGCAAGTCAGTTAAGAACAAATTCTTATTTACAATGACGGCCTACACCGGCCAAACCTGGGCCAATTGTGCGCCGCCCTGGGACTCCCAATCACGGCCGGTTGTGATACAGCCTGGAATCGAACCAGGGGGTCTGTAGTGATGCCTCAAGCACTGAGATGCAGTGCCTTAGACCACTGCGCCACTTGGGACTAATAGAATACGTTTGGTTGGCCGGACAGATAAGAAAAGTTTGGCTGGCCCGCTGGCCAGATAGGATGTCTGCCAGTCGGTTAGATAGGACAAGTTCGGCTGGCCGAACAGATAGAATAAGTCGATCTGATCGGACAAGTCGGCCGGCGGGACAGATAATACAAGTTCGGACAGCAGCCAGATATTATAAGTTCGACCGGCAGACAGTTAGGAGAAGTTTGGCCAGCCAGGTAGGATAAGTTCAGCCGGCCAGCCAGACAGATAGGATAAGTTCGGCCGGCCGGACGGATAGGGTAAGTTCAGCCGGCTGGAGGGATGGGGTAAGTTCGTCCAGCCAGACAGATAGGACAAGTTTGGCCGGACAAGTCGGCCAGAGAGAACATGTCGGCCGGCTGAACAGATAGGACAAGTTCGGTCGGCCAGACAGATGTGACAAGTTTGGCTGTCTGAACAGATAGGACCAGTTCGATTGGCCGAACAGATAGGATGTCTGCCAGATAGGATTAGTGGATCTGATCGGACAAGTCGGCCGGCCGAACAGATATTCTAAGTTTGACCGGCCAGACAGATAAGACAGGGTCGGCCGGCCAGACATATAGGATAAGTTCGGCCGGCAGGACATAAAGGACAAGTTTGGCCGGCTGGACGGATAGGGTAAGTTTGGCCGGCTGGACGGATGGGATAAGTTCGTCCGGCCAGACGGATAGGACAAGTTTGGTCGGCCAGACAGATAGGACAAGCTTGGCCGGCTGAACAGATAAGACAAGTTCGGTCGACCGGACAGATAGGATAAGTTCGGCCGGCCGGACATATAGGACAAGTTCTGCTGGCCGGACGGATAGGGTAAGTTCGGCCAGCTGGCCAGATAGGATGTCTGCCAGATAGGATAAGTCGGTCAGATAGGACAAGTTCGGCCGGCAGAACTTATGCTATCTGGCCGACTGGCTGAACTTATCCTATCTGACCTTCCAGCCAAACTTATGCTATCTGTCCTATCTGGCCGAGCTTGTCATATTTGAGAGGCCGGCCGAACTCATCCTATCTGTGGATGGTCAGATAGGAAAAGTTCGGTCAGACGGACAGATAGGATAGGTTTGGCCGGCCGGACAGATAGGATAAGATAGGCCGGCTGGCCAGATGGGAAAAGATTGGCCAGATCGGTCGGCCAGACAGATAGGATAACATCAGTCGGCAGATGATACAAGTTTGGCCAGCAGGCCAGATATTATAAGTTCGACTGGACAGACATATAGGACAAGTTTTGCCGGCCGGCCGGATAGGGTAAGTTCAGCCAGTTGGATGGGATAAGTTTGGCCGGTCAGACGGATAGGACAAGTTCCACCGGACGGACAGATAGGAGAAGTGGCTGAACTTATCCTATATGACCTGCCGGCCAAACTTTCCTATCTGGCCTACATGTCTGGCCGGCCAAACTTATGCTATCTGGCCAGCCTGGCAGATAGGGCAAGTTCAGCCGGCTGGCCAAGTAGGATAAGTTCAGCCGGCCAGACAGATGGAACAAGTTGGCCATATAGCCAGATGGGGAAAATCCAACACAACACATCACTAAGTAACTGTCTCCTTAATTTCAAGCATGGTGGTGACTGCATCATGGTATGGGTATGCTTGTCATCGGCAAAGAGTGGAGAGTTTTTCAGGATTTAAAAAATGTGTGATGGAGCTATGCACAGGCTAAATCCAAGAGGAAAACCTGCTTCAGCCAGCTTTACACCAAACACTGGGAGAGGGATTCACCTTTCAGCAGAACAATAACCTTCAACACAAAGCCAAATCTACAGTAGAGTTGCTTACCAAGAAGACAGTGAATGTTCCTGAGTGGCTAAGTTACAGTTTTGACTTAAATCTGCTTGAAAATCTATGGCAAGACTTGAAAATTGCTGTTTAGCCATGATCCCCAACACCTTGACAGAGCTTGAAGAATGTTTTAAAGAATAATGGGCAAATATTGCACAATCCAGGTGTGTAAAGCTCTTATGAGACGTACCCCTTTGGCAGCTGTAATTGCTGCCAATGGTGTTTCTAACATGTATTGACTCAGGGGGGTGAAAACGTATTCAATCAAGTTATATTAGTGTTTTCCTTTTCATTAATCTAAATTTTTTTGACATAATTTTGTATAGATGGATGACCGAAAATGACAATGAAATCAATTGTATTCCCACTTTGTAACACAATAAAATGTGAAGAAATCCAATGGGGGTGTAGACTTTCTATAGGCACTGTATGTATGAAAATACCCACAAATAAAAGGTGACATTCTGTACTGTCACCTCATATAAAACATTTGATATCAAACCCAAAATGCTGGAGAATAGAGCCACATGTTTGCTTCACTGTCCAAATAAATACGTAGGCGAGTGTATGTTTAGTAATATGTATGGTAACAAATCCATATAGTAGCAGATGGGAACTTACTAGGCAGTGTTGGTGAACTAGCCCATCATGCAGCGACATCACCTGCTTTTTAGAACTGAAAGAGTGTAGCCCTTGCCATACCAATGGCAGGCTGATGGTTAGCGCCCTTCGGAGGAACAAAGTGTTGTTTTGGACAAGGGTTTGTGTCCTGGAACAGACGTACAGGGAACTAACCCCCGTTTACACACACAAAATTATACACTCTCTACGCTAAGGATAGAGTACTAACTTGAGATCTGCTTGTTAATCTCCCCTTCACTTCAAAGCACGATTTCCATTAAAGTGTGCATATCCCAAAGTTTGAAGGTTTCAGCCTTTGTGTATTTTGCAATTACTTTATCTTTTTCAATATGTAGCTATATAATCAACATCAATAATAACTCAATTGAAATGCTTACTTACGGGCCCTTGCCAACAATGTAGTGAGAAAAATAGAAAGATAATAACAGGAGGAATAAATAAACAATGAGTAACCATAACTTGGCTATATACACGGGGTACCAGTATATGACTTGTTCCCTCTGATTATTTATCATGTATCCTGAATAATAAAGATGTGATGTGCGCTTTCCTCATGTTATGTAAAGATATAAACATTTCAAATTGGCTCCCATTCTTATGTTTCGAACATGAGGTGCCGTCAATGTGGATCATTTTTCAGGCTCTATTTAATGCATACATTTGCTCTTGAGGGAACACACTGAGATGATGTTTTCTGTTGAAAGAGCTCGCCTGATGCAATTTATTCTGCATTGTGCCTGTGGTATCTTCCGAGAACCCAGAAGCATTCACTTCACTAATGAATGTATGTTCTGCTCTGTTGGCTCGACGACTCATTTGTCCCTTTGAGTTTGAGCAATGCTACCGTTGTTTCACCTCTTACTCCTGTTCACATCTTAATGTTTTCCTTTTGTAAATTTGTAAAGAACATTTTCAATCCGAAGAGCATGTTAATAGCAAATAATGATGTGAAAGATTTAATCGGAAGAAGTGCTGGATGGCTTTGGCCATTATGGGGAGTGTTTAATGAAGGTGTGAACTACCTCGTCTCTTCTAGGATTCTTGAGATAGGATTATTCATGGTTATATGGACGCATTGAAGATTTTCTATACAAGATTGATGTTACATGGACTGTGAATTAAATTTCATGTAAGTCTCTGGTATACCTGGGGAGATTCCATTTTTCAACATAATGCACGGGTGAAATATACAATGCATTCAATCTCATCTAAAAGGTCTGGCTGTGCTGTCTACAAATAAGTGATTCATGTGTATCAGTAGACGAATGAAGAGGAAGGGTAGACATACAGCTTACCATACTTATCCTCTATTGACCTGCTTTTATGGCAAGAGATGTGAGTGGAATACTGAATATATTCCATATAGGCTACAGTACATACTGCTGAAATTCAGGATTTAGATAATTAGATTTTTCGTAGATGTTTCATTGATCCATTATTCAATTATTTTAAAGAACATTCTCAGTTAGGCAGAAGAGGCAATTGCTTCAGGCCTCACATCATCAAGGGGCCTTGTGAGCTGGGCATAATTTAAAAAAAGAATACTAGCAATCATATAAAGAATATATATATTTATCCGCTTGAGGCCTCCCCCATGTTCCCCTTATTTTGGATGAACGTGCGAAGGTAACCTACTTTTTGAAGTGATTTATTTGACAATCAGATGAAAACATCATGACTGGTTGTGTTCATGGCACATTAAAAGGTAATGCATTTTTACAGTTAAATTACAGTTGAAGTCGGAAGTTTAGATACACCTTAGCCAAATACATTTAAACTCAGTTTTTCACAATTCCTGACATTTAATCCTAGTAAAAATTCCCTGTTTTAGGTCAGTTAGGATCACCACTTTATTTTAAGAATGTGAAATGTCAGAATAATAGTAGAGAGAATGATTAATTTCAGCTTTTATTTTCTTTCATCACATTCCCAGTGGGTCAGAAGTTTACATACACTCAATCAGTATTTGGTAGCATTGCCTTTAAATTGTTTAACTTGGGTCAAATGTTTCGGGTAGCCTTCCACAAGCTTCCCACAATAAGTTGGGTGAATTCTGGCCTATTCCTCCTGACAGAGCTGGTGTAACTGAGTCAGGTTTATGGGCCTCCTTGCTCACACACGCTTTTTCAGTTCTGCCCACACATTTTCTATAGGATTGAGGTCAGGGCTTTGTGATGGCCACTCCAATACCTTGACTTTGTTGCGACCAAGCTTTAACTTCCTGACTGATGTCTTGAGATGTTGCTTCAATATATCCACCAAATGTTCCTTCCTCATGATGCCATCTATTTTGTGAAGTGCACCAGTCCCTCCTGCAGCAAAGCACCCCCACAGCATGATGCTGCCACCCCCGTGCTTCACGGTTGGGATGGTGTTCTTCGGCTTGCAAGCGTCCCCCTTTTTCCTCCAAACATAACGATGGTCATTATGGCCAAACAGTTCTATTTTTGTTTCATCAGACCAGAGGACATTTCTCCAAAAAGTACGATCTTTGTCTCCATGTACAGTTGCAAACCGTAGTCTGGCTTTTTTATGGCGGTTTTGGAGCAGTGGCTTCTTCCTTGCTGAGCGGCCTTTCAGGTTATGTCGATATAGTACTCGTTTTACTGTGGAATTTGGCAGCTCCACAATCCAGCTCCAATCTTCACAATTTTTTTTTCCAATGAGTGGTTTTTTGGCACAGCGTTTTAGGCCTATTAATTTGACTGGTGCACACTCTTCATTTCATATTTGGATGTGAGCCCCATGAAGCTTTCAGCATCAAGTCAATCCTCTGAAACTGGAAGCCCCTAATTCCAGCAATGAATTCAAAGCCGGGCTCCGATAATGTGAGAGATAATAAGGGCCGCTGTGAAAAGACGATTCCTGGGCCGCTGTGGACATCTTGTTTCACCAACAGAAACAAGAGGGTGCGGAGTTGATTTCCAATTAGGGGCAATTTAATAGCTATTCTAATAAGCTCTCAGACAGTCAATGAGGCCGATCAGGGCGATGTCTGACATAGTTCAGAATTTTCATTGGGGACTTTTCCTTCACATTAATTGTGCAGGAAACCTTATCGCAGACCGTGTCATCAGGCAATGTCATCAGCCCTGTGTCAATGCTTTTTAAACACTTTTTTTAACTGCTCAATGTCCATTCTCATTGATGTTTTGTACTGGTCTGAGAATTGGATTTGAGATTACAGAGGTAGATTGTTTAATGACCTACTAGGATTGTTCTCATTTACATTTACATTTAAGTCATTTAGCAGACGCTCTTATCCAGAGCGACTTACAAATTGGTACGTTAAACTTAGGATAGCCAGTGGGACAACCACATCTTGATCACAGTAAGTACACTTCTTCAAACAAGCAGCTGTGAGCAAAGTCAGTGCAATCAGGGACAACTACATCTCGATCACAATAAGTACATTTCTTTAAACAAGTCAGTGCTAGCAGGTGAAATAAGTCAGGTGTTAGTTTAGACAAAAGACAGTGGTAGTAAAAGGGGGTAGAAGGATTACTATTATACTATTCCAGGTATTCCTTAAAGAGGTAGGGTTTCAAGTGTCTCCGGAAGGTGGTCAGTGACTCCGCTGTCCTGGCGTCGTGGAGGAGCTTGTTCCACCATTGGGGTGCCAGAGCAGCGAATAGCTTTGACTGGGCTGAGTGGGAACTGTGCTTCCATAGAGGTAGGGGGGCTAGCAGGCCAGAGGTGGATGAACGTAGTGCCCTCATTTGGGTGTAGGGTCTGATCAGAGCCTGAAGGTAAGGAGGTGCCGTTCCCCTCACAGCTCCATAGTCAAGCACCATGGTTTTGTAGTAGATGTGAGCTTCAACTGGAAGCCAGTGGAGTGTGCAGAGGAGCGGGGTGACGTAAGAGAACTTGGGAAGGTTGAACACCAGATGGGCTACAGCGTTCTGGACAAGTTGCAGGGGTTTTATGGCACAGGCAGGGAGCCCAGCCAACAGCGAGTTGAGGTAATCCAGACGGGAGATGACAAGTGCCTGGATTAGGACCTGTGCCGTTTCTGTGTAAGGTAGGGTCGTACTCTGCGAATGTTGTAGAGCATGAACCTGCAGGATCGGGTCACCGCTTTGATGTTAAAGGAGAACGATAGGGTGTTGTCCAGGGTCACGCCAAGGTTCTTTGCACTCTGGGAGGAGGACACAATGGAGTTGTCAACCGTGATGGCGAGATCATGGAGCGGGCAGTCCTTCCCCGGGAGGAAGAGCAGCTCCGTCTTGCCGAGGTTCAGCTTGAGGTGGTGATCCAACATCCACACTGATATGTCTGCCAGACGATTCACCACCTGGTTATCAGAAGGGGGAAAGGAGAAAATTAATTGTGTGTCATCTGCGTAACAATGATAGGAGAGACCATGTGAGGATATGATAGAGCCAAGTGACTTGGTGTATAGAGAGAATAGGAGAGGGCCTAGAACTGAGCCCTGGGGGACACCAGTGGTGAGAGCACGTGGTGCGGAGACAGATTCTCGCCACGCCACCTGGTAGGAGCGACCTGTCAGGTAGGACGCAATCCAAGAGTGAGCAACGCCGGAGATGCCCAACTCGGAGAGGGTGGAGAGGAGGATCTGATGGTTCACAGTATCAAAGGCAGCAGATAGGTCTAGAAGGATAAGAGCAGAGGAGAGAGAGTTAGCTTTGGCAGTGCGGAGAGCCTCCGTGACACAGAGAAGAGCAGTCTCAGTTGAATGACCAGTCTTGAAACCTGACTGGTTAGGATCAAGAATGTCATTTTGAGAGAGACAGTAGGAGAGTTGGCTAGAGACGGCACGCTCAAGAGTTGGAGAGAAAATAAAGAAGGGATACTGGTCTGTAGTTGTTGACATCGGAGGGATCAAGTGTAGGTTTTTTGAGGAGGGATGCAACTCTCGCCCTCTTGAAGATGGAAGGGACTTAGCCAGCGGTCAAGGATGAGTTGATGAGCGAGGTGAGGTAAGGGAGAAGGTCTCCGGAAATGGTCTGGAGAAGAGAGGAGGGGATAGGGTCAAGCGGGCAGGTTGTTGGGCGGCCGGCCGTCACAAGTCGCAAGATTTCATCTGAAGAGAGAGGGGAGAAAGAAATCAAAGCGTAGGGTAGGGCAGTGTGAGCAGGACCAGCGGCAGTGGCGGCTCCTGAAAAAATTCTCAGGAGGGGCAATTTTTCTGATGATTTAGGTGACCTACACACATTTAAAAAAAGATATGTCCAGCAACAACATGAAGACAGGGGCAGCATATAAGTCAATACCAGAAGCATTTATTGACTGATCTCAAAAGTGTTGGCTTACCAGGGTTGGTGGAGCCCTCAGTTTCATCTTTGCCTCGCAAAGCTAACTCAAACACTCCGCAAAACTTCACACACTGGATTAGCCGGCTGAGGATGTGGCGGTTCTTGCTAATGTCGTAGTAAATATATTTGTTATAGTGAATATGGAATATGATATGTTGAGTAAAATGTTGTGCTAAGATCTATTTAGGTCAGGAGCTGGTTATAAGTTATGTTCCTATCCAATAACAATGGACAAAAGGGTCCTATCTTGTCAGCCTTGTCAGCAGGTGGCCAAGGACAACACCCACGCCATAGGCCTCTCAGTTCTTCCAACTCACGAGTTCTTGCTCTGAGGACACACACACACAAACACACACACACACACACACACACACACACATCATCACTGTTAAACACACACACACACACACACACACACAAAAATCCCCTCTCTTAGGCTGAACATTTGAAGACAGAGAACCCGACTCAGAGCCAATGCAACAGTGACAGTAGCCTGGAGGGGACCTCGCCCAACTCATCAGGACCAATCAGAAGATCAGAACTACTAGATTGAACCTACTTCATTTATTGCATAAAATGTCTGCACACAATGTTTCGGGGCTCTCTTCAGATAATAATAATAATAATAATAATAATATGCCATTTAGCAGACGCTTTTATCCAAAGCGACTTACAGTCATGCGTGCATACATTTTTGTGTATGGGTGGTCCCGGGGATCGAACCCACTACCTTGGCGTTACAAGCACCATGCTCTACCAGCTGAGCTACAGAAAGTGGATACTCATGGATGCGCATTGCAATTGTAAAATGTCAACACAATTGGAGACACCACGTCATTTTTGGAGACATGTTATTGACAGTAAACTATTGTAGATGCGACTGCTAACTAAATAAAACATTTTAGCTGGCTAGCTAATCATCTTAGCTAAATGTGGGGCAAACAATTCAGTTATTTACCGTTAATTTGAGGGATTGGGGTGAAAGAAATCGAGTTACATAGTGATACTTTACGATATACTGTATTGACAATATCGCAATATTTTAGCGCTAGTTGGCTGTACCTGCACCAAAACACCATTATTGTTCCTTCATAGCTTGTTCTCAATCTTTTCACATTGGGAGCCAATTTGTTTTCAGCACTTTTATTTCCATGACTGATCAAAACTCGTTCTCATGGCTTTCTGATCCCTCTGCAACAGACATATGGTGCGCAATAAAATCACAGTATCGAATCGCAATACGTATAGAATCATGAGACTCGCAATGCTGATGCATATATCTTATCGTGAGGTTCCTGGCAATTCCCAGCCCAAGTTCATTTGCCACAACAAATCTCTTCGCTAGCAAACGCAATGCGTCTCCAGCAATGTTTACTTTTTGACGTTCTATGGCATCTCCACTTTCCAAGCATATATGACCACATGTAATATTTTGGTAAGTGATGCAAATAGTGAACTATGTAGGGCCAGGATGTAAAATATATGTAGCTGCAGCAATTTCTCTTATCTGATATGGTAAGTAATGGGGCTTGATTTATAGCTCCCTAAGAGTTTGACGAACGGGTCCGTGAACGCGATTGCAGATATCTTTACCTCTGAATAAACTGCCTTATATTACACAATTATCCACCTTGTCCAAAAGTCTCTACTTTTTCTCCGTTCTCCAGTAAACTTGTTTTATCAACAATAGTAAGGTTCAATGACACAGAAAGCAGTTCAATGTCGGGGTACAGTCGCTCTCTTACCAGGATCGCGGTCCGCTCTGACCAGGGTGAAGGTGGCCGGCTCCACCTCTCTGCCAGCAGCGTTTTCATTATTTAGTCCGTTCAGTAGCGGTATGTACACGATCAACAAGATCAGTCCAAAACCGAAGATCAGTCCAAAGCAGAATGTTTGCAGAATGTTTGTAAACTAAGTCTACAAATTAAAAACATAAAATAACGCCACACTGCAGGTCGCAACATAGACGCTGATAGCCGCCATTGTCTTAGTTACGTTCAACGTTACGTCACGTATGACGAAAGCGCGTAAGTGCATGCACACAGACACCCATAGAGAATGTATTGAAAGCTTTGAAATGTGAAAAAAATAAATTTTACATGACAGGCTATGAGAGACTTCTGGGCGATTTTCAACCTGACTGAAATCGCCCAAAAAACGGGCGGGGCCATTTGAAGCACGACTTTAGCCTGATTTGACATTTAGTGGCTGGCAGATCAGACGTGAACACTGATAACTGCTGTTGCCGTGATATAATTTTTTATAAATTTATAAAAAAAAAATATATATATATATATATTTTTTTTTTATAATTGATTAGAAAAAAAATCCCTTCCTTTTCCCGTTTGGCAGTGCGTCGCCCATATCGCCCTATTGAACAAGCCGTCCCTGACCAGCGGTGTCATTTGACTTAATAAATGAGGATCGGATGTCGTCAACCTTCTTTTCAAAATGGTTGACAAAGCCATCCACAGATAGGGAGGAGGGATGGGGAGGAGGAGGAGGATTCAGCAGGGAGGAGAAGGTGGCAAAGAGCTTCCTAGGGTTAGAGGCAGAGGCTTGAAATGTAGAGTGGTAGAAAGTGGCTTTAGCAGCAGAAACAGAGGAAGAAAAAGTAGAGAGGAGGGAGTGAAAAGATGACAGGTCCGCAGGGAGTCTAGTTTTCCTCCATTTCCGCTCGGCTGCCTGGAGCCCTGTTCTGTGAGCTCGCAATGAGTCGTCAAGTCACGGAGCAGGAGGGGAGGACCGAGCCGGCCGGGAGGATAGGGGACATAGAGAGTCAAAAGATGCAGAAAGGGAGGAGAGAAGGGTTGAGGAGGCAGAATCAGGAGATTGGAGGGAGAAGGATTTAGCAGAGGGAAGAGATGATAGGATGGAAGAGGAGAGAGTAGCGGGAGAGAGAGAGCGAACGTTGCGACGACACATTACCATCTGAGTAGGGGCAGAGTGAGTAGTGTTGGAGGAGGGCGAGAGAGAAAAGGATACAAAGTAGTGGTCGGAGACTTGGAGGGGAGTTGCAGTGAGATTAGTAGAAGAACAGCATCTAGTAAAGACGAGGTCAAGCGTATTGCCTGCCTTGTGAGTAGGGGGGACGGTGAGAGGGTGAGGTCAAAAGAGGAAAGGAGTGGAAAGAAAGAGACAGAGAGAAATGAGTCGAAGGCAGACGTCAGCAGGTTAAAGTCACCCAGAACTGTGAGGGGTGAGCCATCCTCAGGAAAGGAACTTATCAAGGCGTCAAGCTCATTGATGAACTCTCCAAGGGAACCTGGAGGGCGATAAATGACAAGGATGTTATGCTTGAATGGGCTAGTGACTGTGACAGCATGGAATTCAAATGAGGAGATAGACAGATGGGTCAGGGGGAAAAGAGAGAATGTCCACTTGGGAGAGATGAGGATTCCTGTGCCACCGCCGCGCTGACCAGATGCTCTCAGGGTATGCGAGAACACATGATCAGACGAGGAAAGAGCAGTAGGAATAGCAGTGTTTTCTGTGGTAATCCATGTTTCCGTCAGCGCCAAGAAGTCGAGAGACTGGAGGGTAGCATAGGCTGAGATGAACTCTGCCTTGTTGGCCGCAAAACGGCAGTTCCTGAGGCTGCCGGAGACCTGGAACTCCACGTGGGTCGTGTGTGCAGGGACCACCAGATTAGAGTGGTAGCAGCCACGCGGTGTGAAGTGTTTGTATGGCCTGTGCAGAGAGGAGAGAACAGGGATAGACAGACACATAGTTGACAGGCTACAGAAAAGACTACAATAATGCAAAAGAGATCGGAATTAAATTAACTAAACATCTGGGGAAGCGAGAGAGCGGGGCCTCCCTTGACGAACTCCCACAGAACATCTTGGCAGAACTGTCTTTGTTTTCGTTTTGGGGACAGCTGCCGCAAACAGCTGCCGCTGAAGAAAGAGGTTGTGCTAATAACACTAAGCTAATTGCCTAGCACAAGTGTAGCCACTCCCCCTCCTATTGAGTTGTAATCTGCAGAGAACAAAAGAAGTGGCTGGACCTGTGTCCAGTGTGAATGGGTAGCAATCACTTCTTAAGCAGACTGTGTAGCTTACTAAGTATGACAGACAGACAGAACCAACACAGTTTACAATTGAAAACAATTCTACTTACAGAATCAAGCAGGATCCTTCCAAGACTATTAGTAATTAGTAATTATTCTGAAGACGATCAATGATTAGCAATATACGATTGTGCAACAAACCTATATCAAATGTCACAGGCACAGGAGGAGGCACATGCTCATTCTGATAGGACGCATGGGGAGTGAGTAGCTGCGTTTTGTACCGACAAAACTGTGGTCAGAGTCAGATGAACTCGTGGATACCATTTTTATGTCGCTGCGTCCAGTATGAAGGCAGTTAGTTCCCATAGATTTCCAGTCATTGCGCTTACGCTAGTTAGCAATTGCGGTAACTCTAGTTAGCAACTTCTTTCAAACTGCACGCAGACATACAAATGGTAACTACGAGTTCATCTGACTCTGAGGAAGTAGATAAAGGGCCTCATTGCCAGAATCCCGAAGTATCCCTTTAAGATGTGGTAGTGCTCTTTGTATAGAATATTTTTCATCCAATTATTAGACTTCTACTATACACAGTTGATCTTGTTTATCAGATACAACATGGGCAATCTCTTTATTTTGGATCTCAACCATAGATCTCAAGGGTTGTAAAAATGCATGAGTAACACATTAATCGATCATTGGACGACACATTTTCACTTTAGAGGCTATACAGAACTTTTGCCTCTGTGGGCAGGCCTACCCTTGATCCGAAAGTGGTCCCCTATATGGACATTGTGTGGCTTCATGAGTTAAGAAATTGATTCATCATTATGTGTATAAACCATACAGGCAGCACTCAAAACAGAATTTGACGTAAACAATTATCAACTAAACTTCCATACAACCTCTTTAATATCATTGAAAATATGCTGCACATATTTTGGTACAACAGTTTCAATCACCGTGACAGAACAGAAGGAGGTTGCAAACAGCACACGGGAGCACTATTTCATTGTCTTGTTCTGTTGTTGGCCTCTGGCTCTCCAAAGCTGTTGTGTCTAAATAAAGGGGCTGCTCGGTGATGAGAACAGTGGTGGGAAGCAGGGAGGTAGAGGGGGAGTCGGTGCTCCAGCGACCCCAGGAACAGGTGCTTCCTCTTCCCACTCCAGCTGGGTCTTTCGTACGGTGTCCATATGAGGAAAGTCACACATCCATCGCAGTTGTCTCCAAGTGAGTCCCACACAACTTCCGTGGATGTGTGACTCCTAGTATGATGTCCTATTATGGACACCGTACTTGAGGGGCTTTGTCCTGGAGCACATATCAAAGGTCCCGTCATTGTTCCCATACCGAGTACACTTAGAGCATGTGGTTTCTATATTTTCATTAATGGTTTGATTAATAATCCCCCATTGTTTGGATTTTACATGCTCATTCAATGTGGTGTTATTATTAATGCGATACTGGTAGTCGTAGCAGAAATAGTCGATATGATATCAAGCTATTTTTAGGTTAATTATTCTTCTGCGTTATGGCCCGGCCTTGTATAATCTAATGACTAGTATTTTTACTCTATTTTGACCTGTATGTCTTTGACAGTTAGATGATTATGAGAAGAATAATTGTGCGAAGTTTTCTTTGTGCCATTTACCGTAGGCCTACTTAATAATGGCTTTGTTTTTATTTAAAATAAATATCTATACTACATTTACCTTACTTGGCATATCTCACTATTTTATTAATTCAGAAAGGGAGAAAGAGGTTACTTTTTTGTAATGTATACCATCCCTAATATCTCAAGGTTAAATTAAGTATTTTTTAAATAGGGCACCACTCAAGTAAAGTAAGCGCCATAGCCGTGAAATCTGCATATCTTTGATGAAGCAACAGGCAATTTACAGGCTTACAATCTCCATGTCCATGACTTGGATGATGCTTCAAATGTAAATTGCCTCGGCAGTGCTCTTAAACTCATGCAATAATAATATGAAGCTACCATCCATTACAAGGTGACTGCAGTATGTGTATTCAGGAGATGAGCTGTTCACCTACTGTACCTTCACGTGTATCGTTCATGATGAAAAAAAAAAATGGAGATATTAAAACTAGACTCCTTAATTTTTCTAGGCGCACTGGTGCTCGTAAATAAAACTTCCAGGTCGCACAATATGAGTAAAATAGTCGCACTGTAGAGAAATGTTCCCGCAAATGTTTTTCGGCAGGTCTGCTGAGTGCAAACTTTAACAATGTGAAAATTCTGTGCAATTTCTGGCGTGCATCTACTGTGAACACTGATGCTGGACCCGCTTTAAGGTACAGTTATAACCGTGGCCAAGTAGGCTCCTGTGGCTATTTGATCATAATGTAGGCCTATCAGAGTGGCCTACCATCAAAAACAATGGAGAAAATGCATCCCATAACATTTTAACATGGAAATAGCTGTTCTATCATTCATCCTACAGTAGCAGCCAATGTGTGGTGTTCAATGTAGGCCTACATTCCGTGAGACTTTTGGAAAAAATATGCAGGGCTTGACATTAACCTGTTTATCCACTTGTCCTTCAGACAAGGAGGTGTCTGAAAATGTGTTGTTTGATGCAAGAAACCACAAAATAAAGTTAATTATTATTCCCATACCATTATTACAGAGAAAGACAAATTATGCTACCCTCTACATATTGGCTACTTAGCTTATTCAAGCCTGTCTCAAAATACAACACTGCTCCTTTATGACAGAAAAAATGCTCTTTACCTGACTTGCTTTTCAAATACGGCTAGAAATTCACATGTTTTGTGCTCTTGTAGAAAGTTGATAGTGTTAACTAAAGGGGAAAACTAGAAAGTTGAGTGAAGTTCAATCTCGTGCTTCTCTGCGCAGGCTGATACATTATTTATTTTGCTTGGCAGTGCAGTACGTCCGAGCACGCGCACAGTTAAGAGGGAACATTGCCCACTGGTCACTTTGCTTTCTGCTGCATCGCTGTCTGGTCCACTTTTAGCAGAATTGTTCTACTGGTTATCATAAGAGTAGGCTACAGTTGCATTTTAGGGTGTGTCAGATTTCCTGTAAACATACAGTCAGAGATTATGGAAGTTATAGTTGCAAGATCTAAATGTTTAGAAGTTTATGATATGTTGAGAACTGGAGCAGTTTTATACACAGTAGCCTGAACAAATGTGCATAAACTGTATGTGGCCTCTTGATACTGTATAATACAATGCAGTTCATACACTGTAATCAATATTCAGACACTGTAGAGGTCCTCACTTTTTATTGGTCGTTGCTCATGGCACTCAGAACCAGGCTGATCAATCCATTCTCTCTGCTAGTCCATTGCCACAGGCGCACTGTGGGACCAGGGGGGAACATAACAGTGTCTGCTTCCTCTGGCCCCAGCCCTTTGACACAGATGGAAGTTCCCCCTGGAAGGGTGAATCAACTCAGACAAGTGTACTGCAGCTCAGAAAAGTCTAAACGGGATACTTGGGACATACCAACTCTGACCTTACCCCATTGAAGTTGAAATTTAAAACGGTTAAGGTAAGGGTTAAGGTTAGGGTTAGGCAGAGTTGTGGACTCGAGTCACATGACTTGGACTCGAGTCTGACTCCAGTCACAAATTTGATGACTTGAGACTCGACTTGATAGAAAATAAAATAACTTGAGACTTGACTTGTACTTGGAGCCTCAAGACTCAGGACTCCACTTTGACTTGAGACTGATGACTTTAAATGATCTGGCCAGGTTTTGTAATGTTTTGTCACTCATTTTGTGTCACAGAGTCTATGTGGATTACTCTACAAGCAGCCAGAGACAATAGCCGCAGCATCGACCTTGCAAAAACCTGCAACAGATTGGCTAGTGAAACACACACTTGGCACTCTGATTGGACCAGCAAACTGTCAATCAACACAGGTCGGGTGAAATAGCGAACAGATTGCTGATTTACTGTACAGCTATAGGATCTGGTGCAAGTGAAAATGTCAAAATGTAGGGAGAGAGGATTGCCATAATAAATAAATATGCAGCTCCAAAACATGTTTGGTGATCAAGAATATTAACTGTTTACTTTGCAAGCTCACCAGCAATGGGGCAACAATTACTAGCATATGCCTACTGGTCTTTTGGTATGTAACAATTGCTTGAAATTGGTAATTTACTTATGAAGCTTGCATTTGGAATTTGTTGTTAAAATTAATTATTACTGTGGCGAAGACGCACCATAGGCGCGGCTCTTTACATGCGCTCTCCAAACTCCCGCCAGTGGAGAGTGCTTTTTTTTCTCTTGTTGAAATGTTTGCATTTACTTTCACAGGTTTAAAAGCATAGGCCCTATGTGGTAAATCTGTATTACATCTAATACTACAATAATTGCTAGCGTTTTGTCATTCCATCCCCGTACCGTTTATTGCAACACGTAGACGTTTATGTTCCATGTTTGATAGGCCTAAGATATATTTCCATTTAGCCAAACATTTATTACCCTGCTCTGAGTGGGCGCGATGTTTATAGTGCACATGCACGTTCGCAAGACTCATGAGGTGGAAGTTCTGTTTATTTAATTCAATGTATGGTTTACTTTTTCATATTTCCGGGGTTATGTCGGAGTTCCGTGTGTCTGTGTCCTATATCTCTGTCATTTTTGTAGAAGCGGGCGCGCGCCTCAGTTCACATAGGAATAGGCTACGTAGCCTGCGCTCCATGCTTTGGAGTCAGAACGTTGAATAAGAGAACATAATTGTTCATTAAGTCTGACTAAGAGGAATGTACCAATGTAACAATGGATGTGGAAATTGCCTTTTACATTGTAGAACCAGTTTATTATTATTATTATTATTATTTTATTTTTATTTTTTTAGGGGGTAGATCAGCTTTAATATTGCAGATAGATTGTAACTTCCATCAATGTAATTGTCAGCATCACTTCCAATCCACCATATGTTTTTTTCTCTCGCAAATATATATACACACACACATACATACACATAAATATATATATATATATACACACACACATAAATATATATACATATCCTTTTAAAAATATATATTTCCCTTTATTACTTTCCAACCCCACCACCCCTTCCCTAATTGGAGTAAACTAGTGAACAACAATGCTTAGGCCTCTACTTCCATCTTATACATACTATATACATTTTATGGACACAGTCAATTTTACAATAATTGTATTTTGTTTGTTTTTACTCCTGAACTTCCTCTACCCTCAACCTCTACGATCATTTTCATGATGTCCATCCGGTTTGCTTCTATATGCCATATCTTTACAACTGTGCTCTTTCACAAAAGCTCTCAACCTATAACCTAAATACTTATTATGGACACAGTTAGCTTTACATTAGTTATCTTGTTGTTATTAGTTGTTATTAGTCCCATCCTTCAACTCCATTCAACACCACCCATCCCAAGTATATTTGAATTGTTGAATGAGTTTAGAATTGTTGAATGAGTTTCCTGTAAACAATATATATTACATTCCTTCTCTTTGAGCCATGTAAATATTGTTCTTCTTTTGTTATTATCTGCTAAGCCATTACAATTATAACTGCCTATACTTATTTCACCACATACCATAATGACATACAAGTTTCAAATCTATTTATCATCATGTTTGTACATTTACCAATAACAAATACCATAGTGTCCATATAGCTGTACCATGATATTTGCATTGCTACTAAGTAACCCTCCAATTGTTCTCCACTAATCCCCCCGCTAAAACCCCTCCCCATCCCAAGTTGGGCCATCATCCCAGTGATCGGCATACCACCCCCGTCCCCCCGGATCCCTAGGCCCCCGAGAGGCCATGACCCATCCATCGAAAACAGCACACAGTGCCACCCACAAAACAGAATATATATATAGCTATTTAAAAATATATATCTATTCAAAATCTTGCATATCTTATTTTCCATCATTATCAATTAATACGCGTAATAAATGTTGGCAGTTCATGCGTAGGATTGTTACCTATAACCCAGATTGCCATTGTATTACATTACATTTTTGACAAGCAATTATTATTTTAGCAAACAATTATTGTGGTTCATCCTATATTCTCCCTAACATCCTTACCCCCTTGCAACAGATGTGGGATAAACACACACGTACATACTCTAACACACTCAACCCCTTTCCTCCACAATCAACCATAAGATCAGATGCTCAACGGATGTTACATCCCAGAGCCCAACTCAAGAAAGGACCTGATTTACGAATGCATATACAGTTACAGATGTTTGAGAAAGCATGCAATATTGAGCAAAAATTTACTACAATGTGAGATTTTATTAATCTATGTCGAGTCCTAGGTGATGGAGATCAGATCCACCCTCTTCACCTGAGACACAAACACTTTGGTCCCTCGTTGTAACCATTTTTCCCAAGCATCTCCGTGCAGTCAGACCTTTGATTATTTTGTGCCACCAGGGCCACAATAATAAGCCCCCTCTCTGATTGTCCAAGTGTGACCCCTCCCCATGGGTTACTGCAGCCAGTGTTGCCAGCACTGCCACTACTTGGGTGGGGGTACCCCACCGGAATCCCCACCGGCTAGGTACATGGTCATCAAGGTTTTCATTAGCAGCTTTGAAAATGTCCTTGTATATTATGCTTTCCCATCAGGGGGCTCTGGCTTTGTAGGACCAACCTTGCCAGGCAGGCTCAGAATCTTGTGGGGGTGGTGCTGCTCAAGTAGGTCTCTGACTGCATTTATTTTTCTGTTTGGGCTGCATATAGGCAACTCACAGCAGGCCCATAAAACAGATGGGGACTTCTCTTTGGTGTATGGGTCGCTCAGGTGGGTGTCTAAGATATAGGGTTGGGGATCGTTCCATCATGATAGGACAATAAAAAAATAGATTAGATGTATACTATATTTTAAAATGTATATCCCTCATGTGCACAAAATTGAAAGCTCTCTCTCACAACCCCTGCTCACAGACACACGTTGGCTCTGGGATATGCAACCATTTCCTTTCTCACTCACTTAACACCACACTTTTTCAAACACAAAAACGCACACCACACCTTCCATCACAATACATCCACACATACCCACATACTGTGCCTTCTATGTCTTCTGTTTGCTATGTTTTTATCTCCACTATGTTGATTGAGTACTTGCTTGTTAATTAGTTGTATTTGAAGATGTATTATTTTGCTTGTTATCTTTTCTTGTAATATCGTCTTATCCCTTTATAAAATACTATACATACAGTGAGGGAAAAAAGTATTTGATCCCCTGCTGATTTTGTACGTTTGCCCACTGACAAAGAAATGATCAGTCTATAATTTTAATGGTAGGTTTATTTGAACAGTGAGAGACAGAATAACAACAAAAAAATCCAGAAAATGTTTTAAATGAGGGAAATAAGTATTTGACCCCCTCTCAATCAGAAAGATTTCTGGCTCCCAGACGTCTTTTATACTGGTAACGAGCTGAGATTAGGAGCACACTCTTAAAGGGAGTGCTCCTAATCTCAGCTTGTTACCTGTATAAAAGACACCTGTCCACAGAAGCAATCAATCAATCAGATTCCAAACTCTCCACCATGGCCAAGACCAAAGAGCTCTCCAAGGATGTCAGGGATAAGATTGTAGACCTACACAAGGCTGGAATGGGCTACAAGACCATCGCCAAGCAGCTTGGTGAGAAGGTGACAACAGTTGGTGTGATTATTTGCAAATGGAAGAAACACAAAATAACTGTCAATCTCCCTCGGCCTGGGGCTCCATGCAATGATCATGAGTTGCAATGATCATGAGAACGGTGAGGAATCAACCCAGAACTACACGGGAGGATCTTGTCAATGATCTCAAGGCAGCTGGGACCATAGTCACCAAGAAAACAATTGGTAACACACTACGCCGTGAAGGACTGAAATCCTGCAGCGTCCACAAGGTCCCCCTGCTCAAGAAAGCACATTTACAGGGCCGTCTGAAGTTTGCCAATGAACATCTGAATGATTCAGAGGAGAACTGGGTGAAAGTGTTGTGGTCAGATGAGACCAAAATCGAGCTCTTTGGCATCAACTCAACTCGCCGTGTTTGGAGGAGGAGGAATGCTGCCTATTACCCCAAGAACACCATCCCCACCGTCAAACATGAAGGTGGAAACATTATGCTTTGGGGGTGTTTTTCTGCTAAGGGGACAGGACAACTTCACCGCATCAAAGGGACGATGGACGGGGCCATGCACCGTCAAATCTTGGGTGAGAACCTCCTTCCCTCAGCCAGGGCATTGAAAATGGGTCGTGGATGGGTATTCCAGCATGACAATGACCCAAAACACACGGCCAAGGCAACAAAGGAGTGGCTCAAGAAGAAGCACATTAAGGTCCTGGAGTGGCCTAGCCTCGAACCTTAATCCCATAGAAAATCTGTGGAGGGAGCTGAACGTTCGACTTGCCAAACGTCAGCCTCAAAACCTTAATGACTTGGAGAAGATCTGCAAAGAGGAGTGGGACAAAATCCCTCCTGAGATGTGTGCAAACCTGGTGGCCAACTACAAGAAATGTCTGACCAATGTGATTGCCAACAAGGGGTTTGCCACCAAGTACTAAGTCATGTTTTGCAGAGGGGTCAAATACTTATTTGCCTCATTAAAATGCAAATTAATTTATAACATTTTTGACATGCGTTTTTCTGGATTTTGTTGTTGTTATTCTGTCTCTCACTGTTCAAATTAACCTACCATTAAAATTATAGACTGATCTTGTCTTTGTCAGTGGGCAAACGTACAAAATCAGCAGGGGATCAAATACTTTTATCCCTCACTGTACTATAAATGTGCTTTATTATTACAATCCCTACTATGGCTAGTATTGGGTGTTCCATTATTCGACTCCTCTATTAGAACTTTCAGAATTGGGTAATTGTATCCAGGGGCGCAACTTTCACTGGGGACGGGGGGCATGTCCCCACATTCTGAAATTGCATTAAAAAATATGTATATGCCCCCCCCACTTCTAAAACCAAAGTTGCACCCCTGATTGTATTAACCTGCCTTGCCTTCTACTGATTTCATGCCCTTACGGCTGCTACAAGGTCCCTATTTTACAATTACATAGACTAATCAAAAAAAAGTGTTGTAAACAAAATAATGAAAAGGGCTGTCTGGTTCATCAATAAATAGACATAGATTTGTAGTTGCATGTATAGTTTTTTTTTTTTTTTACATGATTTGAGACTTGACTTGAAAACTTGTGACTCGACTTGACTTTTTTTATATTTTTGTATATATTTTTTCTTTTATTTTTGTTAGGGGGTAGATCAGCTTAATATTGCAGATAGATTGTAACTTCCATCAATGTAATTGTCTGCATCACTTCCAATCCCCCATGTTTCTATATATACACACACATATATATATATATATATATATATATATATATATATACAGTGAGGGAAAAAGTATTTGATCCCCTGCTGATTTTGTACGTTTGCCCACTGACAAAGAAATGATCAGTCTATAATTGTAATGGTAGGTTTATTTGAACAGTGAGAGACAGAATAACAACAACAAAATCAAGAGAAACGCATGTCAAAAATGTTATAGATTGATTTGCATTTTAATGAGGGAAATAAGTATTTGACCCCCTCTCAATCAGAAAGATTTCTGACTCCCAGGTGTCTTTTATACAGGTAACGAGCTGAGATTAGGAGCACACTCTTAAAGGGAGTGCTCCTAATCTCAGCTTGTTACCTGTATAAAAGACACCTGTCCACAGAAGCAATCAATCAATCAGATTCCAAACTCTCCACCATGGCCAAGACCAAAGAGCTCTCCAAGGATGTCAGGGACAAGATTGTAGACCTACACAAGGCTGGAATGGGCTACAAGACGATCGCCAAGCAGCTTGGTGAGAAGGTGGCAACAGTTGGTGCGATTATTCGCAAATGGAAGAAACACAAAATAACTGTCAATCTCCCTTGGTCTGGGGCTCCATGCAAGATCTCACCTCGTGGAGTTGCAATGATCATGAGAACGGTGAGGAATCAGCCCAGAACTACACGGGAGGATCTTGTCAATGATCTCAAGGCAGCTGGGACCATAGTCACCAAGAAAACAATTGGTAACACACTACGCCGTGAAGGACTGAAATTTTGGTTTGTCTAGGGGTTTGTAGGTTTAATGGGGTAATATCTTGTCTAGGCGTTTGTATGTTGATGGCTGCCTAGATTGGTTCTCAATTGGAGACAGCTGTGGTTTATTGTCTCTAATTGGGAGCCATATTTAAGGCAGCCATGGGCATCATGTGTTTGTGGGTAACTGTCTATGTTGAACGTTTGTTGCTTGTCTGTGCACTTACGTTATTTAGCTTCACGGTCGTTTGTTGTTTTGTTAGTTTTGGATAGTGTTCGGTTTCGTGTTTTTTCTCTCTTCCAAAATAAAGAGATGTATTTTGCACACGCTGCGCCTTGGTCCAATATCTCACAAGAAGACGATCGTGACAGAATTACTCACCAATCTAGGACCAAGCGGCGTGTCAAGCGGCAACAGGACCCACCTACACAGGATTCATGGACATGGGAGGAGATACTGGATGGAAAGGGTCCTTGGGCACAACCGGGAGAATATCGCCTCCCTCGTGAAGAGCTGGAGGCAGCTAAAGCCGAGAGGAGGCGATATGAGGAGGCAGCACGGAGGCAAGGCTGGAAGCCCGTGAGTACTACCCAAAAATTTCTTGGGGGGCCTTAAAGGGAGTGTGGCGAAGTCAGGTAGGAGACCTGCGCCTACTCCCTGTACTTACCGTGGAGAGCGAGAGTACGGGCAGACACCGTGTTACGCAGTAGAGCGCATGGTGTCTCCTGTACGCGTGCATAGCCCGGTTCGGTACATTCCAGCTCCACGTATCGGCCGGGCTAGATTGAGCGTTGAGCCGGATGTCATGAAGCCGGCCCAACGCATCTGGCCACCAGTGCGTCTCCTCGGGCCGGCTTACATGGCACCAGCCTTACGCATGGTGTCCCCGGTTCGCCTACATAGCCCGGTGCGGGTTATTCCACCTTCCCGTACTGGTCGGGCGACGGGGAGCATACAACCAGGTAAGGTTGGGCAGGCTCAGTGCTCAAGGGAGCCAGTAAGCCTGCACGGTCCGGTATTTCCGGCGCCACCTCCCCGCTCCAGCCCAGTACCACCAGTGCCTACACCACGCACCAAGCCTCCTGTGTGTCCCCAGAGTCCTGTGCGTCCTGTTGCTGCTCCCCGCACTAGCCCTGAGATGCGTGTTCTCAGCCCGGTACCTCCAGTTCCGGCACCACGCACCAGGCCTATAGTGCGTCTCGGCCGGCCAGAGTCTGCCGTCTGCCCAACGGCGCCTGAACTGCCCGTCTGCCCAACGGCGCCTGAACTGCCCGTCTGCCCAACGGCGCTTGAACTGCCCGTCTGCCCAACGGCGCCTGAACTGCCCGTCTGCCATGAGCCTTTAGAGCCGTCCGCCAGACCGGAGCCGCTAAAGCCTTCCGCCAGACAGGAGCCGCTAGAGCCTTCCGCCAGACAGGAGCAGCCGAAGCCTTCCGCCAGACAGGAGCAGCCAGAGCCTTCCGCCAGACAGGATCAGCCAGAGCCTTCCGCCAGCCATGAGCAGCCAGATCCGTCAGCCAGCCATGAGCAGCCAGATCCGTCAGCCAGCCATGAGCAGCCAGATCCGTCAGCCAGCCATGAGCAGCCAGATCCGTCAGCCTGCCATGAGCAGCCAGATCCGTCAGCCTGCCATGAGCAGCCAGATCCGTCAGCCAGCCATGAGCAGCCAGATCCTTCAGCCAGCCATGAGCAGCCAGATCCGTCAGCCAGCCATGAGCAGCCAGATCCTTCAGCCAGCCATGAGCAGCCAGATCCGTCAGCCAGCCATGAGCAGCCAGATCCGTCAGCCAGCCAGGAGCAGCCAGATCCGTCAGCCAGCCATGAGCCGTCCAGCCAGGATCCGCCAGAGCCGTCCAGCCAGGATCCGCCAGAGCCGTCCAGCCAGGATCCGCCAGAGCCGTCCAGCCAGGATCCGCCAGAGCCGTCCAGCCGGGATCCGCCAGAGCCGTCCAGCCAGGATCCGCCAGCCAGCCAGGATCCGCCAGAGCCAGCCAGCCAGGATCCGCCATTCAGTCCGGTGCTGCCCCTTAGTCCGGTGCTGCCCCTTAGTCCGGTGCTGCCCCTTAGCCCGGTGCTGCCCCTTATCCTGGTGCTGATCCTTATCCTGGTGCTGCCCCTTAGTCCGGTGCTGCCCCTTAGTCCGGTGCTGCCTCTTAGTCCGGTGCTGCCCCTTAATCCAGTGGGGTTAAGTTGGAGGGTGGTCATTTGGAGGAGGCTACGAAAGCGGGTAGTGACTATGGTGGGGTGGGGACCACGACCAGTGCCAGAGCCGCCACCGTGGACAGACGCCCACCCAGACCCTCCCCTAGACTTTATGCTGGTGCGCCCGGAGTTCGCACCTTAAGGGGGGGGTTATGTCACACCCTGGCCTTAGTTATCTTTGTTTTCATTAATAATTTAGTTAGGTCAGGGTGTGACATGGTGAAGTATGTGTTTTGGTTTGTCTAGGGGTTTGTAGGTTTAATGGGGTAATATCTTGTCTAGGTGTTTGTATGTTGATGGCTGCCTAGATTGGTTCTCAATTGGAGACAGCTGTGGTTTATTGTCTCTAATTGGGAGCCATATTTAAGGCAGCCATGGGCATCATGTGTTTGTGGGTAACTGTCTATGTTGAACGTTTGTTGCTTGTCTGTGCACTTACGTTATTTAGCTTCACGGTCGTTTGTTGTTTTGTTAGTTTTGGATAGTGTTCGGTTTCGTGTTTTTTCTCTCTTCCAAAATAAAGAGATGTATTTTGCACACGCTGCGCCTTGGTCCAATATCTCACAAGAAGACGATCGTGACAGGGTGTTTTTCCGCTAAGGGTACAGGACAACTTCACCGCATCAAAGGGACGATGGACGGGGCCATGTACCGTCAAATCTTGGGTGAGAACCTCCTTCCCTTAGCCAGGGCATTGAAAATGGGTCGTGGATGGGTATTCCAGCATGACAATGACCCAAAACACACGGCCAAGGCAACAAAGGAGTGGCTCAAGAAGAAGCACATTAAGGTCCTGGAGTGGCCTAGCCAGTCTCCAGACCTTAATCCCATAGAAAATCTGTGGAGGGAGCTGAAGGTTCGAGTTGCCAAACGTCAGCCTCGAAACCTTAATGACTTGGAGAAGATCTGCAAAGAGGAGTGGGACAAAATCCCTCCTGAGATGTGTGCAAACCTGGTGGCCAACTACAAGCAACATCTGACCTCTGTGATTGCCAACAAGGGTTTTGCCACCAAGTACTAAGTAATGTTTTGCAGAGGGGTCAAGTACTTATTTCCCTCATTAAAATGCAAATCAATTTATCACATTTTTGACATGCGTTTTTCTGGATTTTTTTGTTGTTATTCTGTCTCTCACTGTTCAAATAAACCTACCATTAAAATTATAGACTGATCATGTCTTTGTCAGTGGGCAAACGTACAAACTCAGCAGGGGATCAAATACTTTTTTCCCTCACTGTATATATATATATATATATATATATACCATATATATATACACATATATATATACATATATACATACACATATATACATACATACATACATACATACATACATACATACATACATACACACATACCCTTTAAAAAATATATATTTCCCTTTATTACTTTCCAACCCCACCACCCTTTCCCTAATTGGAGTAAACTAGTGAACAACAATGCTTAGGCCTCTACTTCCAGCTTATACTTACTATATACATTTTATGGACACAGTCAATTTTTCAATAATTATATTTTGTTTGTTTTTTCTCCTGAACTTCTTCTACTCTCAACCTCTCCGATCATTTTCATGATGTCCATCCGGTTTGCTTCTATATGCCATATCTTTCTAACTGTGCTCTTTCACAAAAGCTCCCAACCTACAACCTATATACTTATTTTTATATATTTTTTTAAATTTTTAAGTCATTTAGCAGACGCTCTTATCCAGAGCGACTTACAGTTAGTGAGTGCATACGCCATGCTCTACCAACTGAGCTACATCCCTGCTGGCCATTCCCTCCCCTACCCTGGACAACGCTGGGCCAATTGTGCGCCGCCCCATGGGTCTCCCGGTCGCGGCCGGCTACGACAGAGCCTGGATTCGAACCAGGATCTCTAGTGGCACAGCTAGCACTGCGATGCAGTATGCTTACATTATTAGTTATCTTGTTATTAGTTGTTGTTAGTTGTTATTAGTCCGATCCTTCAACTCCATTCAACACCACCCATCTATCTCTTAACACCCACCATCCATATAGGATTTCTATTTGCCATATATTTTTCAACTGTACTGTGATGTTTTACAAAAGTTCTGAACCTTTCTATTCTCATTGTTTCTACAGATTGTAAATTGAAAATAAACATTTTTGCTAAAAGTATTATTATATTATTGATCGATTGACTGTGACTTCAGATCACCCAGTAATGCTATCTGCAAGGTTAGCTCCAGGTAAATATTACAATCCTTTAGCCATTCCTGGACCTGTGTCCAAAAGCTACAAATGGACAGTACCAAAACAAATGATCTAATGATTCTATCTCTTCACAGCAAAATCTGCAGAGATTGTATCCCCCATATAAATAACATTCTATTGGTAGCAAGAAATTTATATAATAATTTAAATTGAAAAATTCTAAGTTTTGAATCCGGTGTTGTTTTGCGTATCAGTTCATAAACACTATACCATGGGATCGGTACATCAAAAATCTCTTCCCAACTATTTTGCAATCTATATGGGACGGCTGTCAATCCTTTGGTCCTTAAATGAAACTGGTATACTTTTTTATTTATCACAATTTTCTTTAACCAATTATGTTCTTTAATGCAGGGCCGACAGACAAGTTCCTTACTTTTTCCCCCTTCCACTTTCCTCTTCCATTTTTGCGGTAATGCTGCAATTATTTGGTTGTAATTTTGGGTAGAGCAGACATTTCCATATGTTTTTGTTAGCTGCATGTGCGACATAACTCCACCAGTCCTACCTATGATATAATTTACAAAGATTATACCTTTTTTAAACATTTTGTCAAAAAATAATGGTTTTTTATCAATTAATATATTTGAGTTTAACCACAATATTTGTTGCATTATTTGTTCTGTCGTTTCTGGAGGATTAAATTGAAATTGCAACCAACTTTCTATGGCTTGTTTTAGAAATAGTGATATTTGGGAGATGATTTCCTTTTCAAATAACTCAAAGTGAGAGGTTGTAATCTGAATAAAGGGAAAAAGGCCATTCTTGAAAATTGGGTGAGACAATCTTACTAATTTGCTAGAGAACCAGTTCGGATTTAAGTATAACTTTTGTATGACTGAAGCTTTTAGTGATAGGTCTAATGCTTTAATATTTAATAAATTCTGTCCTCCGAATTCATATTCATTATATAAATAAGCCCGTTTAATTTTGTCTGGCTTGCCGTTCCAAATAAAATGGAATATTTTTTTCTCATATAATTTAAATAACTGTTCGCTAGGCGTAGGCAAGACCATAAGCAAATAGGTAAACTGGGATAATACTAAAGAGTTAATCAGGGTGATTTTTCCACAAATTGACAGGTATTTACCTTTCCATGGTAGCAAGATCTTATCTATTTTTGCTAACTTTCTATTAAAATTTATTGGAGTGAGATCATTTATTTCCTTTGGGATATGTATTCCGAGTATATCCACATCACCATCAGACCATTTTATTGGTAAACTACATGGTAATGTAAAAATTGTATTTTTTAGTGATCCAATACGTAATATAGTACATTTATCATAATTTGGTTGTAATCCAGAGAGGTTAGAAAATGTATCTAGATCCTCTATGAGGCTGTGGAGGCATTCACATTGTGGATTTAAAAGAAAATATGAATCATCAGCATACAATGACACCTTTGTTTTTAATCCCTGGATTTCTAATCCCTTGATATTATTGTTGGATCTGATTTTAATAGCTAACATCTCGATGGCCATAATAAATAGATATGCTGATAGTGGACAACCTTTTTTCACTCCTCTTGACAGTTTAAAACTTTCTGAGAAATAGCCATTATTTACAATTTTATACCTAGGGTTACTATACATGATCTTGACCCATTTTATAAGAGATTCTCCAAAATTGAAATGCTCCAGGCATTTATATATAAACCCCAGTCGTACTTTATCAAATGCCTTTTCGAAGTCTGCTATGAATAGCAGGCCTGGTTTCCCAGATTTTCCATAGTGTTCTATTGTTTCCAGTACTTGCCTTATATTATCTCTAATGTATCTTCCATGTAAAAAAACTGTCTCGACTTGACTTGCTCTTAGAATGCATGACTTGGACTTGACTCAAGTCTTGACCCGTTCTACTTGGGACTCGACTTGAGACTCGGACCTTGTGACTTGAGACTTGCTTTTGACTAGAATAATAGTGACTTGGTCCCAACTCTGGGTTTAGGTAAGGGTTATGGTTAGCGTTACAGTAGGGGTTAAGGTTAGGGTTTAGGGTAGGGATGTCCAAAGGATCCTGGATAGCACTAACCCTGTAGCTCCGATCCCATCCTATTGACTGTACAGTATGCAGCACCATGAGCTTTCCCGCCGGGGTCAGAACCAAGCAAGTACACATTGTTACATGTTGCTGGCCTATTCTTTAGGACGATTCTTCTTTGTTGGCGGTATTCTGACTTGAGATCTGCTCACTTAGTAACTGTAGTAACAGTGGTTGACATGGGGCCGATCAGACAGAGTTTACAAATGAACCTCAAAAGGACTTCTTAAAGGACTTTGTTTTGGCAACATTGTGTATTTAACATATTCTTGGCTTGGTCCCAAATGACCACTTGCTATAAACTGGGTTGTTTCTGATATTGATTATTGGATTGCGTGTCCACTCAGTCGTCCTCTGGCATCTTGTCTAAGGTCAAGTTATTTCCTTGAAATAGCTACTACCTTCTATACTCTCAATAAGTGTCTGGCCACATTAGCTTTGAACCAGAGATGGACGAACAACAAAATCCCTCCTAGGGAAAGATGAGAGAGACCTCTCCACTCCTCCTAATAAAGAACAAAGCATGAACAACTCATCATTACTGTGTTAGCAAATTGACTGCAAGGCTTTTTAAAATGATGACACTCAGATAGGAAGTCAGTCCCCTCTGGTCTGTAGAGTATACTATTGAGGTGACATAGATATCTGGATTCGCTGACAGAGGTGAGAGGCAGAGAGGTTCAGTTCTCATAGGGAGAATCTCAATTGCATTTCCTTGATTCCTTGCGTCTTCTCCGCTTACCTTTTTCTCAAAACCCATTGGATGAGTAGGTCGGAGGGGTAGGACCTTCTCATCAAAAGGGTTTTGAGAAGGAGGTGCGGAGAAGACGCGAGGAATCAATTAAATACAATTGAGATTCTCCCTTTATTGTACAAATAAAATACTGTGTGTGGGATGCTCTAATCAAATCAGGACCCATTTTCGTGTTAATGCTATTCTAAATAGTCGTATGTTCCACGGCATTTGCCCATTACGGACAATGCTGTTCTCTGAAAATGTTTGATTGTATATTATCATACAAAGAGATACTCTGTGACTGCAGTGTTGTGGAAACAACTCATTGCAACCGGATAAATAATTAATATTTGATGTGTAGACTAGCCAGTATACAGTACGTGGGGGATTTGTAAATATGCACAGCAGTCTTTCAGTCCAACGAGAAGAAACCTGTTTGCCGTAGGACTTTAGGAATAACGGTAACAGTAGTGCCCTACAGAAGAGAGAACCCACCTTGGCAGTCCTCCGTTATCAGAGCCCACCCACTGGGCACAGACGTCAGTTCAACATCTAGTTTTTTGGTTGAGTTGTCGACTAATGTGAATTTAACGTGACATAAAAAAAAAATCTAAATTCCCTTACGTTAATGACTTTTTTCAATCCAATCAGTTTTCCATTTAATTTTTTTAAAATTATGACGTGGAAACAATGTTGATTCAACCAGTTTTTGCCCAGTGGGCAGCTACCAATCATTGTGTTTGGGATTTGTTTTCCTGGCACAGCTTATACACAACGGGAAACCTTTTTCAAGTCAGCGCACAGTAAAAATGTAATTATACTGTACATGGATTTCATTATATTGTCCTGTTTGGATTTTGACATTGACTACCATACCAAATGTTCTCACATTCAATGCTTGTAGGAGGACTGTCCATAACAATAGTTTGAGGCTAAAGGACTCATTAGAGCAATTATTAAAAGCTTAATTACAGCTAATTAGTCATTGATTGATTTTCAGTGGCCTCCACTATTCGATGCTGATAACCGGTAATTGTGGTAATTGTGTCAAATGAGCTACAGGCAAAGTTTAAACCCACTAGTGACTCATTAGTCCCTTTCATCTTCTAAAACTTATGGAGAGTGTTCTACAATATGGTATGCTTTGTTTTTAAATGTGTCTTTCTGCCAGTACAGCGTTCAATGAGACACCAAGGTTGTGTTAGCAGGTCTCATTTCTATTTTACCTTTATTTAACTAGGCAAGTCAGTTAAGAACAAATTCTTATTTACAACGACGGCCTACACCGGCCAAACCCGGACGACGCTGGGCCAATTGTGCACCGCCCTATGGGACTCCCAATCACGGCTGGTTGTGATACAGCCTGGAATAGAACCAGGGGGTCTGTAGTGACGCCTCAAGCACTGAGATGCAGTGCCTTAGACCACTGTGCCACTCGGGAGCCCTCATTTGGCACAAAACAGAAGAACAATGAAACAAGGAGGTAGCCTACTACGTGAACTTCCAATAAACAACGCTTGTTTTTGTTCTCCATTGTTCTTTCTTTGTTCTCCGCAAGAAGCTAATTATTTGTTACTTTGAACATACAGATATAAGATCTTAATTTGATCACTCTTTTGCTGCTGAGAATTTTCCTGCACAGCAGGAAATGCAAACTTGTAGTGTATTTGAGTTTTAGAAAGGCTTCTAAAGTTTTACCACTTTTACATTTCAGACTTGATTCGCCCTAACGAAAAATTTATCAACCCCTACAAAAATGTCCATTAATTACAATCCACATAATAATTCACATTTCCTGTTGCTGCAGGATTATTTTCCTGCTGTAGCAAACTGTGTCAAATTAAGATCCCACTGTAGTGTGTTCTACAGTGACTAAGTCTCTGGGTTTTGAAGTCTGTATTCTTCAGTCAGCCAGACAGGCCAGACATGCCAGGGCCATCAGTGTCACCGCAGGACCCACAGCCCACCTCTGCACACTCCCCACTTACATGGCAGCTATACCTTCTGGGAGAAAGCACAGAGCTCTCGCCATCTTTAAACGCCTGACAGATGTGCTAATGATGGTCCTATTTTCCCATCAGTGCACATTGAGTATATGAAGGGCTTCAAAGAGCAGGCCAACTTTCATGTCTGAATAATTCGCCGCCATAGTTCATGTAGGCATATTCTTTTTTTTTATGTCACATTGGTATCCATGGCTTTGTAGAAGTTTATTGGAATTGTCATGTCATTGCATCATGGGATGAAACAACACAAAGTAACAACATCAAACATCGAAACGTCGTGTCAATTCAACAGAGGCCTTTGAAGTACATGATCAAGGACCTGTCAGTATCTTCTGTACATCATATTTGACACACAATGTGGGCATAATAAACCGGCACAAAGTTATACTGTTGAAATATAGTTTTTCAAGATAAACTCAGTGATTGAATGGGTAATATATAGGGAAAAGCCCATAGAATGACATCTATGTGAATTATAGGATCTCTGTGGAGAAGCCTATGTAATTATTCCAAGATTAATGAGCACTGTGCTGCCAATGTCAGCAGGGTTGTTTATCTGTCATTTGGAACAGCAGCCAGACAGGTAGTTGGCGAATGGGTAAGAGTCCATTTATACCCACCAAATATGCAGCAATTGTACGTTTTTGCCTTCTGCCACTCAGTACCTTTTATGGTAGATTTAATGAGAGGCTCTTTTGTAGGCAACCGCATAATTTCATGAACTAGTTCTCCAGTGACCATGGTTACAGTATGATTATTTATTCCATATGAATGCTCTGTCTGGTACAAACTGCCATAAAGCCACATAGCCTGCTGTAGTGATTTTATAAGTTATTTTAATGTTACAATTCAGTTCTACAAGTGAATGGAATAAATTATACATGAAACAATGACAATATTGTTTAAATTTATTTTATTTAACCTTTATTTAACCAAGCAAGTCAATTAAGAACAAATTCGCATTTACAGAGATGGCCTGGCAAGTGGCGAGAGGCAAGTGTGGCGCTGAAGAAATCAAAGTAAATTGTAATGAAAGAAATGTGCCTGATCTTGTTCTACTGTATATTAGTAATCCGTTTTCAGTGTTACATTCAAGTGTAACCAAAAAGTCTAACCAAAAGCTCCAAATATATTGGATCAAAATTGCAGACTGTCTTTTTTCCAGTATAAGAGATGTAAAATATGTTCTACAGCTCACATCCCTTCGCTAATGAATAGAGCTCTAATGAATTGAGATGTCACATAATAACTGAGCCAGTTAAAATGAACCATTGACATTGCACTGTATAACTATATAGGACTAATTTAGGATGGTTTCATGACTGTTCTCTTATAAAATAAACCTTAATGTGCCCCAAACTGTACCGGGTTGCCAGATAACCTTGTGCACAATCTTTAATGACAATACAGCATCAACAATAGACTTCTCAGTCTTAACTATCTTATGAAACATAATAACCAGCATCTTTAGAAACACAATAACCAGCATCTTTAGAAACACAATAACCAGCATCTTTAGAAACACAATAACCAGCATCTTTAGAAACACAATAACCAGCATCTTTAGAAACACAATAACCAGCGTCTTTAGAAACACAATAACCAGCATCCTTAGAAACACAATAACCAGCATCTTTAGATATACAATAACCAGCGTCTTTAGAAACACAATAACCAGCATCCTTAGAAACACAATAACCAGCATCTTTAGATATACAATAACCAGCGTCTTTAGAAACACAATAACCAGCGTCTTTAGAAACACAATAACCAGCATCTTTAAAAACACAATAACCAGCCTCTTTATAAACACAATAACCAGCATCTTTAGAAATACAATAACCAGCACCTTTAGAAACACAATAACCAGCATCTTTAGAAACACAATAACCAATGTCTTTAGAAACACAATAACCAGCATCTTTAGAAACACAATAACCAGCATCTTTAGAAACGCAATAACCAGCATCTTTAAAAACACAATAACCAGCCTCTTTATAAACACAATAACCAGCATCTTTAGAAACACAATAACCAGCATCTTTAGAAACACAATAACCAATGTCTTTAGAAACACAATAACCAGCATCTTTAGAAACACAATAACCAGCATCTTTAGAAACGCAATAACCAGCATCTTTAAAAACACAATAACCAGCCTCTTTATAAACACAATAACCAGCATCTTTAGAAATACAATAACCAGCACCTTTAGAAACACAATAACCAGCATCTTTAGAAACACAATAACCAATGTCTTTAGAAACACAATAACCAGCATCTTTAGAAACACAATAACCAGCATCTTTAGAAACACAATAACCAGCGTACAATAACCAGTGTGTACTGTAGAGCGATGAAACCTGCTTTCTGTTTTGTTTTGAGCTGATGATGACTAACCCAGGATAATGTAACTTCAAGACTATAAAGGACTATACAGAGCGTCAGTCATACTCTATATTATACAATGTTACTTACTTATTACTTAGCTATTTACTCCTCTTTGTAAGATGTGGAGCACAAGGCTGCTACAAGCCCACACTATGCTAGATGCCACGGGTCCTTTGCAGCTTTTTCAGCTTCACCCCATGGCCCCCTGGTCGTCTCCCTTGTAGTGTCCACTGATTGGTAGTCTTTGCTACGACTTCTAATTCCATCCTAAGTTCAAGTAGCCATCTTATTTTATATATACTGTATTAGTTGTTGTGCTTTTTGATCTGACCCTGGTGTAGATATCCTGGGCCTGTATTCATAAAGCTTCTCAAAGTAGGAGTCAGTGCTGGTCTAGGATCAGTTTAGCCTTTTAGATCATAATGAATGTGATTATATGGACAGGAGGGACCTGATCCTAGAGAGGACAGTGATTCAGAGCTTCACGGTAAAACATATGACATCAGTAAGCAAAAGGTAATTGTTAGTAAAATGCTTGAGCAATGAGGGTAAAAGTTTAAGGTGCACTTACTGTGTAGCAACCTCTTTGATCAGATGTACAGTGGGGAAAAAAAGTATTTAGTCAGCCATTGTGCAAGTTCTCCCACTTAAAAAGATGAGAGAGGCCTGTAATTTTCATCATAGGTACACGTCAACTATGACAGACAAATTGAGAATTTTTTTCTCAGAAAATCAACATTGTAGCATTTTTTATGAATTTATTTGCAAATTATGGTGGAAAATAAGTATTTGGTCACCTACAAACAAGCAAGATTTCTGGCTCTCACAGACCTGTAACTTCTTCTTTAAGAGGCTCCTCTGTCCTCCACTCGTTACCTGTATTAATGGCACCTGTTTGAACTTGTTATCAGTATAAAAGACACCTGTCCACAACCTCAAACAGTCACACTCCAAACTCCACTATGGCCAAGACCAAAGAGCTGTCAAAGGACACCAGAAAAAAAATTGTAGACCTGCACCAGGCTGGGGAAGACTGAATCTGCAATAGGTAAGCAGCTTGGTTTGAAGAAATCAACTGTGGGAGCAATTATTAGGAAATGGAAGACATACAAGACCACTGATAATCTCCCTCGATCTGGGGCTCCACGCAAGATCTCACCCCGTGGGGTCAAAATGATCACAAGAACGGTGAGCAAAAATCCCAGAATCACACGGGGGACCTAGTGAATGACCTGCAGAGAGCTGGGACCAAAGTAACAAAGCCTACCATCAGTAACACACTACGCCGCCAGTGACTCAAATCCTGCAGTGCCAGACGTGTCCCCCTGCTTAAGCCAGTACATGTCCAGGCCCGTCTGAAGTTTGCTAGAGTGCATTTGGATGATCCAGAAGAGGATTGGGAGAATGTCATATGGTCAGATGAAACCAAAATATAACTTTTTGGTAAAAACTCAACTCGTCGTGTTTGGAGGACAAAGAATGCTGAGTTGCATCCAAAGAACACCATACCTACTGTGAAGCATGGGGTGGAAACATCATGCTTTGGGGCTGTTTTTCTGCAAAGGGACCAAAATGACTGATCTGTGTAAAGGAAAGAATGAATGGGGCCATGTATCGTGAGATTTTGAGTGAAAACCTCCTTCCATCAGCAAGGGCATTGAAGATGAAACGTGGCTGGGTCTTTCAGCATGACAATGATCCCAAACACACCGCCCGGGCAACGAAGGAGTGGCTTCGTAAGAAGCATTTCAAGGTCCTGGAGTGGCCTAGCCAGTCTCCAGATCTCAACCCCATAGAAAATCTTTGGAGGGAGTTGAAAGTCTGTGTTGCTCAGCGACAGCCCCAAAACATCACTGCTCTAGAGGAGGTCTGCATGGAGGAATGGGCCAAAATACCAGCAACAGTGTGTGAAAACCTTGTGAAGACTTACAGAAAACGTTTGACCTGTGTCATTGCCAACAAAGGGTATATAACAAAGTATTGAGAAACTTTTGTTATTGTCCAAATACTTATTTTCCACCATAATTTGCAAATAAATTCATAAAAAATCCTACAATGTGATTTTCTGGAAATTTTTTTCTCATTTTGTCTGTCATAGTTGACGTGTACCTATGATGAAAATTACAGGCCTCTCTCATCTTTTTAAGTGGGAGAACTTGCACAATTGGTGGCTGACTAAATACTTTTTCCCCCACTGTAAATCAACCAGATTTAAAATGGAAAAGCTTTTTGCTATCGTCAAACGAACCCACTGAACTAAAATAGATAGCATTGTGTACAAGGAGTACGACCAATCAGTAAAAGTAAATTCTGCATGATTTGGAATGTCTGATGTCTGTTATTCCTCAAGGAGGAATAATTGCACTAGAGTAGTGTCAACAAGAGAGGCAATCAAGGCTTATGGTGGAAAGTCATTTACTGAAAATGACTTGGCAAAGGCAATTGAATTACCTGTCCAATACAACATCTGTCCTAGTGGTGGACTGCTTTATTGGCCATGTCAGGTATCCCTCACAGAATTACAAGTTTTCCAATTGCTTGTCCATAGAATCAGCTGTAATTATGCTGGAGATTGTCCATCGAAGTCATCCTGTCCATTATCATTTTACGGGCTTGTACTGTCCTCCCGTATGTACTATTTACTGCAAGATGCAGTGCGTGCGTTCACGTGTGCGTGCATTTAAGGGAAAGAGAGTGAGAGTGATTGAGCATTCCTGTACTCTCTCTCTGAGGAAACCCTTGTGTAAAGCCAGTTAACAGAAACACCCCATGAATGCATTGTTAGCGTGTCTTGGCTGAAGTTATGACATGGAGAGTGGCTGTAAACAAACCAACATTAGACAGAGACTAATTCTCATCCAGACAGCCTTGGAGCTTCATTCTGCCAATTGGGCGAGTGCAGCCGTCCCCATGAATTTAGCCTTAGAGGACATGAAGGGAAATGCAGTCCAAGGCCCATTCATTGGGATGGATGGTTCCAGATGACTTTACATTCATCTAAAATCCTCTGACATGAGGGAACAAAGAAAGGATATCCTGTACCCTGTGCACGCATGCAGCCTTATCCTCCCGTAATGTTATAACTGAATGAAGAGGCTTTGTGGATTACATTTATACGAGAGATGACAGAAATGCATTTCGGGATGGTCTAAAGAAAGGGACGCTCAATGAAAAGGGTGGTGCATCCTGAAATAACTTTCTCTACCAAGAGGGTAAGTAAAAAGCTTTGATGCACTGATTGAAAGGAAGACCAAAATATGCACGTACAGAGCTGAAGTGGTAGTCGATGAAGCACTCACTCTGCCCCTTGTAATCATATTCATACCTTGCTGGTACAATCCCCTCTCCGGATGGTATGTCAGCTAAATCCGTCTCGCCCTCCTGGCTGCCCACCAATAACACCCCTCGAGTCGTCATCCCAGAATGGAGCAGCGAGTGGTCATAGGGGAGACCTTCAATAACTTTTACAAATCAAACCCTGATAGGCCGTCAGTCTCATTGTGTCGAACAAGAACATCCCAGGGATGCAAGATAAAATCTGTATCTGCAGCATATTCCTGGGTGTGGTAGCTAGTGGCAGACAGATGCTGAGTATGGCTTTTAATGTCATAAAGGTCCCGAACACTGAAAATCATGTTTTTCATCAAATTGGATGATATTTGGATGAAACCAGTTCATAGTAAGTTGACCCAAGTATAAAAAAAAGTACTGTAGTTGGACAAAGTTGACAAAGTTCATCATAAAGTTACTGGTCCCCTCCCCCGTGTCAAATGCTTAGATTCAGGGGGAAGGAATTACTTCCGGCATTATGCAACGTCATGTAATTAAAATATGTAACGCCTTAAAAACATTATCACATGTGGGCATCATACGGCTTTGTTTACAAACCGTAAAATAGCTCAAGCAGAACAATACTGGTAACTAACCCATTTTCTATATATTTCTTTTTAGCAGTCATTTTTACTCCCGTTTTTCTCCACAATTTCAAGCCAGCCGCAACAATGTGTCGGAGGAAACATCGTTCAACTGATGACCGAAGTCAGCTTGCAGGCGCCCGGCCCACCACAAGAGCACGATGAGCCAAGTAAAGCCCCCCCGGCCAAACCCTCCTCTTACCCGGACGACGCTGGGCCAACTGTGCACCGCCCTATGGGACTCCCGGTCACGGCCGGGATCCCCAGGCTGTAGTGACATTTTAGAAAATTCAACATCTACTCTGTCTGCACAGCTTCCCAGGCAACCACCGCAGCAGTAATGCTGTGATACAAAATCAGCTTTCCCAAGGCAAAGAAGGGGGGATATGCTGTGAAGCCTGTGAAGACAGACCCAACATGCTGTCATAGTTAATCATTTCAGATAAATTGAGCATTTCAGGTACACACATTCCAAATACAAACAATGAACATTTCACCAAAAAGTGCACAACCAAATATTGCATATTTCAAATTGAGTACTTAAAAAATACCAGAAAACACATTGTAGAATGAGTAGATCACTACATAAACAAATTGATAGCATCATAACTCAGAACAGTAAATAAAAGGAAATTAAATTCACTACCCATTTAACAAACATTTCTCTTTTCAAAAACATTACAGGCTACGTAGACTCCTGGATCTCCTCTTTAACAAGGTCACTCTTGATCCAGAGCAGTAGGTGGGGAAGCTGTGCGAGCTCTCCATCCCAGGACCCCTGTCTGCCCAGTGTGAGAGGCCTGACAAGGAGGAGGCCATAGCTGGATTAGTCTCCCGCCTCAATCTTGGGGATGACTGAAGCCAAGTGGGTGACTGAAGCCTGCTTGATTGAAGTGGGGTACATGTGTCCCCCTCCTCTCCCCCTCCCCTCCCCATCAATCTCTGTAGTTGGTTGCATTTCCTAAAGCCTAAGTAATTCCCTTCTACGTGACCCACTTTGTCTAGTTTTTTGTAAGCATTCAGACGGGAGATGAGTGTTACAAATTGTACGAATCAATGGATCCTGCACACTGTAGGGGGCCAGGTGCCTATATTAAGCTAATGGCTCTGTTTATTTTTTCTGTCAAATGATGTCTCACCATTATTTATGACCTTTATTTCTCATGAGTGTTCATATTGATCAATATTTCAGCAATGCTGGCCTATTTTAAATGATAAAATAAATGGCTGATCAATACATACAATTCTGAACATATTGTAATTTATAATGCTAATGCAGAGGCACCAATAAACTGTACCCTTATTGTATACTGTTTTCATGTACATTCTCTTATGTCTAAGCTTCTAAGGTGACTCAGGCTTTACTAATTATTGTGAAGAAGTGTATCAGTAAACTGTATTCTGTAATTAATTACAAGACAATAGAAGTGCATTTGTGTATTGCTGCTGTTTGTCTGATATCCAACAGTCCATGGTCAGCTCTGTTGACCATGAGATCATTTTGTAGAGAAGATGTGGTGAGGTATACTATTTAGGCTCGGAATTACACGTGGCCCATTGTTTACCTTGTTACCTGGCAATGACCACAAGGGTGTTTTTAAAGAGCTGTCAGTCAAGGTAAGCTCATGGATATAAGCTACACGCCCGCTCAGCCTGTTCTTTCAGGCTTCCTGATAGTTAGAGTTGAGAGAAAAGGTACAATTTCTTCAATTCTGATCATTTTTATAGTGTAAAAATATTATGTGTCAGGGCATCAGTGAAATGCGGTAGGCGAAGTCAAGCGCAGGACACAGAGCTGATCAGAAGACGTACTTTACTCGAAGGTAAAACAAATAACAACAACCTCCACACAGGGAGGGAACAAACCCGCACACTAACGACAGCCGAAACAATAACAAACACACACAACACACAGTGTAAGACAGAGGGTTAAATAGGGAAGACATCACCACATAATGGGAAACAGGTGTAACCAATAAAGACAGAACAAGTCGAACATCGATACATGGATCGGTAGCAGCTAGTACTCCGGTGACGACGAACGCCGAAGCCTGCCCGAGCAAGGAGGAGGGACAGCCTCGGCTGAATCCGTGACAGTACCCCCCCCTTGACACGCGGCTCCAGCCGTGCGCCGACCCAGGCCTCGGGGACGGCCAGGAGGACGCGGAACAGGGCGGGTCGGATGACTCTGGTGGAAATCCCTCAACATGGAGGGATCTAGGATGTCCCTCCTAGGGACCCAGCACCGTTCCTCCGGACTGTACCCCTCCCACTCCACGAGATACTGCAGGCCCCCCACCCGACGCCTCGAATCCAAGATGGAACGGACCGAGTACGCCGGAGCCCCCTCGATGTCCAGTGGGGGCGGCGGAACCTCCCGTACCTCAGACTCCTGGAGTGGACCAGCTACTACCGGCCTGAGGAGAGACACATGGAATGAGGGGTTAATACGGTAATTAATAGGAAGTTGTAACCTATAACAAACCTCGCTCAATCTCCTCAGGACTTTAAATGGCCCCACAAACCGCCGACCCAGCTTCCGGCAAAGCAGGCGAAGGGGCAGGTTTCGGGTCGAGAGCCAGACCCGATCCCCCAGTGCATACACCGAGGCCTCACTGCGGTGGTGATCGGCGCTCGCCTTTTGTCGCCTGATTGCCCGCTGCAGGTGTACATGAGCAGCGTTCCAGGTCTCTTCCGAGCGCCGAAACCACTCATCCACCGCAGGAGCTTCAATCTGACTCTGATGCCAAGGTGCCAGGACCGGCTGATAACCTAACACACACTGGAAAGGCGTAAGGTTAGTAGAGGAGTGGCGGAGTGAGTTTTGGGCTATCTCTGCCCTGGGGATATAACCCGACCACTCCCCCTGCTGGTCCTGGCAATAGGACCTCAGAAACCTACCCACATCCTGGTTAACTCTCTCTACCTGCCCATTACTCTCGGGGTGAAAACCTGAGGTAAGGCTAATCGAGACCCCCAGACGTTCCATGAACGCCCTCCAGACCCTAGAGGTGAACTGGGGACCCCGATCCAACACAATATCCTCAGGTACCCCGTAGTGCTGGAAGACGTGTGTAAACAGGGCTTCAGCAGTTTGTAGGGCTGTAGGGAGACCTGGCATAGGAATGAGACGGCAGGCCTTCAAAAACCGATCCACAACGACCAGGATCGTGGTGTTCCCCTGCGAGGGGGGAAGGTCCGTCACAAAGTCCACCGACAGGTGGGACCACGGCCGTTGTGGAACGGGTAGGGGTTGTAATTTCCCTCTGGGCAGTGTCTAGGTGCCTTACACTGGGCGCACACCAAGCAGGAGGAAACATAAACTCTCACGTCCTTGGCTAGAGTGGGCCACCAGTACTTCCCACTAAGACAGTGCACTGTCTGACTGATGCCAGGATGACCAGAGGAGGGTGACGTGTGAGCCCAATAGATCAATCGATCACGAACCTCGAGCGGCACGTACATCCGACCCTCTGGACACTGGGGGGGGGAGTAGGCTCGGTACGTAACGCCCGCTCAATGTCCGCATCAACCTCCCACACCACCGGCGCCACCAGACACGACGCCGGGAGTATGGGAGTGGGCTCAATGGACCTCTCCTCTGTGTCATACAGTCGGGACAGGGCTTCTGCCTTAGCGTTCTGGGAACCTGGTCTGTAAGTGAGAGTAAACACAAATCGAGTGAAGAACATGGCCCACCTTGCCTGACGAGGGTTCAACCTCCTCGCCGCCCGGATGTACTCCAGGTTACGATGGTCAGTCAGAATGAGAAAAGGGTGTTTAGCCCCCTCACGCCAATGCCTCCACACCTTCAGGGCTTGAACCACAGCTAACAGCTCCCGGTCCCCCACATCATAATTGCGCTCCGCCGGACTGAGCTTCTTAGAAAAGAAAGCACAGGGGCGGAGTTTTGGTGGCGTACCCAAGTGCTGAGACAGTACAGCACCGATCCCAGCCTCGGACGCATCCACCTCAACCTGGAATGCCAAGGAAGGATCCGGATGAGCCAGCACCGGAGCCAAAGTAAACAGGTCCTTCAGATGCCTAAAAGCACTGTCCGCCTCAGCTGACCACTGCAGACGCACCGGCCCTCCCTTTAGCAAGGAGGTAATGGGAGCCGCAACCTGCCCAAAGCCCCGGATAAACCTCCGGTAGTAATTGGCAAAACCCAAGAACCGCTGCACCGCCTTCACCGTGGTTGGAGTCTGCCAATTACGCACGGCAGAAACGCAGTCAATCTCCATCTCCACACCTGACGCGGACAAGCGGTGTCCTAGGAAGGAGATGGACTCTTGGATGAACAGACATTTCTCCGCCTTCACATACAGGTCATGCTCCAACAGTCTACCAAGCACCCGACGCACCAGGGACACATGCTTGGCCCGTGTAGCGGAGTATATTAGAATGTCATCTATATACACCACTACACCCTGTCCATGCAGGTCCCGGAAAATCTCATCAACAAACGATTGGAAGACTGAAGGAGCATTCATCAGACTATATGGCATGACGAGGTACTCATAGTGCCCCGAGGTGGTACTAAATGCTGTCTTCCACTCATCTCATACGCACCAGGTTGTACACGCTCCTGAGATCCAATTTAGTGAAGAAGCGCGCCCCGTGCAATGACTCCGGCATACTAGCAATCAGAGGTAATGGATAGCTATATTTTATTGTGATCTGATTTAGACCACGGTAGTCAATGCACGGGCGTAAACCACCATCCTTCTTCTTCACTAAAAATAAACTTGATGACGCAGGGGAAGTGGACGGCCGAATGTATGTAAACCTGGAGGTTTATCGCACAATCCCACTGTCGATGGTGTGGTAATTGAGTCGCCTTCTTTTTACTGAAGGCGAGAGCCAAATCGGCATATTCAGGCGGAATGTGCATGGTGGGAACCTGGTTCGGACTTTTCACTGTAGTTGCCCCTACGGAAACACCTACACACATCCCCAAGCACTGATTAGACCATCCCTTGAGAGCCCTCTGTTGCCATAAAATAGTGGGGTCATGAGAGGTTAACCAGGGAAGCCCCAACACCACGGGAAACGCAGGAGAATCAATCAGATATAGACTAATTATTTCCTCATGCCCCTCCTGCGTCTTCATCCTGAGGGGCGCTGTGACTTCCCTAATCAGACCTGACCCTAAAGGGTGACTATCTAGGGCATGGATAGGGACTGGCACAATAGGAATCCCTAACTTACGGGTAAACTGACGATCAATAAAGTTCCCAGCTGCGCCTGAATCTACTAGCGCCTTATGCTGGGAATGAGAAGAAAACTCAGGAAACACAACATTCATACACATATGCGCAACAGGGAGCTCTGGGTGAGTTGGGTGCCTACTCACCTGAAACGGTTCATCAGTGTGCTGCCTACTGCCTCGACTCCTTGGAGGCCCTCCCCAGCACCGACCAGCAGTGTGTCATCTTCGGCCACAGTTGGTGCAGGGGACGGCCCCTCTACTGGTCTCCCTCATAGCAGCACCTCCGAGCTCCATAGGGGTAGGGTCGGAGGTGCTGGGGGATGGAATGGACGGCCCCTGATCCGGACGTCCGCGGGTAGCCAACAGGTTATCCAGTCGAATCGGCATGCCCACCAGTTGGTCCAGGTTTAGGTTGGTGTCCCTGCAGGCCAATTCCCGACGAACGTCCTCCCTCAAGCTACAGCGGTAGTGGTCGATGAGGGCCCTCTCATTCCATCCTGCGCTGGCAGCCAGAGTCCGAAAGTCCAGTGCGAATTCCTGCGCGCTCCTCTTCCCCTGTCTGAGGTGGAATAGATGCTCACCCGCCACTCTCTCCTCTGGTGGATGATCGAATACCGCCCTAAAGCGGTGGGTGAACTCCGCATAGCTGACAGTTGCGGTGTCTATTCCCCCCCACTCTGCGTTGGCCCACTCCAGCGCTTTACCGGACAGACAGGAGATGAGGGCGGACACGCTCTCGTATCCCAAGGGAGCCGTGTGGATGGTTGCCAGGTAGAGCTCTACCTGGAGCAGAAAACCCTGACACCCGGCAGCTGTACCATCATAAGCCCTCGGGAGCGAGAGCCGAATCCCACTGGACCCAGGAGATGAAGCGATGGATATCGGTGTGGGTGGTGGTGTAATCGGAGGAGGTATAGGAAGACCTCCTCTCTCCCATCGCTCCATAGTGTTCACCACTTGTTCCATGGCGGTGCCGAGAGCCTGGATCATGGCCGCTTGTTGTTGTAAGCGTTCCTCCATCGATCCGGCTGGCATCGCTGTACCTGCTGACTCCATGTAGATGGTGTGTGTTTCTGTCAGGGCATCAGTGAAATGCGGTAGGCGAAGTCAAGTGCAGGACACAGAGCTGATCAGAAGTACTTTACTCGAAGGTAAAACAAATAACAACAACCTCCACACAGGGAGGGAACAAACCCGCACACTAACGACAGCCGAAACAATAACAAACACACACAACACACAGTGTAAGACAGAGGGTTAAATAGGGAAGACATCACTACATAATGGGAAACAGGTGTAACCAATAAAGACAGAACAAGTCGAACATCGATACATGGATCGGTAGCAGCTAGTACTCCAGTGACGACGAACGCCGAAGCCTGCCCGAGCAAGGAGGAGGGACAGCCTCGGCTGAATCCGTGACAGTATGGGTGAAGTTTTGGTCATTCAAACGCAATTTGTACTTAGGATGACTGTGCGGGACCTTTAAATCGAATGAAAGACGGACAAAATCATCACAGCCTTTAATGAGTCATAGTGGGCCTTTTTGATATAACTGAAGAATGCCTTGCATTAATAGGAGCCCAGGAGAGCATGATTAAGAGGCAATCAAAATATACAGTCAAAGTCGGCAGTTTAGCTCCGAGCGTTTTCTCTTTTGACCAGATTTCTCCGAATGCTGAGGTGTTCTGGATTTCGAGGTGACACAGGCCCACCGAAACAGCGCTCACACAATGTCGCAGATGTCCCACTGTACTATACTTTGAGTCAGACAAGAATGATGAGGGGCATGT